>NC_092628.1:17199514-17541387 GCF_039555335.1 Amphiura filiformis
CTAAGAGCTGTAAAACTAAGATCTGTAAAACTAAGATCTGTAAAACTACTGCAAAACTAAGATCTAGGACATTTTTAGCTCATTGCGTAACGCAATGAACTATAGGCATGATCCGGATTTCTGTATGTTTTTTCTTTCTCTTGCTACATCGCTTGAGCAATGGATCTGGTAATTTGAGGCGGCGATCTTTGCATGATTGTTCATGATTGTTACTTATTTAGCTAGGAAAATTCGGACGGAAAGTGTCATTTTTGGAGCATTTTGTTACAAAAATGTTTACCAAATTCCATGTAATAGTCTCTTATGCAGACTGTTTGTGGTGCTTTTCATATTACAAACACTGAACAAACTCCTTGATCTGGCGATTTTGTAAAAGAGATGTTGAACTTCACTGCTTCAGTGCGGCTACAATGTTTGCTTTTCAGTGTTGCTTTGCCTTACATTCTGCAAGTCAATAGATAAAGCACCAATTGCGCTTGTGCTGTCTATAGGCCCTTACTTCTGTGCACGAGCCATGAGCAAGTAGTGTCTCAAATTCAGAACTAATTTGGCTACCAAATTGTTGGTTGGCAATGAACAAACATCTCACTCATTTACACCTATCAAGCATCTTGACCAGTCACCAAACCCAATTAGTTATGTAAACATTTACTCAAGGTGAAATGTCCTTTTGACTAGCACTTTTTTAAGTGCCTAGTATTTTAGTATATGGTCATTTTCACGGTAAAGGGTGTAACTTTGGATTTTTAACATTTTGATCCGTAGTTTTCTAATAAAGCCACAGAATTCCATGATTTTTGGCCACATAAGTCATCTAGTTAGCAGCTACCTTGGGTAGCATAATCATCTTCGGAGTTACTGCGTTCAGTTTTAGCAGGCTTAAATGTACCTAATATTGCCATTTTGAAAAACTGTAAAAACAGTAACATTTTTGTAAAACCCTGTGTTTTCTTCAGTTAGTTCATGGATAATTTTTCTTATCCTGAAAGTACGGTCATATGTTCAGTAAACACTGCCACATTAGATTTAATTGTGAACAGCCCTGTATTTTTGAGAACCGGACTTGATATTTGTCGCTTCGAGGCTTCATTTTCCGTTAACAATTGTTAACAAACTTTGTGGGTATAGCTTTGGTTCATAATTCTTGGTTATTTCTTCACTTCTTCTTGATTCATAACAGTTGATATCTTAACTTGAAATGGGTAACAAAAATTAGTTGATTTGCAAGCTTTTAAAATTTTTATAAAATCTTGACTTCAAAGAGCCGATTTTCCGTTAACTTTTGAAGCCTCCGAAACAAACTGTTCAGCAAGCTTGGGCAAATATAAATAAAAGAGCTCATCCAATCTATTTATCAAAATGTAGCAAAGTAGATCCTCAAGTCACTTGTTTTTAAATCATGGAGATATGTATCACCGTTTGAAAATGGGACCCAATACAAACTTTCCGTTAACAATTGAAGCCTCCGAAACAAATGAAGCCTCCGAAACAACAGTAAACTTAATTATCATCTATGCATATCTAAATTGGTATGTTCCATATTGATATCTGCATTGTAATTGTTGCATGATATGTGCAGAATGTCATAAATTTAAAAAAAATTGATATTATGGTTAATGCTTGAAAAATATACTGATATCCAAGAAAGCCCGTTTGGAGGCTTCACATGCAAATAACACCATACTTAACAAATGGGTGAAAAAATTATCATGTTATAAATCTGCAATATCTGCCGCATAGAATCATTGATTCAATACACACAAGAAAATAACAGCTTAGATGATCCCAACAGTGTTGTTTTCAAAAAACTACTTCTGCCATGTTTAACCATTGTAAACATGAAGCCTCGAAACAAAAAAAAATGACTTGCTGTGATAATTTAATTTTTGTCACAACTGAAATTCAATACTTAGAAGCAAAGCATGAAAATTGGTAATTGTGATATTTTTTACCTATTTTTCATGTCAACTTGTAGTAGTTAGCCAAATATTTTACTTTTATGATCACCTGTGTTGTTAACTGAAGCCTCCGAAACACAAATCGCTTGAATTGCCAATTCTAAAAATAACTCCAATTTCTGTGAAACTTGGCTGGGAGGTTCCTTTCATCAAGTAGTATTTGTACATGAAGTTAGACATTTAAATTATTTTAGGAACCCAATTAAAACTTAAAAAATATGTTTAAGGTTTGGAAATTTCCATTGCAAATGACCCTTGATGTTAAAAATTTTCAAAATTGCAATTACAAACATAGCAAAACATGGTATAAAATTTAACTTATATCTGTTGACTTACTTTGGAATGGGATTTCACATGTATTCCAGCTTTCATGTCATAATTTTCTGAGCTTATGTAAAATACATTTTTTCTTAGATTTTAACCAAAATGTTATGGAAATGTCAATTTTTTTATTAGAAATCAAAAGGTTTAAGCCTTGAAACACTATTTTACTGGAATTTAAGTTGCTTCTATGCATGATTACAGTAAACAGAAACATATTTAAGTGGTTTGAAATTTTGACCCTAAAAATCAAAAGTTACACCCTTTACCGTGAAAATGACCATATGGGACCATGACAACCCCTCTCTGACATTACAAAACAGACAGTCTGAACAAGGAAGTGCTGGGGGTAAACACTATGCTACAATGTAGTGGCTTTTCCCCCGGGGGAGGCACTCCCTATCTGAAATGGCAGGGATGTGCCTCGGCCATGTTAAAAGTAGGGGGCATTCAGGTCAAATGTACAATTACACAAATATGGGGTCATTCAGTACACAACCTGAATAAAAATGCGGGGTCATTCAGTATGAAACCTTGAAAAAAGGATGGTCATTGGGGTAACAAATTGTAAAATGGGAGTCATTGGGTATGCCAAAAGAGTATCATTAAGTACACATAAATAAGTGCCAAACTGCGTAAAAACAACTTGGCCACCTTGGAAATGTGAAAAATCTCATTATTTCTGGAGGAGAACACAAATACCATCTAAATTTGGGAATTAAAAGAGGGGTCATTGGGTATAGAAGGAAATAGAAAAAGGGGGTCATTGAGTACATGATTTTTTTTTAAAGGGGGTCATTGGGTAATAGGTAGGTGTTTTTCAAAGTTGGCAGTCCTGTATACATAGCTATACATGGCTATACATGGCTATGACATGGTTACATATGGCTATACATGGCCATACATAGCTATCCATGGCTATACAAAACTATCCATGGCTATACATAGCTATGCATGGCTATACATAGCTATGCATGGCTATACATAACTATGCATGGCTATACATAGCTATGCATGGCTATACATAACTATGCATGACTATACATAGCAATGCATGGCTATATATAATAGCTATGCATGGCTATACATAGCTATACATGGCTATACATGGTTATATACCTCATATAAAGATTCCTGTCATCTGATTGGTTGAAAGTGCCGTCATTGAATTAACTATGCCCGCAAAATGAACTATGGACCGGTCCATGGAAATGAACTATGGACCGGTCACGTGCGTCACGATCAAACTGCGCTTTTTTCCAAGCGTAAATGATATTACGCACGCGTTAATGTTTTCACGCGCTATAATTACGCAGAAAGCGCAGATTGTAATCTGTGTGCCGTTCGCATTGAAACTATTAATTTCTCTTCCCAAAATCGATGCTTTTAACCAAACAGATGACAAGAATCTTAAGATTTGGTATATAAAACAAATATTGACTGCTTTTTATTGGGCATGGTTAAAATTATAGGCCACGGTGATCTCAAAACCATGACTATGCCCTCGCCACGCCTCGGGCATAGTCATGGTTTTGAGATCACCTTGGGCCTAAAATTTTAACCATGCCCCTCATAGCAGTCAATATTTGTATACTATGACATTGTTACATATGGCTATACATGGCCATACATAGCTATCCATGGCTATACATAACTATCCATGGCTATACATAGCTATGCATGGCTATACATAGCTATGCATGGCTATACATAACTATGCATGACTATACATAGCTATGCATGGCTATACATAGCTATGCATGGCTATACATAGCTATGCATGGCTATACATCTATGCATGGCTATACATAGCTATGCATGGTATTCCTGACCATAACCTATAACAAATGAGCTTCAGCACCAGTGGTGCTCTTGTTCTTAAAATGGACGGATACAATGTACATACTAAACTTTAAGAAACTTTAAGCTTCACTATCACAATGCCAGTTTTTGGCATTCTACCACAAGCTACTTTTATAACATCAGCACTTTATTCGCAAATCAAGCTGCTTAGCATCATGTGACCAAGTTCTTTTTATGCAATAAATCAGAAAGAGCAGACCAACGCCGCTGAAGGAATTTGCTGAAATTTACCCTCTCCCCAGAGCTCATAATTATTGCACAGCCCCTCTAGACTGAATTCCAGAAAAATACAGCACTCATTTTTTGTTGTCACTTTGTACTTCAGAGTGGACAAACTGTACTGTAAGGCATGCATCGTTTATTATATACCTCAATAGATTCCTCTCAGCTGATTGGTTAAAAGTGGAGTCATTAAAATAGCTGTGCCCCTTTTTTTCTATCAACATGATCAAGATGACGTCATAATTAGCTAAATAATTGGATAGTCGCAACCCCGAATACACAGATCACTCCTATTCATTACGCACCAACAATACGGTCGGCGTTGATTACAGTGTTTTAAAAAGAGACTAGTGGGTCACAGTTCGCGATGAATTTGATCTCTCCTTGCAGACGACGACCTTTCACCACAGTAGTGAGTGCAGTGATTTGTTTACTATCTGTTACATGTCAAGGATTTATACCTGCCAAATGTCACTTTTAGACAAATTTTTAGACTATATGAAATCGGTTGATATCGGTCCAAATTTTGCACCCTTGCTCTTGCATGCACTGTGCATTTGGCGTTTCTTTACTTTTTACATGTTATAGCTGCCTTGTGGAAGTACAGTGTTATAACCCTAACCCTAACCAGTGCAAAAGGCAGCTATTACATGTAAAAATAAAAAACCCTAAAGTAAAGGTTTGCCGTGCATTTTACTTCAATTACAGTTCAAAATCAAGACTTACACATGTATGCAGCATCCCCAGGGCAGCATCTTGTAGCTCAGGAAATCTTTTAACCAATCAAATGAGAAGAATCTATATTATTCGGTATATAAAACAAATATTGACTGCTTAATATTCGGCACAGTTTAAAATTATAGGCCCTTGGTGATGTCAAACCCATGACATCACCTCGGGCCTATAATTTAAACTGTGCCCCTCATAGCAGTCAATATTTGTATGTACTGTATTTAAACCGCCCAGCAGTAGTGAGCTTCTCTGTAAACAATATTGCCCATCCCTATTCAAATATTTACATTTCAACTTGCATTTCACGTGCATGGGTGGTTTTGTATGTGACGGTGATCAATGCTAAAAATATAATTGTAAACAAATCAGATCTGCTAAACATGATAAGTGATCTAGATACAATTGAATGGAGTTATTGAGGAGACATGGTAATAAATTCTATACAGTACGTACTATAGTGCACAATACAGTGTCTATAAATACTACGTAATCTTTGTATATTTTGTTGTACATATACATGAATGTTGACGTGTTGTAATGCTACATGTACTAAGGGACTGTGCAAGAATTATGTGTACCCCAAGGTGGTGAATTCTCAAAATGGCCTGCCAAAAGTTGCTTCCCTTCTTCGACATGTTAAAAATATTTGGCTTCCCTGTTTGGCAGAAAATTTTGCATATATGTGTCTAGCAAACATGTTTCTACACCTTTTAGGGCATAATATGTAAACAGTGCCAAAATATCTGTAGCATAAATGCCCCCCCCCCTTTTTGGCCTGCCATAAAATCTTTGCCCCTCCTATGAATCACGGCCCTATGGTTACACATAATTATTGCACCACCACTAATTTAAGCTCTATATGTACTACTTGATAGGATCCTTATTAAGGGATGGACAGGTGGTGCAACAATAGGGGTGCAGGCCTTGTCTTTTGAAAATTGCAGGCAAGTGACAAATCACTCTCCTCAAAACTTGTCAGGTGAGCTGTAGGTGAGTGATTTTAATCACTTGTATTATTGTCTCGCCTGATAAGGCAGGAGACTATATAATCACTTTTCCGTGCGTAGGGGTGTGGGGGTGTGTGTGTGTATGTGACAAATTTGGTTAAAGTTTTGGTTAAAGTTTGCTTTCCGCCTATTTTCTCGGAGACTATGAGTCGCATCGCTCCTCAAACTTGGTGGGTGGGTGCATCTTGACCCGAGACAGAACCGGTTTGTATTGGTTAGTGGGTCAAGGTCACTGAGGTCATCTAGGGGTCATCTGAGGTCAAATTAGTAAAAACTGTCGATGGGCATGAAACTTGGTGGGTCCAGTCAACATTTAAAGCCAAATTTTTGGAAGGTCATTTCGAGGTCACCAGAGGTCATCTGAGGTCAAATTAGTAAAAACTGTCAGATGGGCATGAAACTTGGTGGGTACAGTCAACATTTAAAGCCAAATTTTTGCAAGGTCATTTCGAGGTCACCGGAGGTCATCTGAGGTGAAATTAGTAAAAACTGTCGGATGGGCATGAAACTTGGTGGATACAGTCAACATTTAAAGCCAAATTTTTGGAAGGTCATTTCGAGGTCACCAGAGGTCATTTGAGGTCAAATTAGTAAAAACTGTTGTATGGGCATGAAACTTGGTGGGTGCAGTCAACATTTAAAGCCAAATTTTTGGAAGGTCATTTCAAGGTCACCAAGGGTCACCTGAGGTCAAATTAGTAAAAACTGTCGGATGGGCATGAAACTTGGTGGGTACAGTCAACATTTAAAGCCAAATTCTTGGAAGGTCATTTCGAGGTCACCAGGGTCATTTGTGGTCAAATTAGTAAAACAGTCGTATGGGCAGGAAACTTGGTTGGTACAGTCACCATTTTAAACCAAATTTTTGGAAGGTCATTTCGAGGTCACCAGGGGTCATCTGAGGTCAAATGAGTAACAACTGTCAGGTGGGCATGAAACTTGGTGGGTACAGTCAACATTTAGAGCCAAATTTTTGGAAGGTCATTTCAGGGTCACCAGGGGTCATCTGAGGTCAAATTAGTAAAAACTGTTGCATGGGCATGACTCTTGGTGGGTACAGTCACCATCAGCCAGATAATCATGCCTAGCCGATAACCACCAAATTCATTTACCTCTACCAAAAGTAATTGCAAATGCAGGCGGTCGCAAAAGCAGGCGAGACTCGTGGTTCGAGAACCGCCTTGTTATTACACCAAATGTAGACGAGTGATAAAAAGCTCTCCCCTTATGCGAGGCCTGGGGGATTTATAGAGTGGAAGCATTTCTGGCCAGCTTGGGGGATGCATGTTTTGGAAGGTTGAAGGGAGGGGGAAGCAATTTTTGGCATAGATCTTTTGAACACCTTTTCAATATTGCACCTATTTTTGGAAGGTCATTTCAAGGTCACCAAGGGTCACCTGAGGTCAAATTAGTAAAAACTGTCGGATGGGCATGAAACTTGGTGGGTACAGTCAACATTTAAAGCCAAATTCTTGGAAGGTCATTTCGAGGTCACCAGGGGTCATTTGTGGTCAAATTAGTAAAAACAGTCGTATGGGCAGGAAACTTGGTTGGTACAGTCACCATTTTAAACCAAATTTTTGGAAGGTCATTTCGAGGTCACCAGGGGTCATCTGAGGTCAAATGAGTAACAACTGTCAGGTGGGCATGAAACTTGGTGGGTACAGTCAACATTTAGAGCCAAATTTTTGGAAGGTCATTTCAGGGTCACCAGGGGTCATCTGAGGTCAAATTAGTAAAACTGTTGCATGGGCATGACTCTTGGTGGGTACAGTCACCATCAGCCAGATAATCATGCCTAGCCGATAACCACCAAATTCATTTACCTCTACCAAAAGTAATTGCAAATGCAGGCGGTCGCAAAAGCAGGCGAGACTCGTGGTTCGAGAACCGCCTTGTTATTACACCAAATGTAGACGAGTGATAAAAAGCTCTCCCCTTATGCAAGGCCTGGGGGATTTATAGAGTGGAAGCATTTCTGGCCAGCTTGGGGGATGCATGTTTTGGAAGGTTGAAGGGAGGGGGGGAAGCAATTTTTGGCATAGATCTTTTGAACACCTTTTCAATATTGCACCTTTTATTAAAAAATTACGCCTGGCCATGTATGATCCCACAATTTAAAGCAATTTTGTTCAGGAAGATAATGCCACATGTCGCATGGGGGAAAATGGGAGATCATACAAAAACAGCCAGATTTTCTAAAATAACGACAAAATCTGTTAAAACAGGCTGCTGAATTCTGCAAAATTGTGAAAAATGAGGAGAAATGCTGCCATATATGTGTGATTTACCATTTTCCCCCATGTGACCTGGGGCCTAAGATACCCACATTGATTGTCAAAATTGTGATTGTTACACGATTGTAATATACTTTAAGGGGCAGTGCAATAATTATATGTTCCCCTGGGATGGGCCAATTTCCAAATGGCCTGCCAAAAATGCTTTCACCCCTCTTGGCATGGCAAAAACACCTTCCTACTACTCTTAGCTTGCCAAAAATTGCTCCCCCCCTGGCCTGACAAATAATCTTCCCCCACCCCCTGCCCCTTTTCCACATGCTTAATTTTTGGGGCTAAAATTTTTAATGCGAGCGTAGCGTGCAGGAAATTTTGCATATTTAATTTTTTCCATACAGTTCTCCTTTCCTTATTAGAGCGTTTTATTTACAAGGGGCTCAATAAAAATTGCTTTGCCCCTCCTTTTGCCTCTCCAAATGATATGTGTAACATAATCTGCAAAAATCAAGGCTTCAGTGACTGTAGTTTAAAAAGTCTGTGATTTTGAATAAACCAACCTCAATTATTGGGCTCAAAATTTAAATTAATTGGGCATGTACTGCATTTATCTTTTACACAATTTTTTTAGTGCTCCACTGCCTCCTGAACTTCTCAGAGAAGTTGAAAACTTTTTGGCCCCAAAAGGTGATAAACTTTCAGGCCCTTGCATTTTGCAAAGCAAGCTCCCCTACCCACAACCCCCCCAAATCAAGGTATTTCTGAACGATCCCTATTGCCATAATGAATCTAGTGGGGTCGGGTCATTTAAGGACACCAGACAATGGTTAATGGTGCTGGGCTATATAACATGCTGACTACTAGTATACTAGTATATCATATTACAAATGTACCCTGAGGTATGGAATGGATAATGTACGTGCTTTGCTTGTTGCCAGCATTGCTTGCAAAATAGGTTGAGAACCAGAATGCCTTTACAAAGGACTCCTTTGACAGTTTAAGGCTTTCTGGCTATAAACGCGCAAATTACAATAGTTTCTTTTGATTCATGAGATTTCTGCATTGTACATCGTGTCGGGCACCCGGGATCGGGCACCATGCACATACTGCTTGAGTTTAGCCTGGCAGTACTTATTTGCCTTCTCTGCCCTCTTCATAAAACAACAATTTGCAGCTCTACTGCAGTGTCTTGGATAATCGCAGTTTGTGGCCCTCACGGACCTAGCGAGCGCGCAACCTCTCTGGATAGTATATAAAAGCAACAGAGCCCGAAAGTATTGCAGTCTTGGATTGCTACATGTTCTACAACAATACAAATGTATGTAACTTACTGCTTTCCAGATTTAATGCTTTGGCTTTTTTTATTTCACCATGCTATTCAACAATTTGCATATAGGGTATCAAATTCAGCCAGTGAGTATAGCATAGGGCTTGCAAATACAAAGTTTTATTACGATGTGATCTTTCTTCAGAAAAGTAGCAAAAGTTTGCCATCAATGGTACATGTATGGTGGTTTCACATATTGTTCAATCAAAATCACAAAAACCTTTGAAGTTCTGGTACAATATATAGGGTATCAAATTCAGCCAGTGAGTATAGCATAGGGCTTGCAAATACAAAGTTTTATTACGATGTGATCTTTCTTCAGAAAAATAGCAAAAGTTTGCCATCAATGGTACATGTATGGTGGTTTCGCATATTGTTCAATTATGGTCTGACAAAGCCTAACACAGTGTACTGTACCCATGGAATATGATCCTGTATAGGTTTCTTTATTGCATATAGGGGTGTACATTAACAGTTATATGTCTATCTGTTTAAACAGACCACAATCTGGTTGGTTATGTGTAAACGTATGTAAAACAAAATTCTTTCTAAAGGTTTTTTTTTTTCGCTTAAATTGAGTGGCCATGGACCTAAAGCTATTAAAATGGATCATTAAGGGATCTGGAATGAGCGTTTTGAGCGTTTTCGACAGTATTTTTGTGGGACATGAGAGCACATCAGACATATCAAATTGCATTCTGAATACGAAGAATGTCTTTCTGATATCAAATAATTTTCATTTTGGAAATTCACGATATAATACAAATTTTATGACAAATTATTAAAATTTGATATTTTTCACATTTTGATATATAACAGTCCTCGGTAAATTTTATAAATCTAATGACATATTCTTAAAGTGTATGTAGTTGGGAGGAAAAGCCGACGATCAATTGAAAATTTTGACCTTTCATATTGAAGATATGGATTTTTTCCCAAAAGACCTAATTTTTTTGGTGTTTTGGGGAAAAATCCATATCTTCAATAATGAAAAGGTCAAAATTTTAAATTGATCATCGGCTTTTCATCCAACCTACATACCCTTTAAGTATAAATCATCAGATTTATGAAGTTTACTTTAGTACTGTTAAATATCAAAATATCAATTTTAATCATTTGCCATAAAATGTGTATTACATTGCGAATTTCAAAAATCAAAATTATTTGATATCAGAAGGACATTCTTCGTATTCAGAAAGCAATTCGATATGTCTGATGTGCTCTAATGTCCCACAATAAATACTGTCCAAACGTTCATACCCCACCCCTTAATGGTTGACATCAAAAGAGAAGAAAGAAAAATAGGCCCTAGTGTTTTTAATATGTAAAGTTCTAATTTGTTTTCATGTCATACTCTATTAATGATTTCAAAATGCATTGAATTTGTATCCATTTTGAAATCATTAATGAAATGAAAACAAATTATTTGCACTAGGGCCTATTTTTTTTAAATGTCAACCAATAAATGATCCTTAAAGCATTTAGCTCTAGGTCCAGGGACACTCCAAAAGTGAAATAAAAATAACGTAATTTTTTTTCTAAATGGATAGTGCATTTATTACGGTCAGTTAAACATGTAAATTTAGGTATTTATTTCTCCTATCTGGTCTTGTATGGGGTGGCCTAACGGAATACGGTTGGTTACACACAAACAGAAATCCTTGGCATGGTGGATTGGTAAGCATTGATTTTATTATCATGATGTCAATTTCTTTTGTTAAGCAACTATGGAATTTTAAATTAGCCCCTGGCCTGGCCCTATTTGCTAGCAAAAGCTCAGGAACCCCATGGCGCACAGCGATATTTCATCTATTGACCACGTACCAAATTATTATTTCTCTACTGGACTCGAACCCAAGACTGCATTGTACCTTTTGTTAAGGATGTACCAAGCACGGCCAGAGCATGTTCAAGAGACAATACCAGGCAGTTATCACGAGGGCTACCATGCTGGTATCATGAATACTCAGATAAATTCTTTTGTTCATATTGCTAAAAGAGTATTCTTGTGATGAGTTTATAAAAATCGCTCTAGGAACTTTGGAGTTTAACTGATACCATGAGGTATATTTACATTCCATGCTATTATTCGGTACTTAACTGCAAACTGAAACTCGCTTTTATTAACCTCTACTTGTTTAAGTATGTCTGTGTACTATAATACATCCGATCGCATGCCGAGGCGTGGAATATGTAGTAAAAGGCAGGTCCGATAAAACCCGAAGATATGACCAAATTGATGGTTGAAGGCGGAAAAATCCGCCAAAAGGCGGAAGATGCCATATGCATGTATGTGTGCATTGTACTTGCATACACCCTAGAAAACTTCCAAAATTCTCAACAAAACTCGAAAAATATTGTAAAATTGGAATACAAAATGTCATCATCATATTGGCCTTTGATGAAAATTTTATCAAAATAGCCTTTCTGAAATTGCTTGAATCTATTCAAATATCAACCCATTTATTTTCTACAATACAGTATTTATTCTTGGGAATGTGAGAGTTATAAAATGATCTTCTACATGAATGGTTTTGTTTTGAAATTGGTAGTACGGATAGTTTTTCATAGTTCAGTTACTCGGGATGTTTCGGAAATGCCTCAAAATATTGCCGTCAAACATATCCGTATATCAAGAGATGGCGCTATTTTTTGGGTAGGGAAATATCGCTGTGTGGCGTACGTAACTAGGGTTGGTAGCGCCCGGGACAAGAAACAAAATTGGCAACCCTACCCCCCACCCGAGAATATCTTGGACACGAGCAGTGGCGTTCGTTGCTAGGGGTTGTGGCGCCGAGGGCTAAGGATACATAATGCCCCCCCCCCCCCATTATTGCAGCAATTGCGTGCTGAGCACGCGAAACTTAACTTTGGACAAATAAGGCGTATCACTAATTAATTTTGGTTACTACAAATGTAGAAGTTGAATATCGATCGGTCTTAAAATGTTCTTTCAATTGATTTTGTGCTGAAATCCTCCAAATTCAGTGCTTGGAAGGATGCAGAATTGATGCTAAATTGGTCAATTTGGCGCCCACCAAAGGGTGGCGCCCTGGGCACATTGCCCCCCCCATCTGCCCTCCCTAGTTAAGCCACTGCAAGAACCAAAGACTTCCCCATTTCATTTATTTCCAAGCCAGAAGATATTTAAGAGTGGCATTTAAATTTAATACTTCAAAAATTGGTGAGCATGGTGAGCATAATATGTCAACGTCCAATAATAACATAATATATTAAAAGGGCATTTTGTGATCCACAGGATCATCCCCACACTTTTCTAAAAAAAAGTTGAGATTTTTATATCATTGGAAACCTCTGGCTACATAATGTTTATGTACAAAAAATTTCTTGCAGATTAATTCATTTAGCAAAGATATCATGAAATTTGAATTTGAATATCGAATACACATAATCATGCATAACTCGCAAATGCAAAATCGCAATCAACTGAAATTTTGGGAATAAGCTTTTTTTGTGGGTATCTACTGAAAAATGTCATAAAAAGAGGATGTTAGGATCACAAAATACTCCTTTAATGTGCTACATCCTTGAACAAATTAGTTGCAATGTATTTCTCACTGCTTATCTGCTGATGTACAGTATAATCTTTCTCTTTATTTTCCAGGTACCAAGAAAGCCATGTTGTCATGTTGATGTCCTTGATGTCATGTTGATGCACCACTGCACTACCAGTATGTATACCCAACCTGTGTAATCAGCCTGGTACTTTGCAGTAGGCCTATACCAGTAGGAAATGGCAGCAGATTTCATCGCAGGGTGTGTGGCAGGTAAATTAGTCATTCTGGTCATGTATGGACATGGACATGGGGCTGGGCTGGGGGGGGGGGGGGGAATTAAACACCTTTGCAATCATTCGTCATGCATATCTTTTAAAAGAGAATCTTTACAAGAATTGCTTTAAAAATTCTCACCAAATTTTTAACCCACCAAATTTTTAACCCAAGGGAGCAGCAGCAAACTCCAAGGGGATCTTGGTTGGCCGGGTGCCGAGAGTTAGGCTATACACATAAATGTATGGCAGGACTAGCAGCAAAACTACCATAGGTGCCCATATGTTTGGGCTAGGCTATAGGACTAGCAGCAAACTATGCCCATCCAATTTATACATGTAAGATCCCTATGGAGTTTTGACACCGACAATCCCTAAAAATAAAACTGCTATACCCAGAGAAATGCTTTAAATCTCTGTGACCCCAGACTCCACCTCCCCCCCTCCCCCATCCGAAGGAATGGTCAGGTGGTTTTGGCAGTTCACAGGTATATGTAGGGTGATTAAAAGGCCCTATGGTATAGTAGGTGTCAAAATTTACTATAATTCTTACATTGCGGTCTCAAAATTATGGTGACATTTTAATCCTGGAAAGAGTATATCAATAAGCAAATTCTTTTTGTGAAAGTAACACAAAAAATTTGTTCTCTTTAATAGGTCCCTGCATAGGGTTTCACATTTCATGTAGGGGTTCACACTTTCAGCACCCTGTGCATGAGATGGGAACCAAGACTCTATGACTAAATTGCAAAACATTCCTCGCTGCCCATATATTTATTCCCTGATGGTTTACTTATTTTGTTATACCTCCTTACAAAGCATTGAAACATTGTAAAATTTTGTGTTTTCTTTTTAGGTGCAGCTGGCTTACTTGTATCTCAGCCATTTGACACTGTAAAGGTATTTACCATATAAACTTAGACCCTGGTTAGACAGGCATGTTTTTACCAAGTAAAGATGGTCGAACCACGCTACAGGTAGCGTGTGACCGCACACAACCTAGGTCAGACTATAGTCGTACTATCTTTGCCATAGTTAGTATTTAGTATCGTTAGCGCCCAAGTTACTATGGTCGGACTATAGTTGGTACAAACAAGCATGTGACTGCACAATACGTCATGCGATCATGCATTTCAACATAAAAACAAGCTCTTTATAGTAACTATTAGGGGCTGTGCAATAATTATGAGCCGGGGGGTAAAATTTTGGAATGGCTCACCAAAAATGGCTCCCCCCCCCCCCTCGGCCTGCCAAAAATCGCCCCCCCCCCCCCCTGCCTGCCAAATATTCTTTGCCCCCCCCTTACACATGCCAAATTTTGGGGATCCCAATTTGCATTAGTGTTTCCGACTGTTTTCCTAAGCCTTTTTAGAGCGCTTTTATTTAAAAGGCGCTCCATGAACATGCGCTAAAATTGCTTGCCCCCCCTCTCGGCTGGCCAAAATTGCTTGCCCCCTTTCGCTCGCAAAAATTTCTTGCTCCCCCAATTTTACCCTCCCCAGGGCTCATAATTATTGCACAGCCCTTATCTGATTATAGTACACTGCTCTGAGACCGTACATTGTTTAGTCAACTATAGTCAGACCATGGTAAAGAAAATGATGGTCGGATGATGCAATTATGTACGTCTGACCAGGGTCTTATGATTTCAAGTGATCTTTAAAATAAAACAGAAGTATGGTGCTTTTACCGTAACCACTCGGGTATAAGCCCACCCCCCTAGATTGCAGATTTCACTTCAAAAATGGGGGTGGGCTTATAACCAGTGAAGGGCTAGTGCTCGAATTTTAAAATAAGAACAACCACCCTCATTTGTATATGCCAAATGTACCAGTAATTTCTATCTTTCTGCCAATTTCTTAAGTGTGGAATGTTAATTATCAACTGATATTTTTTTTATTTGTTCTTAAATATGAGAGCAAAGCATTGATTTGATTTAAGTGCACCCTTGTTCCCAGAATGTTTTGAAAATTAGTGGGTGGGCTTATAGCTGAAGGTGGGCTTATACCCGGGTGGTTACGGTAATTGATAATGGATATTCTGGGCAATCTAAAAATGCAGCATTTATATGCAAACTCTCAATTGTGCAATAAAATTAAAGCCATAATGTACGATTTCTGTCAAATTCTAATTTTGTTATTCTTTACTGAAAATGCTGAAATAATAGTAGTAATTGTCAAGAAGGGGTTCTGCCCATTTTAAGCAGAAATAATATGGTAAAGTGAAAGAAATCCCACTGGCTATTTTGGCTGTTTAACGTGGAGTTCTATGGGGATTTAATGTGCTAATTATGACTGTATGTCAGAATAGTCTGTTGACCTACAAACACAAAAAATTTGGCAGATTCCGTTTGCAATAAACTTACTATTTAAACCATATTCACAGTGTTCGAAATAAGCACTTATCCTCTTGTCCTCTTGTCCAAAAATCTTTGGGGACAACCATATTGAGATATGTACTTATCCTCTGGACAACCACGATATTTTACCTCTTAAATATGACACATTTTGGGGACAACCAAAATGTTTTGAGGACAAGCAGAATTTATGCTTTAGTTGTCCTCGCGACAACCTCCATATTTTCCTTATTTCGGACACTGCATATTCATATTATAAGATCGTACATTATTGCTTTAAATGAAGGCCCATTCAGTGATTTTTTCATCCGGGGTGATCGTAAATATCATCAACATTCAGATTTTGGATTCTTTGTTATTGTTATAGATGTGCTAACATAGTCTGCTAGTGGTTTAGCCAAAACCTGCGTATTAAAGACAAAATTAAACATTTTACACGAATCTGTATTTTCTATACTTAGTAAAAAAATTACACCTACATGTAATTTGAATGGGGTTTCAACTTTGTCAATACTGCTGTTTTCCTTGTTTTTTGCAAATTTTTCACAGCAAAATTACCTAATAACTTATCCTTTAATAGTCAATTTTTTTTTTTAATTTTTCGATATTTATGAATATTAATGAGCTCATTTGCATGTTTTGCCTTCATTGCCATTAATCCACTCTCCAGCTTAAACGCAATCACCAATCAACTTCAAACTTGGTATTGTGATAGTATATGGTGGCCTCAATGTGGTTTATAGTTTTGTGGGGTGAGGGCCACCTTAATTTTGAACCGCGTAATTCTAGTTTACACCTTCGCTGGGATCACTATGAGCCAAAAATAAAATAAAACCATTATTTTCAAGCTGACTATGACTCTGGATAAAGTTACCAAGTTGACAGTATTCACAACATGTTACAGTTGGACCACCAACCTTTGCCAGTTATTTTAGATAAATGGATGGTGTAACCATGATCCTGAGGGGTGAATAATATCTGATTTTATCGTTATATTTCTGTGTTTGTCACAGGTGCGACTCCAAGCTCAAACCAGTGGCCATATACGATACACAGGTGCCCTTCATTGTTTTAAGAGCATAGTACGGCAAGAAACGGTAAGAGTTTGTTGTAAGATTACATGTCATTTGTAACTGGTTGTCTGCAGGAATACAAAGCTGAATTTGTACCTGACCGCTTTTGCAGAAAAGAATTTTCACAAATACTCTTTGCATACTTCTGTTTTCAGACCATATGAGCCATTCAATCAAGAAACATTGTTTTTACGAAAGTGAAGTCGATTTCATGAGTTGAACAATTTTCAAACTCACAGGTAACATTGGCATGAGATGGTCCAAAGATAGGCAAGGCTATTTATAATTTATAAGGCTTAAAACTCTAATATAATGTGATCATCCGGGGGAGGGGGAGGCCTTAAAAAACAAAACAAGCATTAAAACTTTTCAGTAGCTGATTAGAAATTCTTCGGAAATAGGTTCAGAAATATGTAAATAAAAACACAACAGGCCAATCACACACTGGCGACAATGCATTCGATGAGCATGTGGCATGATATGGGGGCTTTGAGGGCATAATTTTCCAAAATGTTTAAAAATATTGTGAAACAAATGGAATTATATGTAAATTTTTTGTTTTTAAGTTGCTAGGCCCCTTTTTTTTTTCTTCACTTTTTCAAACCATAGAGAAAAGAATTTGGTCAACCTTTTCAGGCTGTTGAAGGGGACCATAAATTTCACCTTTTCTCCAGCCCCTTGGTGGGACCAGCCTGGGTACACCACTGGTGTTGCTTTGATGTAGCAAGTGAATACGGTGTCCAATGTGTGATCAAATACACCCTCAAATCGTGAAAAAAATTGATTAGTTCAATAACCAATATGTTTTGATGATCATGCATGATAGAGGTGTATAAAAATCCTCTGAAAAGGTCTATCAATGAAACTGCGTTTGTATACTTGAATATAACATTGTGCTTTTGTCTTTGCAGGTTTTTGGGCTTTACAAAGGTCTTGCATCTCCTCTTATTGGCAACTGCCTCATTAATACAATACTATTTGGTTTCCATGGCAACTTACTAAAGCAATTCAACAATCCTGGTTACACTGAAGTGTTCCTGTGTGGTTCTGCAGCAGGGGTAGTGCAAAGTATCGTGGCATGCCCGATGGAACTAGCTAAAATCCGTATGCAGATGGAGGGTGTCGGTAAGTCCCCAGCAGAGTTGAAACACGGTGCTGTCCGCTACAATGGATCAATAGATGCCCTTGTGAAGATATACAAACAGGAGAACATTAAGGGCTGTTATCGCGGCATGGCGTCAACCGTCATCCGGGATTCGGCATTTGGCATCTATTTTGTGTGTTACGAGTTCTTGTGTGAACAGCTGACAAAATTAAGAGCCGATAATTCAAGGTCAATGCTAGTCTCCATCACAGCTGGAGGACTTACTGGCATAGTGTCGTGGGCTGTGGTGTTTCCAGTGGATGTGATAAAGACTAGACTGCAGATGGATGGTATGAATGGTACTCAACAATACAGGGATTAGTAGATGCGTTTCACAAAGCATTCGTCATGATGGATGGGCGGTTTTAACAAGAGGTTTAGGTACAACTGCTTTAAGATCTTTTCCATGTAATGCTGTGATATTTCCAGTTGTTGAGGTTCTGTTACGGTTAATGAGCAGATGAGGTATAAGCCTTATTACATGGGGGGCAGGGAAATATTATTGGGGCTGTGCAATAATTATGAGCCGGGGGTTAAATACCCAAACGGTGTGCCAAAAAATTGCTTGCCCCACCCATCTTTGTCTGCCAAAAATCTTAAATTTAATATTAAAGCATCTCATGAATGTGTGATAAAAATTGCTTGCCCCACCTCTCGACTTGCCAAAATTGCTTGCCCCTCCCCTTTCGGCTGTCCAAAATTCTTACCCCCAGTTATTGCACAGCCCCTTGAATGCTCATGAGGGGGGTGGTGAAAACTATTACCCCAACAGACAGAGGTGATCCCTGGAATTCACCAGCAAAGTGTTACGTGTAATCTGATTATCGCTATGTCAACTGGATCACGCTTTTGAGTTATGCACCACAATTAAAATGATCGCAACACAAAATCTATGGCATGTACTACTAATTCCAAAATGTGCGTGATCCAGGTACCAATGAGTTATGTGACCACTTTACTGGCGAATAAAGATCATTCAGTATTATTTTATAACATATAAAAGTATTCCTTTCCAGGTACACTAACCATGTTAACAAATGCCTGGCAGATTAATGCAATCTACCAGTGAGTGTAAGCAGTATCACTAGTGACCATTCAGTGTCACAATATTGGCCATGTGGCTACGCAGGAGAAAGAGTCGCTGTAAAGTAAAATGTTTAGTACTTCCGTGGTCCGGGTACACGCTGGTAATCTCTGATCTCATAGAAATGGCGAGGTCACCTCCCCTTCTACGCACCATTGACTATTGTCAAGACCATTGATCAACCAATCAGCATGATTGTTTATCATTTCTGTGTGTACGCTCGGCGCACAGCACAAACCATGGAAGTAATAAAAAAATTACTTTAAAAAGTGATTATTGCCCTGCAGTGATGTTCATCAAAGGGCAGTATTCACTTTATATAGCAACTTTTTTCTCTGTCATTTTATCAGGAAAAATGGTAGGAATAATTGATGGTATGTGATGAGGTATCCACCAAATAAAAGACAGGAATAATGTGTATGTGTTATACAAACAATATTGTATTTGTTGACAACAGGCCTGTTACTACGGATTTTGTCGCCCTAGGCAAAGCCTCTCCCTGCCGCCCCACCAAAGCATACCAAAAGGTTAAGGGGGGTTACCCACTTGAAAACTCATCAGTTTTGACCTATTTGTATACTCTGAGATTGAGATTTAACAGAAATGGTCAAGTGACTTCATTTAATAGAACAACCTCTGGACTAACTGACAAATTTGAGGTCTTATCACATGAGGTCATAAGCCAAATGTGATACGACCTCAAACCAGTGGTGTTTGTTCGTATTACATGAGAACAAACTGGGGATAACAAATTTATCATTTGAATTTAGTATCAACGCTTAATTAACAGACCTTTTCAAATCAAGATTGGAATTAAGATCGGAAAACCGCAGTATTTATTCAGTAAGCTAGGGGGTCAAATTGGTGCACAATGAATCAAGCGGAATCACATACCCTTTTGAGTGAAAATACAACGTAGCCCAAATCAACATGAGTCATCACGAAGAAATATTTTCTAAGGGTATTGAACTAACACTTCAACTATTTGGCACTTCACAATGTGACAGTAAAAGAAACAAAAATGCAAATGTTTGTCGTCTGCGGCAAGATTTGGTCTTCGTTTGGTCTTCGCAATATAATATCAATCTCTTGCACAAGCCATAACCAACGCTTGGCCGTGTCTTTCACGCAGATTTGTGTTCAGACGTAATAGTTGTGTTTGCGTTAGCGTCGATGACCCGGAATTGTAAACGGGGTCATCCATAACAAACTATGGAAAACTTTGATTTGAAAAGGTCTATACAATCCCAAAATAATCAAGTTATATCCAGAAATCCAATAAATCTTCCTTGTTTATAAATTTTTCATGTGCGGCGGACCTAGAGAGCGAAATACACACCCCATCGTGTGATGTGATGTAGTGTGTGACGAAAATAGTGTGTAATTGTTACGCCATATTACACAGTTGTCAACTCCGTACTGTGCAATAATTGGCACTCGACCAATGATATTGAAAGTAGTTATGTATATGTATAAATGATAATGCTAGATTTATCAAAGTGATTTGTATCAATATGCAAAATGTAGATAATTTATGTAAAATGATTTGTACCGTAAAATAGTGTATTATAAAACCATTCAAATGCAGAACTGGTTCAGTTTTCTCTTATCACAATGCTTTCAAGTAGCAATGTCAACCAGTACTAATGCATAAATCTGTAAAGTTTGTTACTGTAGAGATTCATCAGGTTTGTTATTGTTCAATTATTACTAATTGTTTTTACAAAACCAAAAAATTTAGTGGTGAAGTGATGGTAAAAACTCACCAACTGATGTTTCATCCTTCTAGTTCAGTCCTGGATAAAGGAATCCATATGGATCAGGAGGAGAGGAATGAATAACACCATGAACCGAGACGAGGGCACATACAACCTGAGCAATCTCTACAACCCTCTGCTACAAAGCGACTCAAGGACTGGCAACACTAGTTTGTAAAGTAGCAGAGCACTGAGAGCAGAGCTTCACAACTCTGAAGAAATCCGACTGAACTAGACGTATGAAACATCAGTTGCTGAGTTTTTACCATCACTTCACCACTAAATTTTTTGGTTTTGTAAAAACAATCTGTAATATAGGTAAAGTTTGTGTTTGGAGAGAAGTAGCTTAATCTTTCATGTAAGATGTAATCCTAACCCTAAACCTAATCTTAACCCCACCCCTAATTTTTTTGTAAAATTATATGAAGGAATAACCAAAAAGTAGATGAAACAAGTGGGTCCAATGCATTACCAACAGAGCTAATGAGACATTTTGTGGGGAAAGAGCAGCAGATATTTAGGTATTCAAAAATAATTTTAAAATCATGATAGATTAAGTATCATCTGACTCACTTATATTAGCTCAGATTGTAGAGCATTGGACTGGTGCTGTGGCGGCACCAGGAATTTTTTTTCGGGGCAAAGTGAATTTTTGGGGGAATCGACAAATTTTATGCTAAAATTGCCACAAAAAGCGGAAATTTACGTAATTGGGGTTTTGCCTCAAAACTGGGGGCAAGAAAAAATTGGGGGGGCAAACCAAGTCTCCCAGAGTCAAATCCTGGATGGTCAGTGGATTTGATTCACTTGTAAATATTATTCATGTTTCTGTGGTGAGAAGTTGAAAATCAATTATATTATTGAAAATGTTTTTGTTTTTTTATTAATGCATGGCAGCATGGGGATGCTATTAAAGTCTCAACCTATGCTGTCTAAGATTCAACTATGTTGCATATTGTAATATATGTGACCAGATCTGGTCCAATGGGCTTCAATCAGGCTAAATTCAGCAATAATGAAACTGAGATATAGGCAAAAATGAGGAGAAAACATAAATAATTGGACATATAAAATGTTCATAACTTTGCCGCCAAGTTTTCAAGACACTTGGGGATTCAACATCAGGAATTTTTTTGTACTGATCAAGTTAGTATTGGTAGTAGCTCAATCATAGGCGTAGATATGATTTGTCCATTTTAGCCCCCAAAGTGCAAATTTTTGCTGAATTCACTATACTTCAAGAATTTTTTCCAACCCCATCCCCCAATGTCAAAAAGAAATCTACGCCACTGAGCTCAATTTTCAAAATTTCCGACTTTGGCCCAAGTGGATCAGATTGGGTCACATATACAACTGAAAAAAGTTATAGTCTCACAGTTCTCCTGTATATGAAGAGTTTGTTTCAAAAGGCGCTAAATCCAATAGCTGCCTTGTGTCACATTTTTATGGTATATTTTAACACTTTTAAAGTTTAAATGATATTTAACGATTGGAATGGATATGTTTGTAACTCTAGCTTATTTTCTAGCTATTTTCAAAATCATTTTGTCCCCTAAAAATTCTCCAATGCAAAGTTTTAAAATGGCTGCCATTGGATTTAGCTCCTTTTGGAACAAAAATAATAATTTTCTTTTATATTTATTGTTTTCGTCTTCGCACGTGGGAGGTTAAAGAGATTTGCAAATATTTTTTTACAGATATCCAAACAATTGTTATAACTATTCTAGTGGTCCAATGTTATAAGATTGGCAAGGTTACTGCTACTCTTAGGAATATCTGCAATTGAATTTTACATAAAGCAGCCTTTGGATTTAGCGCCTTTTAGAAACAAACTCGTCATATGTAGTTCCGAAAATATGTACAATGTGCATGCCTACAGGGTTATTTCATTTATCAGGTATGGCTTAACAGTGTATGTGTGTATAGTTGGTAGGAATTTTATTGCATTGAGAATCCATGAATCATTCTTGCAGCAGGGACTCTCATATTTATAAAGATCGATATGAAACAAATATGAATATCATATATTTTCATTCTTTTTGCAAAATAGCTTTGCGAAAATCATAATCATTGGCAGTAAATAGGCCATTGTTTTCTGTGTTGCATCCATACAGTGTTGGAAAAAGGGGGGTGTTTATTAAAGGTCATTTTGATTCCCGTTAAATTAACAAAACTTAGGATCAATGGCTTCCGGATTTACGATGTCACTTTTGCCAATTACAGACGCCATTACCGATCGTCTGTGGACCGTGGTAAGCTTACTACACAAGATAGCATAGAAATTGTTTGTTTCAGGTGCTGTTAGCTAGGTGGGTGCATGTTTATTTAATTAAATTTGTCAAAAAGACTGGAAGGGCATTTATTAGAGCAGGGCGTTTAATAGAGGAAATACGGTATATGTGGTTAAATGGAGGGACAGCAGTTTTAAGGTCACAATATGCGACACAACCAAGGGAATTGAGTCTAATGTCAGTAACAGTGATTTTGACTGGCAAAGAGACTAAAGGAACACTGGAAACCAGTCTCTATAATACAAAGGGGTGCGGGCACAAACAGTGTTTGATGCAGTAATCAGGACAATATGCTTGCTGCTTAGCAGGTTGAAATGTGTGTTATTATCATATATCCTACCATCTTATATTTTAAATTGTGATAAGTTTTGTAATGAAAATGTATTGAAATTGTAGAAACAATATATCCTACCATCTTATATTTTAAATTGTGATAAGTTTTGTAATGAAAATGTATTGAAATTGTAGAAACAATATATCCTACCATCTTATATTTTAAATTGTGATAAGTTTTGTAATGAAAATGTATTGAAATTGTAGAAACCATATATCCTACCATCTTATATTTTAAATTGTGATAAGTTTTGTAATGAAAATGTATTGAAATTGTAGAAACCATATACATGTATCCTACCATCTTATATTTTAAATTGTGATAAGTTTTGTAATGAAAATGTATTGAAATCCGCCCGGCACGTCCTCTTTCAAAGCTGTGGCGGACAAACAAACAATTATTTTTTGGGGGCCTTAATTTGGAGCTAATGAACACGCAGCTGAATTATTAACACAAAAATTATTTTTCATATTGTTCAATATCAAAGTATCGCTTGGTGTAAGAAAGGACAGATTCAGATTTTATTGAATACAGGTGTAGTCAAATACAAAAACAGTAGCAAATTATACATGTATAAACAAAGTGTATCTTTCAACATGAAACATCGTGGACAATTCATTATAATTTTACGATGAATGATGGATGATTTATTTTCTGCTTGGCAGTTAAAATGTGTGATATTATTATGATATTTTTTTTGTATCCCTAAGTCTTATATGATACTTCACAAGTGTCATAATATGTCATAATTATGTTCTTTCAATATTTTTTTTAATATTGTATCTTGGGAGCCAATGAACATGCAGCTGAATTATTAACACAAAATGTATTGCTTGGCGTAAGAAAGGACAGATTAAAATTTTATTGACAATTCATTATCCAATATGCAGAATTGCAGATGTAGTCAAACACTAAAGCAGTAACAAATATACAAACAATGTGTATCTTTCAACATGACATGTGGACAATTTACATAATTATGCAGTAATGGATGATATATGTTATATTATCATATTCCGAAGTCTTTTTTGATCCTTAAAGATGGGTGACCTGATCGACAGCCTCATCGCCCCATAATCCCTGATAAATTTAGGCCAAAAATATATTCCGTTTAGATGTTATGAACGAATGAGTGACAGCCTCATCCCCAATTGTGGTATCAACGCATACCGTTCTATGGGCCGTTGCGAAACACATTTTTGTCTCGCCTGAACTTTGTTCAGGATGGGACTTAGTAATCACTATTTCTGTCTGTCCGTCCGTGGGGGTGGATGGATGTGTGTGTGGATGTATGTATGTATGTATGTGTGTCCGTCCGGAGCTGTATCTGGGGAACCGTAAGACTTACGGCGACGCTACTTGGTGGGAGGAAGGGTATCCAAGTTTGCTCCGTAACCGTATGTTTTCGGGGAAAAATATGCAAATTAACATAGCTAATTTGCATAATTTATGCTGAAAATCAGCGCAAATTGATAGCGGAGTTTGTGGACAGACTATCTCAAGATCCGTCGGGCGATGGTAGTAAGCTAAACCTGGTGTCAGCTATGATACACATCTGCTGATCACCTGATTAGTTTTTGGCGAAAAGTATGCGCATTTAGTTGTTAATTGGCATAATTTATGCGGAACGATTCTACAAATATGGTTGGAAATCTGAAGAAATCCGCCTTGTGGAGCTGTATCTGGGGATTCGTAAGATCCCTAAGCCCTATGATGATGAAACGTGGTAGGGGTAGTATGACCAGAGGATCTCAATCCGATTCGATTTTCAGCGCAAAAATATGGTAATTAAGTACCTAATTTGCATAATTTATGCATAAAATGCAAGGCGGAGCTGTATCTGGGGGATTCGTAAGATCCCTAAGCCCTATGATGATGAAACGTGGTAGGGGGTAGTATATGACCAGAGGATCTCAATCCGATTCGATTTTCAGCGCAAAAATATGGTAATTAAGTACCTAATTTGCATAATTTATGCATAAAATGCAAAAACCTATTTTCTCGGAGACTAGGGGTCGACGTTCTTCAAACTTGGTGGGTGGGTGCATCTTCACCCCAGACAGAACAAGTTTGGATTGGTTGGTGCGTCAAGGTCACCCAAGGTCATCCAGGGGTCATCTGAGGTCAAATGACTAAAAACTGTCGTATGGGCACGATACTTGGTGGGTACGGTCAACATAATGTGGTAGGGGGTAGTATGACCAGAGGATGCACACTAGTACCCCCCCATGTGGCCCCTCCCACACACTCAAAGTTGGGGGGTGGTCAAAATTTAATGAAATATTGTTTTTATATTATGCATTACATATATCAATTTCGGTCATGTAGGCCAAGTCATTAGGAAAAAAAAAGACTTTTAAGAATGTCTCTCATGTACAAAAGTATAGGAAACTGTACATTTAAAACAACCTTTTTAGGGTGAAGGAAGCATTTTTCAAAAAATGTCTGAAACGGGTTTTTATGTCAAAATGTCTCTGTTGGGGTGCTACATCGAGTCAAATGTTCACTAGCACCCCCCCCCATGTGGCCTCCCACACACTCGAAGTTGGGGGGGGGGGGTCAAAAATTTAATTAAATAATGTGTTTATATTGCGCATTATATATATCAATTTCGGTCATGTAGGCCAAGTTATTAGGCCAAAAAAAGACTTTTAAGAATGTCTCTCATGTACAAAAGTATAGGAAACTGTACATTTAAAACAACCTTTTTAGGGTGAAGGAAGCATTTTTTCAAAAAAATGTCTAAAACGGGTTTTATGTCAAAAATGTCTCTGTTGGGGTGCTACATCGAGTCAAATGTTCGGAAGATTATTTCGGGGTCATCTGAGGTCACCCAGGGGTCATCTGAGGTCAAATTACTAAAAACTGTCGTATGGGCATGAAACTTGGTGGGTACAATCAACATTTAGAGTAAAATGTTCGGAAGATTCTTTCGGGGTCATCCGAGGTCACCCAGGGGTCATCTAAGGTCAAATTACTAAATACTGTCGTATGGGCATGAAACTTGGTGGGTACAATCAACATTTAGAGTCAAATGTTCGGAAGATTATTTCGGGGTCATCTGAGGTCACCCAGGGGTCATCTAAGGTCAAATTACTAAAAACTGTCGTATGGGCATGAAACTTGGTGGGTACAGTCAACATTTAGAGTCAAATGTTCAGAAGATTATTTCGGGGTCATCCGAGGTCACCCAGGGGTCATCTGAGGTCAAATTACTAAAAACTGTCGTATGGGCATGAAACTTGGTGGGTACAGTCAACATTTAGAGTAAAATGTTCGGAAGATTATTTCGGGGTCATCCGAGGTCACCCAGGGGTCATCTGAGGTCAAACTACTAAAAACTGTCGTATGGGCATGAAACTTGGTGGGTACAGTCAACATTTAGAGTAAAATGTTCGGAAGATTATTTCGGGGTCATCCGAGGTCACCCAGGGGTCATCTGAGGTCAAATTACTAAAACTGTCGTATGGGCATGAAACTTGGTGGGTACAGTCAACATTTGGAGTAAAATTTTCGGAAGGTTATTTCGGTTCATCCGAGGTCACCTAAGGGTCATCTGAGGTCAAATTACTAAAACTGTCATATGGGCATGAAACTTGGTGGGTACAGTCAACAGTTAGAGTCAAAGTTTTGGAAGGTAATTTCGGGGCCATCCAAGGTCACACAGGGGTCATCTGAGGTCACATTTCTAAAAACTGCCATATGGGCATGAAACTTGGCGGGTACAGTCAACATTTAGAGTCAAAGTTTCAGAAGGTAATTTAGGGGTCATCCAAGGTCACCCAGGGGTCATCTGAGGTCAAATTACTAAAAACTGTCGTCTGGGCATGACACTAAGTGGTCACTGTCAACATTAAGAGTCAAATTTTTGGAAGGGCATTTCGGGGTCACCCAGGGTCATCTGAGGTCAAATTACTAAAACTGTCGTATGGGCATGAAACTTGGTGGGTACAGTCAACATTTAGAGCCAAATTTTTGGAAGGTCATTTTTGGGTCATCCAAGGTCACCCAGGGGTCATCTGAGGTCAAATTACTTGAAACTGTTATATGGACATGAAACTTGGTGGGTACAGTCAACATTTAGAGCCATGTTTTTTGGAAAGTCATTTCGGGGTCATCCAAGGTCACTCAGGGGTCATCTGAGGTCACATTACTAAAAACTGTCGTATGGGCATGACAATAAGTGGTCACTGTCAACATTAGGAGTCAAATTTTTGGAAGGGCATTTCAGGGTCACCCAGGGGTCATCTGAGGTCAAATTACTAAAACTGTTGTATGGGCATGAAACTTGGTGGGTACAGTCAACATTTAGAGCCAATTTTTGGAAGGTCATTTTGGGATCATCAAAGGTCATCCATGGGCATGACACTTGGTGGTTACAGTCAACATTTAAAGTCCAATTTTGTAAGGTCATTTCAGGGACATCTGAGGTCACCCATGGGTCGCTCTGTGGTCAAATTTCTAAAACTGTCACAGGGGCATGAAACTTGGTGGGTACAGTCATCATTTAGAGCCAAATTTTTGGACAGTCATTGCAAGGTCATCTGAGGTCACTCAGAGGTCATCTGAAGTCAAATGACTAAAACTGTTGTATGGGCATGACATGTACAGTCAACATTTAGAGCCCAATTTTTTGATGGTCATTTTGGGGTCAGTAGGGGTCATCTGAGGTCAAATTAGTAAAAATTGTCGGATGGGCATGAGACTTGGTGGGTAGGCCTACAGTCACCATCAGCCAGGTAATTGTGCCCAGCCAAGACCCACCAAAATTTAGGGATCAAAGGTCAAATTCCAATATTGGTCCAATCAAGCTCAAATTGAACAGGCAAATCGCCATGGGTTGTTGCAGGTTCATTTACTTCTACCAAAAGTAATCGTAAAAGCAGGCGATCGCGAAAGCAGGCGAGACTCGTGGTTCGAGAACCGCCTTGTTATTTCTAACATCAAAACGGCTAGTGCAATTTAGGGAGTGTTCATTAATACTTTGGTAGGGGGGCTGGTCTAACTCAAATTTTTCGCCCGAAAACTTTTTTGACCCCCCCCCCCCCCCTCGATGGACCGCTAAACTTTTTTGACCCCCCTCTTTTGACAGACAAAACTTTTTTGACCCCCCCCCCCTATTATCGTATAACAAACATACTTAATAATGTTGTTTCCAGTGGTGTGGTATCTGGGTGACATGTCATTGAGGAAGGCAAATGTTTGAAACATTCCGGTGGGACAATTACATGAAATACAAGCACAATGAAATTTTCATTTTATACTTAATTTAGATTTGTCCCAAATCAGGGTGTTTATCTGATTTTACAGGGATAAATGAAATAGAGGATTTATTTGGAGGTTCATAGGCACATCAGCATATAATTTGGATCCGTGGCTATTATGATAGTACAAATGCGCGCAAAAAAATTTGGCCATATTGAAGCTTGAATGGTCAAATATTGGAACTAATTTATTCAAAAAGTTAAAATGGTCAAATATGAGATTAATTTGGTCACGCAAATGTACACAGGTATCAGTTTTGGCCCCCAAAGACCGTGGCACCTGGGCCTGTGCCCACTCTGTCTTATGGTAAATCTACCCATGGGCCTATGTGTACAAAATAATTTTGCAATGAGAAATAGTAAACTATTTATTTGCAATTATTTTCTTGATTTAGTTGTATTTTGATCAGATTGGTACATAATCATGTTTGTAGCCTACTTTGAAGAGATATAAAATTATATGATAAAAAGTGCCAGTATTTCCCAGATGTTGCATGTTGCTGATCATCTTTAATGTTATATTAATTAATAGATATGTGTACACTAAGTGCCATCATTTTTTCAAAGAAAAGCACTGAAAACCAAAACTTGGCCATGTTAAAAGTGATATAGAGGGTCTCAATGCGCGCGAAGCGCGCACAAATTTTGGGTTTTTAAAGGGAAAACTTTTTGACCCCCTTTCCTACCACCCTAAAACTTTTGGTCCCCCTCTTTTAAGGTCCAAAACTTTTTGGCCCCCTCCCTTTTACCAGCCCCCCCCACCAAAGTATTTCTGAACACTTCCTTACCTCAAAACTTGGGAACTGGATTATATTGTTACATTCCTCAATGTGAGGTACAAAACACACTACAAAAAATCTGATCAGATCACCTACCTTTAACAAGTGTCATAATATTGATAGTACTGTTCTTTCAATTATGTTGTATCTTGGGAGCCAATGAACATGCAGCTGAATTATTAACACAAAAATTATAATTGAATACCTGAGTGGAAGAAGGGCCCAACTCCATCAAAACTGTTTTTGATATATTAAGAAAAAACTTAATATTTGGAAAAGTTTTATAGACAGAATGTTTTCATCTTCAGGGGACCTTTAATACATGAGCATAGAATATTAGGTACATTCGTTTTTATATATGCTGTTTCCATGGCAACGGTACAGGTCTTAATACGAGCTGGAGTTGGGCCCTTCTTCCACTAATATACTGGAAGTGCCAGTTCCGTGTTATAAATAGCTACAGAAATTAGGTAATCACCATTAATTGCAGAAGTAGAACTCATGTAATATGTTAGCAAGAAAGTTTATTGTAGTGAAAAGCAGATTTCATGGATGAACAAAATTCCTCTTTAACCCAATATTTGTGGAAGAAGGGCCCAACTCCATGGAGTTGGGCCTTTCTTCCATGAAAACCATGATTAAGTGTACGTGAAAGACTATTCAGAGAGTGGATTTTGGCTCATCTTTCACACACAAGGAAGAACAGTCTGCTGGCAATAAAATGCTGGGTCTAACTCAATTTTGTAAAAAAATGGAGTTGGGCCCTTCTTCCACTCAGGTATTCAATTGTTTTTCATATTGTTCAATATCAAAGTCTCGCTTGTTGAAAGAAAGGACAGATTCAGATTTTATTGACAATTGCCCATGCAGATGTAGTCAAATACAAAAACAGTAACAAATTATACATGTATAAACAAAAAGTATCTTTCAACATGACATAACGTGGATATTATATATAATTATCCGGTAATGGATATATTTTCTGCTTAGCCAGTTGAAATGTGTGTTATATTATGATATTTTTTATATCCCTCAGTCTTACTTGAACAAGTGTCATAATATGGTAGTATTGTTCTTTCAATTAACGCCAGTTGATTCATAGTTGTGTGCCCTTAAGGTGCACTGAGCCTGCATGAGCTCTCTCTCTGTCTCTGCACTCGTGGAAGCTACATGTGCCTGGTTGTGATTATCACATTAGATTAATCCCTAATCCTTTTATTGGCGTAATTTGTATCTTGGGAGCTAATGAACATGCAGCTGAATTATTAACACAAAAATATTATGATTGTGTTTCATATTGTTCAATGTCAAAGTATCGCTTTGGGAAAGATGCATTTACCAAACACAAGAATATTTGTCTTAACATTTTATAGCATTCAAAATGTTGGGTCATAAAATTATGTTTTAAAACATTTTGCATTAGAAGACATCGCTTTTATGCTGGGGCTTGTAAATTTCAAGCGGGGTTACCTGAATGGGTGACTCCATTTGAAATTCACACTCCCTGTGTGGTAGATTAGTAGGGGTGTATGGACTTCAACTGGAATAGCCCATTCCATGTAAATAATTTTTAAGTATTTGTTTCCTTATTAACTTTATCGTAAACCATCTCTCAATTTTATAAATAATCACAGACTCATTCAGAAATTGATAATATGTGACGTGTCATGTCGAAAGGAGACACTTTTGGGCAGGTTATCAATTGTGAGGTTTTTACATATCTTAAATAGAGAGATATTTTGCGCCACAACACCGTTTTCTCCAATCAAAATTGAACATTCCTTTGAAAATATTATTGACAATGGTGAGAGTAGGAATTACCTTGAAAATGTCTCAAAAAATACAAGATGCCAGTTATATTCCGGTCTGAAACTATCAGACAATATTTTAAACATTAATAGGATCACAAATTCGCAATAAACCCAAATTGTGAAAAAATCACCCCAGACAGATTTTTTCTATTTCTCCATTTACGATCCTGCCCAAAAGTGTCTCCTTTTGACATGACACATCACATATTTTTGTTATGTATTGCAGCTCATAAAAAAACAAATAAATTAATTACCTACAGACGTTCTGATCTCTGTCATGCCCTTCTTTGATTGAGTTTTGTTTTGTTGGCAAGGATACATATTTTGTTGAGATGACTTTTAGAGAATTTGTGGTGGGTTTCCTTATACATTTGTTGATGAAGCACACAAAGAGTAGTGAAGAAATATGTTTCTTATATATTTATTTGATTTACTTGGTTCTGTCAAAATGCAGATTTTAAAAAGAATCAAGCAAAATTTGAGCCCTTTGTTGACAAAATCAATTTACCTTTTAACCTGTGAGTAATACCTGCTGATTGGTTACATGTAGACTGTTATGATTTATTAAGCCAATCAGCAGCATGGTATGAATGGTGATAAACTGATAGGACTGAAGATGTTTAACCTAAAGCCACGACTTCTCCGTGTTACAAAATTTAAATTGCGTGTTACATATTGGACAATTTCCGTGATTTTCCATTTTCCACTAGAGCACTGAAAAGTTAAAACAAACATGTTTTAAAAGTGTATTTTGTTTTACCTTTTACTGTATAGTATGGCCAGAATCTTGCATCGTAGGCCTAGAATTAATGCTAGAATGGATTATGTTTAATGGTTGGTTACTGCGAAATAATCACTTTTCTTTGTTTTATTTTGCAAATCAACACACAAGTTAGACATTTTACACAGCTTTTTACTATTTTGTGGCATTTTCAAATTTCTGTGAGCAAACCCCGAATTCCATGATTTTTTCTGTTTTTCCGTATCGCGGAGAAATTGTGGGTTTAGTTTAACCCCATGAGTACTACCTGCTGATTGGTAGTACAAGAAGACTTATGATTTATTGAGCCAATCAGCAACATGGTATGAATGATGGTAGGGCTGAAGAGGCTAAACTCCGTGAGTACTACCTGCTGATTGGTTATAAGAAGATATATCATTTATTGAGCCAATCTGCAACATGGTAAGAATAGTGGTAGGGCTGAAGAGGTTTAACCCCATGGGTACTACCAAGAGTACTACCTGCTGATTGGTTACAAGAAGACTAGTATGATTTATTGAGCCAATCAGCAACATGGTAAGAATGGTGGTAAGGCTGAAGAGGTTCAAGCCCATGGGTACTACCTGCTGATTGGTTATAAGAAGACTTATGATTTATTGAGTCAATCAGCAGCATGATATGAATGATGGTAGGGCTGAAGAGACTTATCCCATGAGTACTGCCTGCTGATTGGTTACAAGTAGACTTATGATTTATTGAACCAATCAGCAGCATGGTATGAATGGAGGTAGGGCTGAAGAGACTTATCCCCATGAGTACTACCTGCTGATTGGTTACAAGAAAACTATTATGATTTTATTGAGCCAATCTCCAACATGGTAAGAATGGTGGTAGGGCTGAAGAGGCTTAACCCCATGGGTACTACCAAGAGTACTACCTGCTGATTGGTTACAAGAAGACTAGTATGATTTATTGAGCCAATCAGCAACATGGTAAGAATGGTGGTAAGGCTGAAGAAGTTCAACCCCATGGGTACTACCTGCTGATTGGTTACAAGAAGACTTCATATCAGCAGCATGGTATGAATGATGGTAGAGACTTATCCCATGAGTACTACCTGCTGATTGGTAGACTGTTATGATTAAAGATTTATTGAACCAATCGGCAGCATGGTACGAATGGTGGTAGGGCTGGAGAGACTTATCCCCAGGAGTACTACCTGCTGATTGGTTACAAGAAAACTATTATGATTTTATTGAGCCAATCAGCAGCATGGTAAGAACAGAGGTAGGGCTGAGTGCTGAAAAGTCATGAGTACTAACTGCTGATTGGTTATTACAAGAGGATTTTGAGTTAATGAGCTAATCAGCAACATGGTAAGAATGGTTGAAGGGCTGAAGAGGCTAAACTCCGTGAGTACTACCTGCTGATTGGTTATAAGAAGACATATCATTTATTGAGCCAATCTGCAACATGGTAAGAATAGTGGTAGGGCTGAAGAGGTTTAACCCCATGGGTACTACCAAGAGTACTACCTGCTGATTGGTTACAAGAAGACTAGTATGATTTATTGAGCCAATCAGCAACATGGTAAGAATGGTGGTAAGGCTGAAGAGGTTCAAGCCCATGGGTACTACCTGCTGATTGGTTATAAGAAGACTTATGATTTATTGAGTCAATCAGCAGCATGATATGAATGATGGTAGGGCTGAAGAGACTTATCCCATGAGTACTGCCTGCTGATTGGTTACAAGTAGACTTATGATTTATTGAACCAATCAGCAGCATGGTATGAATGGAGGTAGGGCTGAAGAGACTTATCCCCATGAGTACTACCTGCTGATTGGTTACAAGAAAACTATTATGATTTTATTGAGCCAATCTCCAACATGGTAAGAATGGTGGTAGGGCTGAAGAGGCTTAACCCCATGGGTACTACCAAGAGTACTACCTGCTGATTGGTTACAAGAAGACTAGTATGATTTATTGAGCCAATCAGCAACATGGTAAGAATGGTGGTAAGGCTGAAGAAGTTCAACCCCATGGGTACTACCTGCTGATTGGTTACAAGAAGACTTCATATCAGCAGCATGGTATGAATGATGGTAGAGACTTATCCCATGAGTACTACCTGCTGATTGGTAGACTGTTATGATTAAAGATTTATTGAACCAATCGGCAGCATGGTACGAATGGTGGTAGGGCTGGAGAGACTTATCCCCATGAGTACTACCTGCTGATTGGTTACAAGAAAACTATTATGATTTTATTGAGCCAATCAGCAGCATGGTAAGAACAGAGGTAGGGCTGAGTGCTGAAAAGTCATGAGTACTAACTGCTGATTGGTTATTACAAGAGGATTTTGAGTTAATGAGCTAATCAGCAACATGGTAAGAATGGTTGAAGGGCTGAAGAGGATTGAGCTTAATATTTAGAATCTGTATGGACAACGCTCAATGGACAATATTCATATTAACCTCCCCATTTCACCCCTGGGTAGAGAGGCAACACCAGACTCCTCCGATTGTGAGGTAGAGCCTGTACCGCTGCGTCAACTTGAGTTATTCTCAAAATTACTGAGTGACAACTTACTTCGCTTGATCACATCACATAATAGTACATCTGCAATTACTTCTTTTAAAATTGGCGCGTCATACAAACAGATTAGATTTGATGGAAAAGCTACCGCTCGCCCAAACTCAATTCCTAGTGACCAATTTTCTACTCGCCACAGACACTAAATATCACGCTAAGAATCACCCAAAATTGAATCCAATTTACACATTTAATTTATCGTAATAAATTGGCATTAATCCCTGAAAATGAAAGAGAGGGTGTCAACAGTGCGTCAAGTGTTTCATATTGGTACAAATGATATTTCATACCTCAAAAGCAATTCGACCACAAGAGAATAATTCAACCACTAGCTTAGAATCATGCTAGCGAGTGACTGACCACTCACCTTTAAAATCTAGATGGCAAGGCCTGAAAAGTAGTACAAAAATTACATATTATATACAACAGATAGTTTTCACAAGTCGATTGAGCAATAGAGATGGGGTAGATTGCAAAAGAGACTTTATATTAAACAAACACTAAATAAAACACGGAAACTTAGTACGCTTGTATTTTGTTTTATACATGCACATGCATTTTATTTCCATAAAGGTGATACAGGAGCAACATTAAAATACAAATTGCTGTCATGATAGAGATATTATAATAGAATAATTTTAAAGAGATTCCGGTTGTCAGGAAATTCCTGACATTTTGCTCAAATTATCCCATACAGAAGTAAGGAGTGGTGCAATAATTATGTGTACACCAGGGAGGTGAATTATAGGGGCAAAGATTTTTGGCAGGCCAAAAGGGGGGGCAAGCATTTTTGGCAGGTCGAAAGGGGTGGGGATTTTTGGCATGTCAAAAGTGGGGAAAGCAATTTTTGGCACAGATGTTTAGGGCACAGTTGCTATATTACGCCCTAAAAAGGTGTAGGAAAATGTAACACATTAAAATTTGCAAAATTTTCTGCTTGCTGCACTTACATTATATGATCAGATGTTTTTGAATTTAGATTCCCCCAAATCTTGCATTTGTTAAGGGGGGTTTTGATTGGTGTAACATGATTTTTTTTTTTTTTTTTTGTAAAATGTTACTTACTAATGCTACTTGCTACTTAAATCTCATATGTTTTTGAATACTGAAAGACAGTGATACACACTTTCCTAACCAGGTACTTGATCTTTTTAACTTTTTAAAAACAGTCCCAAACTACTTTATTCAGGGTTGGCAATATATTTATGGTTACATCAGTCAAGCAACTTTTTTTGCCTTAATTTGCTCCTGTGTTTCTAGGTTTCAACTTTTTTCTTGGCAGTACACAATATCATTTTAAACGTAATTGTTGAAAAAAAACCTGTCAGCCACTTCTGTAATGCTTGTCAGGCAACTGTTATCTCCAGTGGCGTAGCGTGGGCCATCACATTGGGGGGGGGGCACCGGCCCTGGGGGGTGGGGCACCTGGTCTGATTGGGGGGCACAAGCTGTTTGTCGGCAATTTTCCTATGGGATTTTTAAAAATTTCAGATAGATGGGGGGCACGTGCCCCCCCCGGTGCCCCTATGATGCTACGCCACTGGTTATCTCTATTTAGTGCATGGTTTGGCACCATGCCATTTTTTCACTGTGGTTGGTGGTGTGCATCGCTGTTCATCAAGGCGTTTTGACTGGATTTGCCGAATAAGGCAGAAGAAATCTTCATCTGATCCTGCTGCAGATACAGCAGGCAGATTAGTTCTCTGTTCACTCAAACAAACACTCTGAAAATGGAAAGTCAAAAGGGTATGAGAGAATAAGATCTTATCATGAAGCATATTACATTCCCTATACACATGATTTATTTTGGGGTTGAGAAAAGTATGTTTGTGCATATTTTGTGTGTGTAAAAAGTGACCTAAACCCACTTGAAATTGCTGTTTTGGACTTTTTAATGCATTATCACCAAAAAAAGAGGACACATTGTCAATTATTCCGGGCAATTATTGGAGCAGTGGACGTGATACACATAATCATGGATAACTCGCAAATGCCAAATCGGAATCAACTGAAATTTTTGGAATAAGCTTTTTTTGTTGATTTCTACTGAAAACAGGCCCGTACGCAGGCCCCCCCCCCACCCCAATCTGGAAAAGTATACAAAAAGTCCCAAAATTTGCGACTGAGCGTAGCGAGCCCAAAAAATTGGTTTTTTACGCTTTTTGGACAAAAAGGTCCAAATTTGGTCCACTTTCACAAAATCGCCCTCCCCCTTGGAAAAAGGTCCACTTTTTCAAAATCAGCACCCCCCCAAATGAAATCCTGTGTACGGGCCTGACTGAAAATGTCATAAAAGAGGATACTAGGATGACAAAATACTTCTTTAATGGTGTCATGGTTCATGGTGTGTACATTACTGGTCGAATACGATAGGATTTCAGTCTTAGGCGCCTTAACACGGCTACCCAATAGGCCCGGGGTTTGAACTTAGTCTCCGGTCGAGGCAGGTAGTTGAATTCGACAGGCGATCATGCATGGAGACTTATAGACTTGAAACAGCCACTGTCATTGATTGGTTAGGCTTAGTTTAGGGTTAGGATGAGGGTTAGAGTTAGGGTTAGGATTAGGGTTATGAATAGGCTTATGGTTAGCTTACACAAAATAATTACTTGAAGGTTGTACACCGCCCCCCCCCCCAAAAAGTAACTTGTTGAATCAAAAGCTAGAGGGCTGCAGACAGGTTCAAAGACCTATGAGAGCGCTATCAGAAAACCGTCTATTTATTATTAACCGAAATCCTATCGTGTTCGACCAGTAATGATATACAGAGAAGATCATGCTAGGCCCACATAGCGGGCCCTTTCTCTCCTCTTTTGTTTCATTTTGATCGTTTTAATTACTAATCATGTGTTCATAGGATTCTAATGTAACAAATTATCCGCTTGTCAAAGCTCTATTTTCTTTCCTTCTTTTTTTTTTTTTTTTTTTTTTAAGTTAAGAACCACATATTACGCTTTCAAAAAATAAATTTAATAAAAATTCATTGCTTGTTGTTTACACAGTTTTGGAGATAATCGCAATTTTATGAAAGAAATCCTATTCAATGCTGTATTATATGCAAACTTCAATTTGATGTTTCTCCTAAACCGAATGTATTTCACCCTTGAAAATCTGCGATCACGTGGGTGTTGTCATGGAGATTGATATAATTGAAACTGGCATTGACCCTTTTTCAACACTGGAATGTGCTCCATACAAGCCCTGCAATTTTCGAGTTCAGAACAAATATTTGAACAAAATTTTGCACAAAATGTTCATTTTATACGCATGAAGGTGAAAATGGGAATTTTAGAAATTTTTAAAAAAGTTCAAATTTTTTTCAATATTTTTTTAAAAATTATTTCTTTAGCATTCTGAAAATTGAGATTATCTTGATTGATAATCGATTACTGATAATCGATTATTGATAATCGATAATCGATTATTGATTTTCGATAATCAATTATTGATTGACACCTCCATACAAATAGCCAGTAGGCCTATACGTAAGGAAAAGGTATGATTTGAAAATCACCACAATCATTTTTAATGCTATTTGAATAGCGGGCCCAATCATGATTGATATTGATAATTGATTATTGATAATCGATTATTGATTATCGATTATTGATTATCGATTGTTGATTGACACCTCCATACAAATAGACAGTACGTAAGGAAAAAGCCTGATTTGAAAATCACCCCCCCCTCCACATCATTTTTAATGCTATTTGAATAGCGGGCCCAATCATGATTGATTATTGATAATTGATTATTGATAATCGATTATTGATTATCGATTATCGATTGTTGATTGACACCTCCATACAAATAGACAGTGCGTAAGGACAAAGCCTGATTTGAAAATCACCCCCACATCATTTTTAATGCTATTTGAATAGTAGACCTAATCTTGATTGATATTGATTATATTGACTGAATATTGATTATCGATTATCAATCGATCCATCATCGATAACAGATAAACACTGGTTGCCAAAATGCAAACAAGATCATGCTGACCGGCATAGCCATCTTCTTCCATTCCTGTCGCCGCCGCATTACTGGTCGAATACGATAGGATTTCAGTCTTAGGCGCCTTAACACGGCTACCCAATAGGCCCGGGGTTTGAACTTAGTCTCCGGTCGAGGCAGGTAGTTGAATTCGACAGGCGATCATGCATGGAGACTTATAGACTTGAAACAGCCACTGTCATTGATTGGTTAGGCTTAGTTTAGGGTTAGGATGAGGGTTAGAGTTAGGGTTAGGATTAGGGTTATGAATAGGCTTATGGTTAGCTTACACAAAATAATTACTTGAAGGTTGTACACCGCCCCCCCCCCCCCCAGGGGCGTAGCCAGCTTTTTTGGTCAGGGGGGGCAAAATAAAATTTTTGGGGCACAGACGAAAAAAATTAGTTGTATCATACAATGCATAGAGACAAAAGGCTTTATTGGGACGATGTGCGCGTAGCGTGCCAAAAATGGTATTTTACACTATTTTCGCCCATTATCAGGATGGAAAGGGCTTAATCTTTGCAATATGCGCGCGTAGCGCGGAAAATTTTGTATTTTCGGGCTGAATTTCGGTAGAAAAGGGCTCCTTGCCCCTTTTCTTTTCCTTTGCCCTCCTAATTTTTCCTTTCATTTTTTTGTCAGAGGGCACTTTTGTCTTTCATTTTTTTGTCAGGGGGCACTCTGCCCCACCTGCCCCCCTGCTGGCTACGCTACTGCCCCCCCAAAAAAAAAAAAAAAGTAACTTGTTGAATCAAAAGCTAGAGGGCTGCAGACAGGTTCAAAGACCTATGAGAGCGCTATCAGAAAACCGTCTATTTATTATTAACCGAAATCCTATCGTGTTCGACCAGTAATGATATACAGAGAAGATCATGCTAGGCCCACATAGCGGGCCCTTTCTCTCCTCTTTTGTTTCATTTTGATCGTTTTAATTACTAATCATGTGTTCATAGGATTCTAATGTAACAAATTATCCGCTTGTCAAAGCTCTATTTTCTTTCCTTCTTTTTTTTTTTTTTTTTAAGTTAAGAACCACATATTACGCTTTCAAAAAATAAATTTAACAAAAATTCATTGCTTGTTGTTGACACAGTTTTGGAGATAATCGCAATTTTATGAAAGAAATCCTATTCAATGCTGTATTATATGCAAACTTCAATTTGATGTTTCTCCTAAACCGAATGTATTTCACCCTTGAAAATCTGCGATCACGTGGGTGTTGTCATGGAGATTGATATAATTGAAACTGGCATTGACCCTTTTTCAACACTGGAATGTGCTCCATACAAGCCCTGCAATTTTCGAGTTCAGAACAAATATTTGAACAAAATTTTGCACAAAATGTTCATTTTATACGCATGAAGGTGAAAATGGGAATTTTAGAAATGTTTAAAAAAGTTCAAATTTTTTTCAATATTTTTTTTTAAATTATTTCTTTAGCATTCTGAAAATTGAGATTATCTTGATTGATAATCGATTACTGATAATCGATTATTGATAATCGATAATCGATTATTGATTTTCGATAATCAATTATTGATTGACACCTCCATACAAATAGCCAGTAGGCCTATACGTAAGGAAAAGGTATGATTTGAAAATCACCACAATCATTTTTAATGCTATTTGAATAGCGGGCCCAATCATGATTGATATTGATAATTGATTATTGATAATCGATTATTGATTATCGATTATCGATTGTTGATTGACACCTCCATACAAATAGACAGTACGTAAGGAAAAAGCCTGATTTGAAAATCACCACGATCATTTTTAATGCTATTTGAATAGCGGGCCCAATCATGATTGATTATTGATAATTGATTATTGATAATCGATTATTGATTATCGATTATCGATTATCGATTGTTGATTGACACCTCCATACAAATAGACAGTGCGTAAGGAAAAAGCCTGATTTGAAAATCACCCCCCCCCACATCATTTTTAATGCTATTTGAATAGTAGACCTAATCTTGATTGATATTGATTATATTGACTGAATATTGATTATCGATTATCAATCGATCCATCATCGATAACAGATAAACACTGGTTGCCAAAATGCAAACAAGATCATGCTGACCGGCATAGCCATCTTCTTCCATTCCTGTCGCCGCCGCATTACTGGTCGAATACGATAGGATTTCAGTCTTAGGCGCCTTAACACGGCTACCCAATAGGCCCGGGGTTTGAACTTAGTCTCCGGTCGAGGCAGGTAGTTGAATTCGACAGGCGATCATGCATGGAGACTTATAGACTTGAAACAGCCACTGTCATTGATTGGTTAGGCTTAGTTTAGGGTTAGGATGAGGGTTAGAGTTAGGGTTAGGATTAGGGTTATGAATAGGCTTATGGTTAGCTTACACAAAATAATTACTTGAAGGTTGTACACCGCCCCCCCAAAAAAAAAAAAGTAACTTGTTGAATCAAAAGCTAGAGGGCTGCAGACAGGTTCAAAGACCTATGAGAGCGCTATCAGAAAACCGTCTATTTATTATTAACCGAAATCCTATCGTGTTCGACCAGTAATGAATATGACCCTTATAAAAACTCATTGTTTCATGATGAAAAGAAATCTAAAGTTCAACTCATACCTGTGAATCTTCTCCATGGGTTCCTACATGTACATTGGGTAAGCTGCTTGATCTGTGCAGCAATAGCTTCTGTGGTACATCTGCTGAAACAATGATCCAATAAATAAGACTAGTGAAAGAAAACGATTAGCAATGTAAAGTAACCACCTGGGCCTTTCACAATCAGTGGCCAAAATAGAATAAAGTGACCAAAGTAGAGTCAAGTGACTAAAGTAAAGTGACCAAAATAAAGTAAACAAAGTAACCAAAGTAAAGTGACCAACATAAAATAAGAGTGACCAAGATAAAGTAAAGTGACCAATTAAATCCGAGTAAAAGTGACCAAAATCAGAGTAGTAGTGATCAAAATAGAGTAGACTGGCCAAAGTGATCAACATACTTCTCAGCTCTTCTCCGTAGTCCACTTGCCCATTTATATGCATACTCTTAGAACTCGGATTTAATTAATTTGTGCACAATTGCTAGCTTTTCACATCTGATCTTTTTAGTTACCGTACTCCTTCTGTTTGTTGGCTTCCCAAGTGGACAGTGGCGTACATTTTGTAACTAGGGTTGGTAGCGCCCAGGGCAAAAAACAAAATTGGCACCCCTACCCCCCCTCCCGAGAATATCTTAGACGCGGCAATTCTTTAAACAATTGCACGCAGAGTGCACGAAATTTTGGGCAATTAAGGCCTACCACTAATTAAGTTAACTGGTTACTACATGTAGAAGTTGAATATTGGTCTTAAAATGTTCTTTCAAGTGATTTTGTGCTGAAATGCGCACAAATTTTTTGACTTTCATCGCTTGGAGGGGCGCAGAATCTATGCTGAATTGGTCAATTTGACGCCCCACTAAGGGTGGTGTCCGGGGCACGTTGCCCCCTTCTGCCACCAAGAATACATGTAGTAGAGCAAAGTGACCATTGACCAAAATAATGTCAATTGACCAAAATAAAGTGACCAAAGAAAAGAGAAGCAGACCAAACGGAGTGAAACTTGTATTAAAGTGACCAAAGTATTCAAGTAAAGTGACCAAAATAAAGTAATGTAACCAAATAAAGTAAAGTAACCAAAGTAAAGTGACCCCCACCCAGAAAGTTGGCTATGCCCCTGGTCCCGAAACATGGTAGTAAGGTGTGGGCCTTCTGATCCCTTCACACCAAATGACCCCCATTTTGTGTGTCAAACATAGGCGTAGATCCAGGGGGGATAAATCCCCCCAATATTTTGCCAGGAGGGGATGGTCCATACAATAGTCATCACCCATAGTTGACGGCTGTATGTGTGTTTCTGACCTCATAATTGGCCATTTTAGGCCTAAAAGTACCATTTTTTGCATGCTTCGCACCATATTTCAATGGTTTAACTTCAAAATGGCAAAATTTTTCACGTGTATTTGTTCCATAAACTTATTCTGTCGCTAAAAGCGACTGGATTCACTCTACTTCAAGAAAATTTTTCCAACCCCATCCCTCCCCCAATGTTAAAAAGAATTCTACGCCACTGGTGTCAAATCTCTAATCACAAGACCCCTATAGTTTCGAATCTGCTGTCCACACACAGTCACTTCCTTCCAAAGTCAAGTGCCCACCATTTCACTTTGCCCCCCTCCCTCCACCCCACGTTCCTGAAAGAAATTGATACAATTAAATGTCAACTTCAATACCAAGTTGCAGAGCAAATATTTTTCAACACGCCTTTACGATTACATATCATTCATTGTGGTAACATCAAGAGGCAAAAAAGGAAGGGTCAAAAGTTTTATAAGCAGTGCACACAAAATTGTCTATGACCCAAATTTTTATTCAACACCCTTTGTGTACCAATGGTTTGAACCAGAGAAGATGTAAAGAAAGGAGGGAGAACGGAATTATATCCTTGAGATAATCCCGTAGGTAATCCTGTCGCACCTATTCATAGTCCTTTATTCTCAAGTAGTTACACATCTACTTGAAAGTAGCCTTTGATGTGATGTGTGTTGCCGACTACGGTTGATTAATTTTCACTCCAGAATTGAAACCATATCCAATGTTTCTATAGAGAATCCTTGAAAGTATGACACATGTGTGTTAAGTACCTGATGTTGCTCTGAAGATATACCACACGTGGATACTATAAGAAAGAAATGTAGTTTTGTAAAGATTCCAAAAAAATCCGCCCATTTTTGGAACATATATTAATTATTTAGGAGAGTGTTTTAGGATTTTGTTAGAAAAGGGATGATTTTTGATCATCTATATTTTATTGTTTTATGTATTTTCCTGTCATTTCCTGCAAACCTAATAAAGATATTTTGATAATTGAAAATAGTCTGTATCATAAATCGTAGAGGTTGAAAGCGTAACCAAGCGTGCAAAATTATTATTTGCCATGGAACTTCGGTCATATTTTATTTGAAATAAACTGGATGTTAGGATCTGCATACATGGTATGCATAGTATTGATGGTATACAGACACTGACCTTTCCCTAAAACTAGTAAGCAGCAACTTGTGTATCACACCCGTCATGGGTTCGAACCCTTTTGTTGTATTTTATTGTTAAACCTAAATAGCGTGATTGCTTTTGAATGAGCGGCAACACACATATTTTGTTTGAGGATAGCTGGATCTATCTCCTTTCTTTACATCTTCTCTGGTTTGAACCAACGGCCATACTGGCTACGCCACTGCCAAGAATGGTACACAATATTAATGTATTGAGTTTAAATACACATCCACAAGCATATGCATGTAAATCGTCATAAATATACCCAGGCCACATATAGGGCCCCTCAGGTCTTGCCTTACCTGCTTTTGTTGGCTCATCTCCTTTCTTGAAACTTTTAGGTCTTAGTGAACACCTCTGTTCATCCATCCGTTTTCTTTGGAAGTTGGAGAGTGTATCAAAAAATGAATCCTCCTCCATGATTTCTTCAAAAATATACTTTCCTATAAACGTACGATGCAAATCCGCAAATGGAAATGAACAGAAACAATCTTTCTGTGAGAGCTCACTTTTCTGTTGAGAAAATCGGCAAACTTCACTTGATACAGCTAGTGTTCGTGACTCTTTCAAATAAGTTTTTTGTCAAACAAAATCAAATTTCCATTTATCATATACTCAGTAATACTCTTGTCCATTTATTGATCTGCAATATGCTGAAAATCACACACAAATTGGACTTGTGGTTCTATAGATATTAATATATTAATGTTGCACAAAATACAAAAGAAGTTAAACATCACTTTCGGTCATATCCTAGCAACAAGTAACAGATGTTACTGGACTATTGTCTGTTATCACATATTGTAACTTAAAAGGCCGGGGAAATACACACACAATCTATTTTTTGTGCTATTCCAATTCCAGTAATTTCATGCTCAATTTGTGAACACATTCCGAGATCTACTCAGGATGATATAAAAGTAAATTTAAGGCAATGCGGCTCAGTGAGTTTTCAAATCTTTTTCAATATTCACGTCTAGCAATATTGAGATCCTGACTCCTGATTAATGGCCCATGCAGTGATTTGCTCATCCGGACGATCATAAAAATTATCAAAATTCAGATTTTGGTATCTTTGTCATTGTCATAGATGTGCTAACATAGCCTGCGAGTGGTTCAGCCGAAAGCTGTGTATTTAAGACAAAATAAGACATTTTACACGAATCTGTAATTTCAGTATCTAAATTAGCTATATGTATTTGAAAGGGGCTTCAACTTCGTCAGTACTGCTGTATTCTTCGCTTTTTGCCAAATTTGTCATTTCAAAAATACCAAATGACAATTTGAATGACTTATCCTTCACTTTTAAGTAATTTATAAACAATTTTAATTTTTTTACACTTGCGCTGGGATCACTGAATGGGTCTTTAATAAAACCACTTCCTTTTTCCTTGCTTTATTCAAAATCAATATGGGTGACAAAAGGGGCTGTGCAATAATTAGTGAGCCTTTGTAGGTAAGATTTCCAAATGGCATGCCAAAAATTGCTTGCCTCCCCCTTTCGACCTGCTAAGAATTGCACCCCCCCTTCCCCTTAGGCATACTAAAAATCAATGAAAATGATGGGTACCAATCATATTAATGTGATCGTATCAAGCAAGAAATTTGAATGTGCACGGTTTCTGATCTGTTCTTCCTTAGCCTTTTAAAGCATTTTATGTAAAAGGTATATCATGAATGTGCCAAAATTGCTTATCCCCTTTCAAGTTGCCAAAAATTGCTAGCCCCTGGCTCATAATTATTGAACAGCCCCTTAGCTTGATCAGGAGACATTTTTGACCCATCCAACAAACCATGACAGCATACCTTGCATTAGCCTTTTCGAAATATAGCATACACAGGAGGGATCAAAACCCGGCAACTTCAACAAAGGACTTGACCCGTTTTGTGCAGCTCATCCTATTGTGTCCTCCATATCTCCAAAAGGCTAATTGAAAAGCATTTAAAAGAAACTTTGGTTACAAATTGTTTGCCATGCTTTTGGGGGGATCAGCAATATCAATTTTAATATCAAAAGGGAAAATGTTGCCATTCTTGGTGGGAACAGATCACCTTTTTCTATAAAAAGCAGCACCTGTATCCTAGCAACATTTGCAGTGGGCAGGTGTTCACCATAAATAATTGCAGTCACAATTAATGACAGATTAAGGGGGTACTACACCCCTGGCCAATTTTGTGCCTATTTTTGCATTTTTCAAAAATTATAGCATATTGGTGACAAGTAAGATATGTATATTATAGGGGCAAGGACTACAACTGTATACTGAAAATTCAGCAACTCAAAGTACGTAGTTATTGATTTATTGATCAAATATTGGTTTTCCCTCATTTTTGACTGTAACTCCACAACTGTTGTCTGTGCTGAAATAAAATTTCCAGTGCAGTAGTTGTAGTCCTTGCCCTATAATATACATATCTTGCTTGTCCCCAATACGCTATGATTTTTGAGAAAAATGCAAAAATAGGTACAAAATTGGGCAGGGGTGTAGTACCCCCTTAATACAAACCTCAAAAAGCAATTACTATTGTAGCTTATGCAAATAAAATTCTTTTGTCAAATGGCATAGGTTTGATGTCCTAGTCACCACCGGGTCCGAAGATGGGCAGAGAGCACTATGACAGCGCACACATGCATGACCAATAAACCTGTGAAGTGGTGTTTTTTATCAGGTGATACAAGTGTGAAGTGCTCAGAGGCCAAAAATGACCATCTTCATGGTGGTCCTTCTGAAGTTTTTTTGTAAATTTGAATCCAAATACGGTACACTTCTGGCAATACATTTGCTAAAGGGGACGTCAATTTAATTAGATGTACAATTTTCTTGTTAGTGGTATTTTGCTGAAAACTTGTTTCAAAGGGGCGTTTTGCTGGAAACTCGTACTCTAGCATACTTGAGTGACACCCCTCTATTATTTGTATATTGATTGCGTGTAGTAAGAGCAGTAGATTCAGCTTACTGGAGGAGAATGGAACAAAGGATATACAAAACTCTGAAATAAAAATTTGGCAAACGTGTTTATCTTTTGTTTAATACACATTTTATTTCCATAATGATACAGGAGCAAAATTAAAATGCAAATTGCAACCATGATAAAGAAGCTAACACAAATAATACATACACAGTTGAATAAGTGAATAGGCAAATAGAATGGAATATCAACACACCTGCTAATTACATCCTTTGTTTTTAGTTGAGGGATTATCAGTGATATGATTGGCAAAACTAAAGTTGTTTTTTTAAAACTTCCGTGGTCCGGGTACGCGCTGGTGAATTGCGATCGCGTAGAAGTGACAAGGTCGCCTACTACGCGCCGCGCCGGAAGACCAATGGGTCAGCCGGCTTGTTGTCAAGTGCATTGATCAGCCAATCAGCGGGATTGTTTACTGTTTTTGCGTTTACGCTCGTGTACGCGATACGCACAGGCACGACCACGGAAGTTTAAAAAAAAACTTTAACCAATGGTCGGTTTCTCTAGCAGCTCATCCTTTAACCCAACATAGTAGACTCATAGTCCCAAACTCATTGCAACTCAATTAACATGGAGATGAGTTAAAATGGTCTGGCGTCGGACTTGAATATTATGGGTTCAAGACCTTATTATCAAAATCCAGATTTTTGCATTTTAGGAACAAGCATTATGTGCTAATGAAGAAAATTGCAAAGCAGAATGATTGAGATCAAATCTGATATTGTTGTTGAGCAGGAAAAACCTTGTACATTGTATGTACTTATGGCCCTTGAACATGTTCAAAACTGCCAAAATATTACATAGGAAAGTTAACTTTAAACATGTACAGGGGCCAATGACACACAGGAGGTTTTTCCTGCCCAACAATAATATCAAAGGCGTGAGGCTGTCGAGTCGACTTTGGCAACCATGGGTTGCATATGTACCCTTGCAGTTGACACACGGGATATCAATTTACACTAACAAAGTTATTTGCAATGTGTCTCATGAGTCATGAAACACACACAAGATATTATGATATAATTGGGGATTGTTTCGTGATACAGTTTACGATAAATAGTCTACAGGGGATATTAGTAAGGTGTTTCCTGAGTAACAAAAAAATACACATTCTACAAGTATCTGGGCAGCAGAAGTTGGTATGGTTTTAAAACTACACTTCCTCATCTTTCATGGAAGCTGTCCATCATTGTCTCAAAAATAACCTACCATATTAGACATCATTAATACATGTGTTTAAGTTAACCAAATGGGAAGGGGGATTTATGTCGTGCCAGTTATAAAATGTTCAAGTGGACATTTTCCTAAAACCTGTGATAAAGATTGTAGAACACTGGGATAAAACTAAGTCATGACGATTTATTCTTAAAGTGAAGAACTGACGACACACTAAGTACTTCCTTCACACCAGATGACACAAGTTAAATGGACTATGTACAACTAATCATACTACCAGTCGCAGCATGAGGCAGAAAGATCGTCAACACTGGTATCACATAGCAAAAGCTACATATCGTTATGCAGGAAAAACCTATCTGTGTCATTGGCTCCTGAACATGTTTAAAGCAAACCTCCTTGCTCCTTCGTAACCTCTTCACAGTTTCGTTTTAAACATGTTCAAGGGCCACAAGTACATAAGGATGTTTTTCCTGCTCAATGATGAATTATTTGAGACAAAATAAACACTATTTAATTTTGAGATTGCGTAGCAGTTGCTGCAAGAAAAGAAAACAAAAACGTCCTGTTTACAAATCAATCACTTAAACTTTGAATATCGCTGATGATCAAACGCCAGTAGTGAAAATTGTTAGTTAGAAAGTCGCGATTAGACGCTAGGGTGTGCTATGTTTCTAATCGATATCAGCAATTACTTTTCTGATCAGGCGACTGAAATATGTATAACAACAATATTGTGCTCCTTGCAACTGCTAAGTATGATTTGGGCGCAACTAGTTTTATCAATCTTGTTGAAAAGAATTTAGAAAAAAAAGGACTAATCTTTATTTTCTATAAACCATGTTGATCAATGACTGACATCACATCACACACTGGTTGAGTTCATTAGTTATGGACACATAGCATTATCTTGGAAGCATTGAGATGTCTTCATTATGTGATGTTGACTACAAAAAGAATTGAGTTTCAAAATTGATACATGGTTAGTCTAGAGGCTACAGGCATTCACTTACATGTATCTGCACCATTTAAGGAAATAGTTAATTCACCTCGCCACTTAGCCATCAATTTGTACATCTTTTTTGATAACCCTGCCCAGTTTATTTTCACCTGTAATTTGGCTATAACATAGCAAATTTAGTGCTACCGTCTACAATATATACAGCCCCAATATAATTGGGAGTATTAATTAAATACATAGAATTGGTATTCAATATCAAATCGACAGGAATTGTGTTTAATGCTAGAATCCATTTGAGGCATGTTTTGTCAATTAAAAAACTCAGTAAGACAAGGCAAGGGCGTACAGGGACTACCTAACTGGGAGGGAGGGTTCCAAATCAATATCATTCCGTTCCTGGGAAGTCTCCTTCCCCCAGCGTTATGAACTTGCAACCTTGGTTAGGGATAGCCTGTGTTAGGACCTGGGTTAGGGACAGCCTGTGTCAGGACAATAGCTATATATCAAGTACAAGCTGTTACCTGTACAAAGCACTTTCTTTAAGAGCAATTTTACTGATGTTTTCCCATCTTTACAAATCCTTTCATGCTTGTACGAAAACACCCTTCTTTTTGTCTGTTTTGATTGCATGAAAGTTATGAACTAGTGAGGTTAGCCAGACTATTTTTAGGCATGAGAATGAACTGAAACCCGAGTTGTAAAACTGTTCTCTAATATTGAAACTGATGCCAATTTTCGTAATTAAACAAAATTGGAGATCAACGAGATGAAAAATTGATACTTGCACTTATGCACTACAGTAAATTTGGCTCACTTCTGGCAGTGACATCCGTACTTTATCTCAGTTATTTTACATGTGTACAGATGCACGTCTTTGATCTCACTTGTAAAAACGCCAGTTCTTTGATTCAGTGCACACAATTTAATACTGCACGCACTGGAGCATGTACTGACATCACTGCCTGAAAGTAGCCAAATGGATTATGCCCCGAATCCCTGACACTGCCAGCATGCATCAATTGGACAGCACAGACAAACAAATCCTGCCTATTTGGTTTTAAGAACTTAAAAATTTGTCACAGAATCTATACAATAAACTGTACATTAGTTTTGGTTTGACATTGACATTATCTGCAATATATGAGGCAAAATGGATCACATTTTCCTCAATCATTAAAAATAAAACACATTTATAAACCACGTTGGAATTCTCGTTTTTTTTTTTTTAAAGTAAAGCACCAACTAGATTGCAGACAATCCATGCCTAACCTTACACACAACCAGATCTCTCCATGATCTGGTACCCAAATAGCCAAGCTGTTCCACGCATCACATACTAAGTCTCTTACAGACATTTGAGACTTATGACACTACCTCATAGGTACTAGCAGTTTAGGTAACCCATGGGAGTCTGGTCGTGAATAATTAATTGATAAGATTATTCCAACCCATTAAACCGGACCCGTTCAGGGAATACCCTATCGACATCTAGGGTTGTTTTGCCTTGGCGTGCGTTAGGATGTGCGATTTGAGATTGGTAGACTGGGCAAATTTCTTGTTACATCCATCGAATGGACACACATACGGACGGTCACCTGTGTGGATGCGGACGTGGGTCCGCAAGTTGAAATCCAGAGAGAATCGCTTGCCACAACCTTCAAAGGTACACTGTAGATAAGAGAAGAGAGAAGGAACAAGGTGTTTAAGATAACAGTTGGAGTTATTTAAATGAGTTCTCATAACAAAAATATTGTTGTTTTAGCCCATTTCATAGGAGAGAACTGGGCTATCAATTAGGCCTTCATGCCTAAGTCGCCAATAATCAAAGTCGCCACTATTTGGAGATAGTCGCGACTACGACTAATGATTGCCAATTGGCGAATATTCCTGAAAGTTTAAAAAGCAACAAAATTGAAATAAAAACAGGTTCTAAAAGTGCTAAAAATGGTCAAAGAACTTGTGCTACCACCTTGAAAACCTTTGTGAAAGTTGCTTATAACTTAACCTATGTTATTATTTCTATTGCCAGTTAGAACTAAGGATTAGTGTATATTTTTAAGTGTATTCTGAACAAAAAAAAGATTGAACTTCAAGCAAATTTTGACATTTGACAGTCGCCAAAAGTCGTAGTACGCGATTATTTGCATGGCGACTACTAAAAAAACTTATGTCGTGCAGCCCTACTATCAATGTCCCAAATGGTCATAGCTTTTGCCTCTTCCACACTTGTGTTATGAAGAGAAGTGCATCTAAGACAGCCATTTAAATGTTATGTAATTATTTTGCTTTTCTTTTCCCCCTCTATTCGCCAAGTATTTCACTTGCCAAGACGGTCACGTTCTTACCTGGAATGGCTTTTCTCCTGTGTGAACCAGCTGATGGCGCTTTAATTTGGAGCTTTCAACAAACGCTTTGCCACATTCTGCGCAAACATGAACACGCGGCCCGTGGGTGTGCAAGTGCTTCCTCATTGCAGAGTTATCACGGAACATCTTAGTGCAGCCCTGCAAAGCATGAATGGAGTGAAAAAAAAAATCAGTAACACTCTTGACGATTTATCCTTCATCTTCAGCACAACTTTAATTGTTTTTTAAATACCACATAACATTAATATACTTTAGTTTAACCAGGGCCTCAGATTCGACGAGAATCACTGAATCGATTCTCGTAATGATTCTCGTAACATTTATTGCGAGAATCAATTTCTGCCATTGAATCATGCAGTAATTGAAGCAACTTGGGTGGTTTTGATTCCCGTAAACTGGCACGAAATCTAGGCCCTGGTTTAACTCATTCAAAGTAATAATTGTCATCTCAAAAGTTTCAAATTTTTTCAACTATTTTTTAGTGTGTGTCACCCTTGCGATGGTTTCTGTGGTCCCCAGTTCTCGCAAAAAGTTGTTACCCTTTATTTACTATCAAATCCTATTAGTTTACTGGAGTTTGTACAATTATCTTGGAAAAAAAACATCAATTCACTTTTACTGTCAGTACTTTAGCAATCAGAATAGGACATTCCTGGCATTTGGCAGATAAACCCAAGAGATTTTTCGCCAGGAAGAGGACAAGAAATTTATACATCTTTCGCTCTTTACATTTCACTTTTTGTCAGATTTCAAAAATACAGCATTTTATAAGGTCTCCCTGGCCGTGCGCTGTACTAGACAGTTCTTATAAGCAAATAAAGGGTAACAACTTTCTGGCCGTGCCCTGTACTAATACAGTACCTAAAAGTTAAATTACTCTTTTAAAAACACATATAAAAAAGAATTTTTTATGCAAAACAGCTACATGTATAATGCAAGATAACATACAATGTACCTTATGAGGGCAAGCAATTGTCCGTGGTACATCATCATCTCTGGGCTTCTTGGGTTTGATTCTGGAAAACAACAATTACAATGGATAAGGCGAATTGAGTTAAAAAGACAACGAGATGCGATATATACGTGTAGCTGGATTGCTCTCTATTGCTCTCCTTAAATCTGATATAGGAGAGTGATTTTTAGCTCTCCTTAGTTGACCATTCTCTCCTTACATTCAATTGTAAATGCTCTAAACAGCTTTCCTTGAAGGCTCCAGAAGAGCTATTTAATGCTCTCCTGCAAATTCCAAAAGACAGTCCCTGACTCCCTGAAATTGTTCCAAATTTATTCTAGGATCAGAATCACTTAATTATTACAGCTTAATATTTAAAGACACATAAATAGTTATAAATGGGTCTGTCATTTAGAATGGATTTGGCTTTGAGTATAAATTATGAACATCAACTCAAGCCAAAAGTAAAGTTTAACAATTGAATTGAATTAATTACCTTGCAAATTCAGCTAGTTGTTTCGGATCACTGAGGTCAATACCAGGTATCCCACCAGGAGGCAGCTTCTTCCCTGTCAGATACTCGGAGTAATCTGGTAGATCACCGCTGCTGTGAGCAATATGCTCTGCCACTTGAGCTGCTATCACTTGCTGGGTGGCTACATCTGTGTCATCCGTGAGCTGCTTCTTGTCCTCTGTGTGCAAACCTGCAGGGAGAAAAGAAAGAGTTTGAAAAGTCAGAGTGGGTGTATTCTCTGTCTCAGTCTAGTCTACAGTACAGTAGGCCTAATGGAAAACTATCAGGGCTGCGGGCATACTACACCAAGGCACCAAAGGCAAATTTGTACTTGCCCCAGCACCCCTCCCCTGCACCAGCACCACCTAACTTTGGATGCATTCTCATGGGATTGCCATGGTCCTCTAGAAATGCATGTTTTAGCTGAATTCTATATAAAGTAGTCCACATAATGTCCCTAGCCCTATTTTGTGTATTTTGCTTTATCACTTTAAAATCTGTGATTAACAGATTCAGAAATTTTGCTATTTTAGTATTTTCATAATTTTTTCTGGGCTGAAAAAAAAGTTGTCTGAGCAAACAATTGTCCAAAAATTTATTGATTTGGTGTGGCACGACCACCATTTCAATTCTCATCCAGCTCCAGTAGGCTTATTCAATATTTGGGACAAGTTCTCTGACTTCTTGATCATGCAAAGCAATTAGGAAATTGGATCCTTAGATAATGAAACCAGGAGAGACAATATGTAAAACAGTACGTGAAGAACGATCAATCATCCAGATTTTTGATTCATTTTTTTAAAATCACTGAAAAGCTTGTGAAATCTAGCAAAAAAAATTTTTGCAAACATATTTTGAACATTTTCTGAATTTTTTTTGAAGGTTTTAAGTCTACATCAATCAATTTTGAGCCCAATATGGCAATTTATGATTTTTAACACAATTAAAAAATTCTCCCACAAATTACCAGATGACGCTGAGTATAGTCCCACCCCGCTTTTTGGGTGAACATTTTTCAAAATTGGGGGTGGGACTATACTCAATTTCAAAAAAAAAAAAAAAAAAAAAAATTTTTTTTAATTTTTTTTCGGTTTTGAGTGTCCCTGGACCTAGACCTAAATGCTAGGATCATTCATGGTTGACCTAAAAAAAATTTTAAAAAATTTCAAGATGTTTTGTTATTTTTAATATGAAAATTGATAATTTGTATTCATGTCATACTCTATTAATGATTTCAAAATGCATTGAATGCATTTTGAAATCATTAATAGAGTATGACATGAATACAAATTATCAATTTTCATATTAAAAAATAACAAAACATCTTGAATTTTTTTTTTTTTTTTTTAGGTCAACCATGAATGATCCTAGCATTTAGGTCTAGGTCCTGGGACACTCCAAAGCCGAAAAAATAAATAACTTAAAAATTTTTTTTTTTTTTTTTTTTTTTGTTTTTTTTTAAATTTCTGAAATTTTCCGAAAGTTTGGGGGTGGGACTTTACTCGAAGGTGGGACTATACTCGCGTCAGTACGGTAATCTGGGCTGGTCACCTTGTTTATACAATGTAAGTTACTGAAACCTGACCAGGGGTGCAGGATGGGAGCTTTCATACATGATTTTTTAAATACTAGTATAGCCAAATGCATTTAAACTCTTCATTTTAATTAAAGCATAAGGCCAATATGGAACTTGATTATTAGTTTCCGATTGGATGTTTGAAAAAAAGGACAAGGTCGCTATTTCATTATTCATTATTTGGTCTCTTTTCATTACCCATTATGTCAACAAAATCAATGATTTTATGAACAGCTTTCTCTAACTTTAGGTACCCCACCAGTACCAAAGTATATATTGTTGATGAAAGACCATTTCAAAACAGGTATTAATGCTTTAGATCATCATTACAGACATTTTGCAACAAATTGAGAAAAGATTTGAATTTGTTTTTATTAAAATGCAAAGAAATTTGCAATTTTTGTAATCACTAGAAACATGATGAGGTTATCTGTAAATTTCCATTATTTACCACATCCTCTACCCCTACAACTAAGAAAACTGCTGATTATGATCAGCAGGGGATGTCAGACATTTTGAGAGTTTAAATTTTGATTATTTCCATCTCAATTTTCAGATAATTTGACTTTTTTATAAAAATAATGAAAGTTTTGGTCAAATCGAAAATGTGATGCGGGCGGTCACTAGGAAACTAACAATCGAGTTCCATTAGCCTAACATGACTAAATAAAGGACAATTAAAACTTAGAGACAAATTTTATAAATAGTAATCGTGGAATACATAAACAGTGCTCAGTGAATTAGGGATTCAATCATGTTTCACAGTTGTTCATCACCGTTTAACAACGATGCGGCGCGTCGTCTGCGTGGTTTACTTGGCAGGGCAGCTTTAGCTGCCCGAGCGAAGTAAACCACGCAGACTCGCCGGACGCGAGTTGTTAAACGGTGATGAACAACGGCGAAACATGATTGAATCCCTATCAACAACGAAAAGAAGCTAAATATCGTATAATTCACGATTATTTTACGAGGAATGTCAGTTAATCATTGCCACTCAGCCTTACAAAAACTTCGATGGTTTCTCTTTTAATATCAGCAATAAATAAAACTACAGAATAAAACGGCAAAGTTTAGCCGCTACCTGAAAAATACTGAAATCAACTTGTAAGCTTGCATACGCACAAAGACAAAGGTTCCAGGCATGACGAATTTTACGCGCTCTCGCGTAACGCGTAGTCTCGCTCGCGTTCGCGTATACGCTACAGTAAAAGTGTGGATTCATCACGGATTAACAACGGTTGGCTCCTGTACAAAGGTATAGGAGGAGTTGTTGAAAAGATGAGCATCATGGGTTCTATTCTTTATGTTATTGATAAGCCAGGATTAATGATAAGCCCAGAGATGCCACTCAGTTTCACTCTGTGACAAAAACCCTGAAACTGGTAAGAATAAAAATTCCTTTAAAAAAGGAATGGGGCGCCCAAATTATGTGAGCTTGGACGTGATATGGTGAATTCCATGGCATGGTGTTTAGATTTGGTCCCGGGGATTTGGTATCATAATGATTTTTCTAGGGAAGAGTAGAAGATGATCAAATGCAAGACAAATGTGTTTGATTGGGGAAGGTGTATCACAGGACCGTTTTTGGATGAAATAAATTGAATTGGAATGAAGCTGTCGTGTCAATTTGCGATTATGTGGGGTGGGGAGTTCAATTTTGGGGCATATTGTAGTGATGATATTGCTTTGGATATTGAATATTGTTGAATTTCGTTATGCAGGGGGTATATGATGGATAGTATAGAAGAGGATCTACCCTATTTTGACCAAAAGAAAAGTTTTTATGAATGTATAACGTCTGTGATACTTATACATCATAACGTCTGTGATACATATACATCATCTACTTGCTAATACACTGAAAATCTAATAGAGATGAAGGATAAAAGACAATTACAGAACATTCATTCTTCAAAAGTAGCTATATGGGTATACAATGTTTACAAGATAAGAACGTTAATGTTTTGTACATGAACGTAACATCTTTGATACATAGTTGTTAACACACTGAAAATCTGACTAGAGATTTACAATTTGATGATATCCAAAAGAATACTTACTAACTTAGCATTGAAGAATTAAAATAATTACAGAACTTTCATTTGTTAACATACACGTAGCAATGATTAACAATGTTGAAAATACAAACGTAACGCTTTGTTCATAAACATAACATCCTCGACACATCTAGGATCCGCATAATTTGTTGATTAATGTCATAAACAGTCACAAAAGATTTATGGTCTGATCATTTTATCATTTTAAGGGGACCCGATATTGCATTTGGAAGAACCAGGCTTTTCAATTACTATCAAAACTGCTGGGTACCAAACTTTTTGATACAGCTTGTATAGTAATTTGTTCTAATTTCCATGCAAAAGGAGCCAGTTGTTTCATCCTTAAAACAAATAGGCTACACCATAATTTCCAATTACCCCATGCAGATAGATAAGACCTTGGTAAGATAAGCGTGTTAATTGTTATGTCACTATCACTATCTTGATCTTGATAAGATGCCTGACTTTGAAACTTTGGGTACAAAAACTCATACTCTGCAAGTTAGGTCAAATTTTGCACTATGATTGTTTATTTGAGCTTATTGGACTATGCCATTCAGATTAGGCTATTGTAATCCAAAGTGTTGGTCACCGCTCTATCGGGTTCTAAGAGGCGGTAAACTGGTTACAAAGGTCAAAGTGGTTACAAAGGTCAAAGGTCTCGATTTATTTGGTGTTTTTACAAATCCATTAATTTTGTCTTTTAAACAAAGAATATACGCACACCATTTTATCCTGTGCATAACAGAAAACAATAATAAAATAAAATCCAAGCATATTGTGGATTTATTTCTGAGCAAGGGCATAATTTTAGCAAAATAGCACAACAATTGCGGAGTAAATCTAGTAAGACTGAAATTAGAAGCTACTCACAAGTACATGCCAATATTGTGGGACGCCTCCGTAGAGGGCGCCCCAAAAACATGAAAAAGCATTTATATGAATGCAGGCAAAACACTCCCAAAACGGGCTGAAAATAAATAAAAATGCAGGAATTTGGACTCACAAAAAAGCCTGAAAAGTGGCATCTCTGAATAAAGCCCTGGCTCATCATGATTAGGGTAAATTTATATCAATATGCCTGCTGTGCATGTGTGACTCGAGCTGAACAGAACTTATGAAGTTGCTGTGTGAAATAAATAAATTACAAATTTAACCAGCATGACCAGCAGTGCACATGAGAGACAGCAGCGAGTGTCATGACATGACAGTGAGTGACTGTCACCGATTTCTTCCTGACCACAAATCACACAGGCTATAAAAGATACCTATTCATTTTATTTTTAGTAGTCAAGTAACAAAACATCCCGCTTAACCATGTTAACGCGATAATTGATTGGTCGCTTTCTTTGTTCATCATACCTCAACTTCAGGCACGCCTACGTTGCAATGCTGTGTGCTGCGGAATGACAACTGGTCCGCCATCTTGGATTTTTTGCAAATGTTAAGTCCAAATTTGACCAACATTTGCATCACAAATACACAGTGAAAACTAACCAATACCCCACCAAAACTGTCTTCAAACAAATGATCAACATCTGCAGATGGTGACAGAGCATAGATTGGTCCATATTTCCCAATTTTAATCCAGAATTCTGGAGACGAAATTCAACATGTCCGACACACCCCGCCATCTTGAATCGCCATGTTATAACATGGCTGCCCCCATGGATCAAACATGGCGAGAAAACATGGCCGAAAACCATAATAAATCGTCCATAACAACTAAATAATTGAGCCAACTTTAGTTGAAACGAGTGCGATATCTAACCAACTCAACAAATCCGTATACACTCACTAAATAACACTATTTCGCCAATTTGAAATTGAGATACAAGACTTGGTTTGCTCGAACGACAACTTCGAAATTCTGCCCGTGACCAGCCCATACAAAACTGTGTATGGTACGCATACGTTAGTGCCTGGGAAAAAAGTTTTTTAAAGTTGGAAAAAACAAGCAAAATTATTAGATACGAGAAACAGTAATAAAATGTTCTTTGTCTTACCTGATGCCCACATTGTTACGGAGAATTCTCCTTCTAATGTTTTTATTTGGACCTGTTTTTGCTCCCATTTTCTCGTACTCTTGTCATCAAACGAAAGCTCGCCACTTGCCAAAACCCGTGTTCGCGAAGTTTTCTTTCCCTTCTTTTTCCTGCCTGAAATAGATAAACTATCTTCGTAAACGTCTGATGTTGGTACAGGAACAGAATCCGAATCAATTATATATGTTCCTCCGAAATCATCAACATCTCCGACAATTTCTTCACGAGTTTGAAGTACAATTTCTTCTTGATCTGAAAGTGGTTGCAAAGCTATCATCGGCTGTCCATGATGATCGGTCTCGATAACTGTTTCAACAGTGGCTACATTTTCAATTGTGTCCACGGGAATTGTAATAATATTTTCAGCCGGTACCGTTTCAATGTTTTCTACTGGAATATGTTCAAGTTCTACTTCTTGGACTGGAAGTTCAACTTCACAAGCGTCTGAAATGATAACACTGTCGCCGCAGCTATCAAAAATTATTGTTTCGGACGCCATTTTTCTCAGTGCTTCGCCAGGCAGCCGACTCGCGATGTGATTATGAATATGCTAATCACGAGCTGTCTATCTTCTTCGCAGGGGGTAAGCGAAATAAGTGATTGATATCATGTGGTTTCTGTGAACTGATTTTCAAATGAATTTTAAATATTGTGGTTAAAATTTTACTTTAAAAGATTGATTAATACTAGGGGGAGTAGAAAAAGAGACAGGAGAGCTAGCTAGAAGCCCGGGATCGGCCCCCTCCGTCTCAAGTCCTGTAAAACTTTTTTTATGGCCCGGCTCCTTTAGGAAAATGGGAAATTCGAAAAAAAAAAATGGTTTAATTTTCTTCTTTTTTGAATACTAGTATACAAAATTAATAAGTAGAACTAGAGAAGAAAGTTATAGATGTCACCGATGTTGAATTTACTCCCGATTTCCAAAAAATGCAGCACTTTTAAATGTTGTTGGATTAAAAAACATTATGCCTATCCTGTTTCAGTGCCAAATGAAACCTGACTAAATCCTAATCCTTTAGTTCTTAGGCCTACTACTAGTTTACTAGCATAAAAGTTAAAAAAATCAATTTGAGGGGAAATGAGCCAAAAACATACAATTTTGCAAGTTTTCTTACAATTGCAGTCAAAGACTTGCCACAAGTCTAAGCATTCAAGTTCAAGTTGGCTATCGACATCATCATCATCATCGGAGTTTGCTCATTATTTCATGTTTCATTTGATGTTAATTTTTATATTAAAAAATATGCTTTTCAAAAATTAAGGGCAAAAGTATTAAAAAATGACACAAAGGCGTAGGCGTATAGACAACTTGTGTTCAAGCACTTCCTTTAGGGACCGTTCACAAACACTTGTTGGGGGGCCTGATGCAAAAAAAATTCATAGTGAAATTTTTTCGGGGCCCCCCTTTACTAGACTACCCCGTAGTCCACTTGCCCATTGTGCATATAGGCCTACTCTGGATATTGTATTTAAAGGAGTATTTCGTGATCCTAGCATCCTCTATTTATGTCATTTTTCATTAGATATCCACGAAAAAACCTATTCCCAAAATTTCAGTTGATTCCGATTTTGCGTTCGCGAGTTATGCATGATTATGTGTATTACACTAGCTGCTCCATAGACAATGTGTTGTAATTTCGTTCTGGTGCACCAGAACGAAATTCAAATTTCACGATATCTTTGCTAAACAAATTAATCTGCAAGAAATATTTTGTACATAAACATTATGTAGCCAGAGGTTTCCAGTGATATAAAAATCTCAACTTTGAGAAAAGTGGGGGATGAGGCTGTGGATCACAAAATGCCCCTTTAAGCTTAAAACTCTGATTTAATTAATGTGTGCACAATTGATAGATTTTCACAGCTGATCTTTTCAGTCCCCCTACTCCCTCTGTTTGTTATTTTTAACCTGGAATTTCGCGATTAATAAACTGGCATATTCTAAAATCAGAATTGTTCAGAAGTGCCAATACAATTATGACATTATGATAACTTGCATTCAATAATATAAGCCACTTTACTTTTACTGTCACTAATATAATTATAGTAACTTTTTCATAACAATTTTATACTAAAGTATAATTTCGAGTTCAACTGAATGCTTTCATCATGCTTTTATTTATCAAAAATAGACTATGGCATAGTCTACCCCTTTACAGATCTCAAAAATCAGCCCCCCCTTTTTGACATGAAAATTATGGGTCAACCCCATAGAAAAGCATATAAACTCAATTTTCCCAGGAAAATTTGTGGTCATTTTTTCAGGGCCCCCTTAGGAGGGTCAAAACTTTTCAGTGTACACCTTTTTGCATCAGGCACCCCCTTACAAGTGTTTGTGAACGGTCCCTTAATTCGCCTGATTAATTTTTCGAGTAATGTCCCGGGGGGGGACACTTCAATATGAAATGGATATAGGTGTAGGGCTGGCACTTTCGCACTAAGGGGCATTCGGTGAGAGCAAAAGGTATAAAATATGGGGTCATTGGGTGAGAGCATGATTTTTGGCATTCAGTGAGAGCAAAATGTTAAAAAAAAGGGTCATTGGGTGAAAACATGTCTTTTTTTTAATGGAATCTTTGGGTGAGAGCCAAAACAGCGCCACAGAAACCTCGAAAATCGAATTTCTAGTTCTAAATGGCTTCAAATTTCAGTTTGTTTTTTCAAAATAAGTAACAAAATCAGTGATAAATAAAAGTTGCTGTTCAAATTGAACTTGTAAGGGTCTTTGGGTGACAGATGAAATGGAAAAATAGGGGGTCTTCGGGTGACAGAGCATGTGTTTGTAAAAAAATATGGGGTCTTTGGGTGACAGCAACACTGAAAAAAGCTGAAAAAGGGGGTCTTAACAGCCCTACATACGCGTCACCTCCAAAGTTGGAGTGCCCCGAATGTCCCTTAAATACCATACCTTGAAAGAGTCAACTTCCTTCTAATTTACTGATTTTCATTCTTGTAGGAGTGACTTTACTCTTTTGGAGAGTGAGTTTTTCACTCTTAAACACTCTCAGGTTAAATCAATGCAGAATGTTTTACTTCCAGCTTTCGTTTGAAGAAACTTTCTGTTAGCATGTATTGTATAACACATAATTTATCAAAATTATAATTTCAAATGACCAGGTTTAGCCAGGTGATTTTGAGATGCAGAAAATAACTTCTCAGCTTCTGCTTGTCACACAATTTTTGGCAAGAAAATTGGTGGATATGATCTCCATTGAGCTTTTTGTTATTCTGAATTAAATGATTTTTGAAGTACTGGTATAAAAAAAATCAGCTTTCAACATTGAGTATTTCACATTATTTATTAGTCTTTGTGGTATTTGCCAATAATCTATCCTTTAGTTGATATCTGATGAACTTGACCTGAACTTGCATATATTTCACACTTTACATCCACCATGTTTCATGACAATCCTTGCAACCGATCATCAATAATGGGAACATGCACCCTTAAACACCAAACCAAACTCCTACTTCGTCTCAACTCACCAATTCATAACTCCAAACTTTTCTCCCTTTTCTGTCAAAATCCAGTAATCTTTACTAACTTGACCTCAGATGACCCCTGATGAACTTGAAAGAAATCCTCATATTTTTGCAAGAACTACTAAGTTTCATAAAAATCCAACAATCTTTTCTAATTGACCTCAGATGACCCCTCATGACCTTGGAATAACCTTGGGAAATAATATCCATATTTTTTTCAACTAGAAGTACCAAGTTTCATGAAAATCCAATAATATTTATTAATATGACATCGGATCCCGGCCCCCAACTCAACACAAAAGTTGGCAACCATGAGAGTTACCAAATATTCCAAAGACCCCCTTTGCAATGATTTTTCATCAAATTTACCCCCCTTTTTCATGCAAAATCAAGGACAAAATTTGGCCAAAAACAACCCCTTTTTGTGGTTTTCAATTACTAGAATTTCAAACACCCCTTTTCAATGACACTAAATATTGACATAAAATTACCGGATTTTCTCAAGTACCCCTTTCATCCAAATTTGCACTAGGTTTCAAGAAAATCACAGAATATTTCCGTATTTGACCTCACATGACCTCCATATGACCTTGAAATTACCATGCAAAATACTGGCATTTTATAAAAATTCATCCATTTATCCCATCTCAGATGGTTCCGCCTTTGATACATGTGTGGTTGGATCCTACACATATGGAGGATCATTATGTAGTTGGATCCATGCAGCATCATGTGTAGTAAAATCGCTGGGTGGGCGCTTATATGAGCATGGGCAGTAAAAGGAACAATGGAACAAATGCAATACTAGACAAGTTACAATCATCAGTTTATTATGTAAAATATTACAAATAATCATCTTTTTTCTTCTTTTCTTTCAAAGTATAGTATATAACTTGAAGTGATCACAAGAATCTGAATCATTGACAGGGATAATAACCGGGGGGCACTCACATATTGGTCTGTACGCATGCGTGACAACAAAAAAACAAGTAAAAAGGGGTGTTTTATTAGGCAAGGCAAGTTACGCAGCGTGACACGCTTAGGGTCTAAAAACATTGATTTTCAAGAATATTATAAAGGGTAGTTTTCTGAAACTGAACAACTTGTTTTAGGGTACCTTTTCAAATTTTTGGTAATTACGAGTCCAAAAAGGGTTCATTTTTTTCATTTTCACTAGCCAAAAACTAATTAGGGGGTAAATTCTATATTAAATTACCTCAATATTAAGGGGCTAAATTTGCTGGTAGGGTAAAATTTGTTTAGGGGGCGTTTCAAAAAAAATTTGGTCACGCATGAGTACACTATCATACTTGAATGCCCCCGGATAATAAAAAAAAAGTTAAATAAAATTAAATAGATAAACATTGTACATGTATGAAAAATAAATATGCTAAGGCTAAAATAAAAAACATGTTTGTTTCCTGTACACCAATATGTAAAATACAGGTTATAATTTGCTATTATTACCATATTTGAGTGTGGGCACATGTAATGTGTTGGGGTGTATGTGTCGGAATGTATGACAAAACACGATAAAATCACCAATATCAAATGGTAACATATGAAAATTATGACTTTTAGGAAAACTACAGATTGACTTTCAGTGTTATTGATTTAATTTTCCTGTGAGATCTTATTTTCTAGAATGAAATGCTACTCACTTCATTGTCGATTCTCCAAATAAAAATGAAGAATGGGTCCCAACAAAAGCAAAATGAACATGGCCTACTGGAAACAAACTTATTATTACTTCTTAGCCTAATCAAGTATACAGACCGTGTCAAAATTGATTGGAACCCATCAGTTTGAATGTTTCTTGTGATTATGGACAAGACTACCCTATTAAAATGCAACATAGGAGCTACATTATTTATAGATGAATGCAAAAAAAAAGGTCATAATAACTATGAATCCTGGGCATTTCAAGAGGATCAAATGTTGCATATTGAAGAAGCATACAGACAATAAATGCCAAGAACTGATGGGTACCAATCATTTTGATACAGCCTGTAGTAACAGACAAAAACCACCACATGGGCATCAATCCTGAGGGTTAGGGGGACATGCCCCCCACACACACATCGGAAAACATTTTCACTCAGTTTTGTTCTTACCAGCCACTTTTTGGCAATTTAGTCCCACCCCAATGTCCTCCACTTTTCAAGATGGAATGATGTCATTGATGTAAGGAGTATTTTTCACTATTTTGTGAAAATAAAAAGATAAGAATACTAAATGAATAATTAAATCGTCACTGTTCTGTTAAAACCTTGTAACTCCAATAGCTGCTAGGTGTTAGACATGTACAATAACATATTGTATTATATTATTATAACACCTAGCAGCTATTGGAGTTACAAGGTTTTGACAGAAAAGTGACGAAACATTGCCATACAACCTCAGTGGGAACATTGCAAACAAGAAATGAACATCAACCATGGTTGCTACTTTCTACACCCAAAAGTAAGCCAATTCTGTAAAATTTCCATTGGTTTGTATGCACTTACTCCTTGTGGCAACACTGATGATTTGTTTTAATGCTGTTCACCTGTTACTATTTTATCCAATGTAATAAACTCTTGATAATTACATAGACCACAGATGGGCAGCATTATCAGACTATTATCAGCGATTGTATAATATATTATTGTGAACAGTAAGATGTTCATTAATTAAATAATATTGATCAACAAAAATTAGGCCCAAATTCATTATTTTGTACAAGCAAATTTTTACAGAATATAATCCACAAATTTGAGAACATTTTGTTGTTGAAACACTTGACATTTTTAAGGTTAAATGCATGCCAATTTTATAGTGACTCTGATCAGCACAAAATAGGCACGAATGATTAGGCTTTTGTTACTACGCCTGAAAAGAAGACCCATGCCCAACAATAATTGTCCTATTGTTTTAGGTTTGTGTACATAGAACAAAAGACTCTCTAGGACATCCTTGGGTTTTTGATATTAGCACCAAGCAAGACTCACTTTACGGCTCATCAATATTAATCCGAAATGTGATGAGGCCTTCCAAGTTGGTACTGATCAAAGCAGGGAGTTGTGAGAAAAAAGGTGGGATTTTTATGCATAATAATGACATTGTCTCATAATGCAATGTTTTTGTCCTTGCTTGCTCCTCTGTTCTATAGAACCAATCTCAAGTGTCCTTTTAAAGCTTGGTTGTTAATACTTCAGAAGTCAAATTGGGCAAAGAATTATCTTTAGATGACTTCTCACATTTTATGAATTCACAGAATATTGTTTAGTTACTGACAAGTAAAGTTAGACAAACAATGTTATACTAGAAGGCAAAAGAATGAGAATTGCACTTTGAAAAATTGGTCTAAATATCAAAATAACCTTATAATACCTTGCTCAGAAAAAAAACAAAGCAAAAATAATTTATTACTATATATGTACAACTTAAATGCAAATATATACAAAAACAGGTGGTATTGATTTCATAGTAGCAAATTCATTAATTAATTTTCAGTCTTGTCATGCATTTATACAGATTATGTTTTTGAATTTGGCTCTTGGGTCTGGAGACTGGGAATACATATATAGGAGTATATCTACCATATTGCCTGTAATAAACAATCTATCCAATAAATAATTCCCCCATATAATTTCAATGAAAAAGTGACCGAAGTGCATGCCATACCATGTCATTTGCTGGACATCACAATTGCTGGTAAATTGTATCCATGAACAAGGGTGAAAATAAGCAGACTACAGGCTGGGCATTGTTTCAGGCCCATGATTTGCCTACTGTAGCCCATTGATATTAAAAATCACAAAACCAGGCTACACTTTTTGTCCTGAGGCTGAACCACAGCCCGTCACCATACGAGGGGGTATCCAAAAGTTTTTGACATCACCCAGAAGGAAAAGAGCTATTTTGATGAAATTTTATCAGTGTGATCACTGGTCCTTATGTACATTATGGTCCAAAAATGGTCTCATAAGTATGTTTAATTTTTTACAGGTGGCACTATGATGGGCAGTAGGCGCATAACCTTTTCATGATAAGATCCTCCACTTTTTTGAGTTTCTTCACTGTGGCCGCATCATCCGTAAATGATTGATGTCCACTTCTTGGCTCATCTGTGAGGGACATGTGGCCAGTTTGGAAATTCCTTTTTCAAAAAGCAACAGTACCATATGATGGGCAATCATCACCGTAGATGGCTTTCATTTCATCATAGATTTTCTGAGCATTGTAGGCCTAACCCTCCAAATGCAGGAACTTAATCATGCTGTGTGCCTCAATTTTCACCATCATGCAGGTTATGCGCCTACTGCCCATCTAGCGCCACCTGTAAAGAAAGTAAACATACTTAGGAGACCATTTTTGGACCAAAATGTACATAAGGACCAGTGATTACACTGACAAAATTTCATCAATATAGCTCTTTTCCTTCTGGGTGATGTAAAAAACTTTTGGATACCCCCTCGTACAATGTACAGTCTATACACATTTTAAAATATGCAAGAAATAGAAAATGGTGAACCAAAACAGGGTTTCTCTGCAATTATAAGGTCAGAATTTGAGCTTTCATTGTTGAAAGTACACTGTTGATCTGTGTAATTGGATATCAGACCGTTTTGGCTTAAATTCTGACTGTTGCTAAAACAAACAGGAGTACTAAAATCATAAGTCCTGGTCCCGACTAAATTCAGGTGAACTTGAACTTACTTTTTTCCCAAACTGAGGCCTGGTAGAAAAGCTCTTATTTTCACCCTTGTCCATGGACAAAAATTGGTCCAAACTTTGATCCAGTTCACATAGATATTAGCCAATTTGTATTTTCGAGCTGCTGAATGCCCAAAATTACAACACAGCAGCCTAAAGGGCGATGTAATACATGTAATTGGGCATAACTTGCAATTCAATGTCCGAATCAAATGAAATGCTGGAAATAAGCTTTTTGGGTGGATAACAATTGAACCATCATACCTTACAAAGAGGGTTCTTAAATCACAAAATACCCCTTTAATGGATAATTCACAGGTCTCCTGGTAGTTCTGCCTGATCAATGTTAGTTGGCATACCACTTCATATAAAGACAGAATCTACACTGGGTTTCAGAGAAGAACGGCAGCTCCCTTGCTCAGATTGACGCGAGCGCCCTGTTTAAAATGAGCGACATACGCGGAGCTTTGTGTTCACTTCAAGGGAGCCGATTTGCTCCGACCAACGATTTGATGCACAATCAGCCAATCAGATTATCAGTCTGTTGCTATGATTGTCAAACGATTGATTCAGCCTATCAGAACCCCACTTCTGTGTTTACGCTCTGCACACTCTCAAAATGTAAGTGCCATTCTTCTCTGACAAAAACTTTAAGCCCTTGACTCCTGGAACGAATAACAGTGACACATTTATACACCAGCAGAGTTCAATGCAATGGATTTCTTCAAGTCCAACTATAGCAAAATCCAATTGGATATCACTATCAAAATTTGTTGAATGAAAAATAACATTATACCTCTGCAACAGTGGTGTAGTCAGGTCTTTTTCAGAGTGGGGGCAAGGCAAATTTCACAGGTCAAACTTGGACAAAAATGAGCTAAAAAAGTACAAAAAAGCCTAAAATCTTAAATATCAGGGCAACCAGCTGATTTCACAGGGGGATAAAGGGGGCAAGACTTCTCACAGGAGGGGGCAGCTTGCCTGCTTCCCCCTTGCCCACCCCCCACTCTTGGCTACACCACTGCTCTGTAGAGTTCATTCTTATGTCCATTTCATAGGTCTGCTGCAAGTCCCGGATTTGATGTATTACCGCTGGATTTTGCGAACACACGCATTGCTTCTTTTTCTGCTATCGTCTCCTTCTTACGATCTCGCTTTTTTTCCAACATTTCAAGTTCTTTCTTCTCCTAAAAAAGACAGAGAAAAGAATATAAATTTTAGAGTCTTAACATATCACCTGAAAAATCACTGCTTGTTCACTGATTACACCAGAATTAATGTACACACAAAAATCTGAATAAATGTAACAATATGATCACTGTAAAAAAGAAATAATGTTTTCATAACTTGGAATATAAAAATTATACATCTTAGGGGGCTATCGTTTTCTTTGGAAGGGGGTCCCAAATTTACAAAAAGTCAGCGTCAATAAAATTGCAACCCCCCTATTTTGGCAACAAAAATTGTATGACCCCCCACCACCGATACACCTTACCCCCTAAACAGGCTAAAATTGTATTGAAATCAGTCTTTTTGAATCAAATAAACACACTATCTGTGGTCATCTTGTGACTCCCTACATTTTGGTTATCAAAAATTTTATGACCTCCCTATTTTTCTTTCCAAAAATTTATGACCCCCATATATTTGGGACCCCCCTTCTGAAGAAAATGATAGCCCCTTACATACAAACTCTCTCAGTTAATATCCAGTATACAATGATTCTAACTGGTGTAACCATGGAAGCAAACAGGATCTATGATGTGCCACAATGTACTCAGGCACACAGACACACATAACAACCAAACACCAACACATCCTGCTTTTGCCCCGTTTGACCTAGTTCATTATAAAGTCTTGCTATCTTCAATGATGACACTGGTATTTTATTGGTAATGATTCTGAACATGTATATCCGGGGGTGCTCATTACAAATTACCATACGGGGACATGCTGCAAACATGGGTAGCATTTTCGGCCTTTTGGTATATCCTTTTTCTTTGCCAATTTCCATATATATGAATGGGTCCTTTTTTCAAAATGTTCTCAATATTTTTGGAAAATGGCTAAATTTTGCCCAACTATAGCCAAAAGTTTTGAAATTTCTCCTAATTTGGGGGGGGGGGGGATTTGTAAAAACTAAGACAATTTGTCTTCAATTTGGCCAAACATTTTGATTTTTGGTCTATCGATGGGTCCAAATTTCATAAAAAATTATTATACTGATGCGTCCACTTTAAAATTCTTGGCAGTACACCCCTCCCCAAACCAAACTTGAGTATCCCTGGGATGTATACCCACACTAAGATACATATCCAACACCCCATTGTCAAACTCACACACCCACACCCATGCATATACCCCCCCACACACACACATTGATTGCCTACCTCATCCATTAATCTGTTGTATTCACTAATAGCATATTGGTATTTGGGTGATGTTATTCCTAGCATGTAGGCTAGCTTCTCTCCTACAAAATCACAGGCTGTTGTAAAAGGACAAAAAAACAACAACATTATATTTGTTAGGATTATAGAAAAATTTCAAAAGTCAAAAAAGTTTGCAAATTATGAGATGTTGTTATTCATTACAACATGTTAATTCTGTGGTGGATGGAGATGCTATTGAAGCATCTGGAGTGTACAGGTATTATGAACCTCACATTAATTACTGGACTATGCAATATATCACCCCATACACAATTCATACATCACCCTTCAGTGTTCTCTTGTTAGATCTTAAGAGGGTACTACACCCCTGGCCAATTTTGTGCCTATTTTTGCATTTCTCAAAAATATAGTGCATTGGTGACAAGTAAGATATATTATAGGGCAAGGACTACAACTACTGCACTGAAAATTCAGCAACTCAAGGCAAGTAGTTATTGATTTATTGATCAAATATTGGTTTTCCTCATTTTTGACTGTAACTCCACAACTGTTGTCTGTGCTGAAATACAATTTCCAGTGCAGTAGTTGTAGTCCTTGCCCCTATAATTTTTGAGAAAAATGCAAAAAATAGGCACAAAATTGGGCAGGGGTGTAGTACCCCCTTAAACACAGTCTTTAAATGATGGGTCATGCCCAGTGATTGTGAAAGTCCCCTCGAAATACTGTAAAAGTAGAAATTTTCACGAGGTTTTTATTTCCACAAATTTCGTGAGCTGACATTAAATTGCAAAAATAAAAGGTCGCGAAAATATCCTTTTGCAATAGAGATGCATTGCAATTAATAATAATAAAATTATAAAATCGTGAAAATATCTGCATACAAAAATTTCTACTTTTACAGTTTTGGGCTTTGGCCGCAAATAAAACAGGGATGCCAGTGGCCTGTAGTGACTTTGCAGGAAAAGCCTGAAAAAGTGCACAAATTTGGGCTATAAAGCCTCAATATGGGCTGAAAATAAATAAAAGTGCAGAAATTTGGAGTAAAAAAAAGTAGGAAATCAGCCTAATCAGGTACTTATCTGAACACTGGCATCCCTGATCAAATTAAAAATAAGAAATCAGAATCAAATCCATTTTGTGGGCAAACTGCCAAATTTTAGGCAAATTGTTGGACTGTTGCCCTACCAAATCTGGTACTACCACTGTGTACTTCAAATAGTAAAAACTGACTTACCAGATAATGTTGAAGTTGATGCGTAAAGAAAATAGTACCACAAATAAGGCACCCAAGCTAATGTTTTCTGTATAAAAGAAACAATACAAAATAATCACATTCCTGCCCCATAAAAGAAATCATTTAGCTTCTCTCCATCAGTCAACCCAAATCCGATAGAATTTTTTTTTAAACCAGTACTTTAAGTAGTGAGAATCAAAATTTATCCAAATTGGCAAGAGTTTTGGAAGATAAGATTGAAAAATCCTGACAAGCAATAGAAACTACCAGATTTATAATGGCAAACCTCTCAAAATTTGACAAAGGAAAGATGAAATTTTTGTTAACAAGCAGCATGATGCTATAGTAATGATACATCTTAACAAAATCACGCTTGTTCAATTACAAATTCCCCTTTGTGAAATTCCGTCTCTAACAGTGTAGCACCAAAGTTCCTCCACACAACGACAACGTACCAATAATTTTACCTGTAAAAAGCTAAATCTCACACTGTATTATGCCTCTCTAATTATTACTAACAAACAGAAAAGACATGTAATGTCACATACAGCATAATGATAACTATAAAATAATTAACTTACAGGATCAACTTGTGGCTCTGATGGCTCATCATCACCACCATCCTCCTCATCCGTACTATACTCCTCCATGATCCCATCACTAAAATGAATCACTCTCTTAGGGACGCGCTTCTTTTCCCCCTTGCTGAGGTCAACTGATTCAAACTCTTTGACAGGTTTCGGTTGGTCTGTTGAGGTAGAGATAGTTGCTGGACCCTCTGTAGGATCACATTCTGGGTGCTATAAAAGTCAAGGAAAGAAAACAAAATGATCACCAGTCTGGTAAGGTGGGTAGAACCGATTATTTGCGATCAGCGCAAACCCCATCTCTATGCGGTACCGGATGGATAGCCATGGCTTTAATTAGTTTGGGTGAACTAATGGGGGATATAATGAGTAATGGAGTTCAGCATGGAGTGGACCGAGTATGGTAATGGTACTATAATTAGAGTTAGGTGCACTACACACAGCTCATCTATCTTCCCTTGTTGAATCAGCCTAGCATGGCTCTTACCTTTTGGATTTGGGAAAAAAATAGCAAAAGCAGAGTCAATGAATACGAGTCTAGTAAAATCTGTGTAAATCAAAAGTTAGCAAGAACATTGGTAGTCCTCATTGATTGGCTAAATTACTAATTGAATCACATTCACATCATTATTTATATCACACACATCAGCACCGATCAAGCTGCGCAGCATCGCATGACCTAGATCTTTTTAAGGTCGTGCGTCATGAATTGGGGTATATTGGAAAAGGTGCCGTGTTACATTTGTACATTTTTTCAGCACGTTCTATACTGATCTCAAGAATGAAGAGGGGTACTGAACTTGTTTTGGTCTCATTTTGTTGCTAATTTATCTAGCTAACATGTTGGAAAGTAACAACTTCACACTACATTTCGTTCTTGAGATATTTCAATTCAAACAAAGTAGTGTTAGGGGTGGTGGTGAATACGGTTGAGGTGAATACGGTTGATGTGTTAAAGTATAGGGAATATTGGTTTTTAGTGCCTCTCGAATTTATTTTTTACTGTAACTTCGTAACCCAGCAAGGTATTGGGATGGCTTATGTAGTATATACCATTGTTTTGGTATTTATGTCTAGTAGGTAATGTGACCAATTTTACTCCAAGCTAGTTTAATTTGTTGTAAATGTGCTGCATTCTGTGTCATGGGTTCTAGGCTTTTTTTTAATAGTTTTTCCAGAAAATTTCGGCGAAATTCAGATTTTTTTCTCAAAATACCATGAAAAATGTTGGGAATAAAATTTTTTTTTTAAATCGCATTTCACATTTGTTTTCAAACCACTCGTGAGCTTTGAGACAAACCATTATTTTTTTTTGCCTAACGTTACTGTACTAAGCATGCATTTATGCGCTGAAATGGTCTGAATGTCATATTTCTTGAATAAGTTACCCTACTTCAGTAAAAGTTATCATTTCTTAGAAGGAAATTTGATGAGGAATTCTAATAGGCCATTGGTTTTTGTGTAGGGCATGAAGGAAAAAAGTTTTGATTGAAAATGTAATAAAAATCATAAAAATTTTGTACGACTTTTGAACACCCTGTATCTCAGTTAGGCAACATAACTCATCATTACAAGTTTGCTTTTTTTGAAAGTCTACAATGTTATTAGCACATATCTAAAAAGGTTATAGCAAACCAGGTGTTTATGTTAGTAAATAAGAGAGGAACAAAATTGTATACTTTTTGAACCAAAATTTAACTTTTCCACCCTATATGACATTTGTGGCACCCTGTATATTGACCAATTGTTTGTACGTGTGTATTCCTGCAGTACTCTAAGTCTAAGCTTTACAGTGATATATAATTTTATAGGGTTTTGATGAACAGTTTATTAATTAGATCAGTTTAAGGGGGTACTTCACCCCTGGCCAATTTTGTGCCTATTTTTGCATTTTTCTCAAAAATTTTAGTGCATTGGTAACAAGTAAGATTGGTATATTATAGGGGCAAGGACTACAACTACTGCACTGAAAATTCAGCAACTCAAGGCAAGTAGTTGATCAAATATTGGTTTTCCCTCATTTTTGACTGTAACTTCACAACTGTTGTCTGTGCTGAAATAAAAAATTCTAGTGCAGTAGTTGTAGTCCTTGCCCCTATAATATACATATATTACTTGTCACCAATGCGCTATAATTTTTGAGAAAAATACAAAAATAGGCCCAAAATTTGCCAGGGGTGTAGTACCCCTTAAGTACAAAAACATGTAAATTGTTCAATTTTTTAGTATGTAACGCATTTGGCCCCCAATTCAATGCACGACCTTTAAAACTTCTTTTCCAGTTTTTTTGTTGTTGAAATATTTATCAAATTGCTCATCTGAGGATGCAAACAACAATGTATAGTTTGTGCTATCTACGACTTAGCGTTTATAATTATATATTGAGTTGTTTTTAATTTATTGATGCATAAAAATGCAGTTGGCTGAATATTTTTGATGAAAGTCAATCTTTGACAAGATGCAACTTTGCTACGGAAAGTGCTATGACAAAACGGTTTTCAGTTTTGGCTTTCTTTACTCAAGGGCTTTAATTTGTAATATCACGAAAATGATGCAGTTTGATGGCAAATTTGAATTCACTTACATGTATAAAAAAATAATATAATGTGCACTGAAAGTAAAATTAATTGGTAAGCTTAAAAATTACTGACTACGTACGACTATCACTGTAGCATCAGTGATTATTAAACTTGGCAGAAATATAAAATGTATAAAATACTACAATAGAGTGAACCTTTCTTACCTGCTCATTCTCAACTAGGAAGACTTGAGACCCAGAAACTTCATCTCTTTCCTTCTGAACTGCCATCAAATTGGAAGCCATTGCTGTAAAATGACGATTTGTTTGGGTATGACGTCATTCAATTTCCGGGAACATGTCCATTTCAACAGACGGTGAAGCTACTTGTTTCTGATGATTTCAGGGAAATAAAATGTTAGAGAATTCATTAAATCCAACATTATATATCATGTTCATTTTAACTGAATATAATCAAATCATGTAGCAATAGAAATATAGTTTTTCATGCGCTATAATACTTAGAATATTAACTAATTAATATATATCCCTCCAAAAAATTGAGGTCAACAAACTTTCAAATTTACCTATACCTATACCAAAATGAACCAGTCCACACGATCAGCTGCTGATAAAAATGGCTTCAATGTGAGTGGAAACGATCGTACAAAACAGCCAAAGAAATGCCTTTGTTTCCTTTACACATCATCTATGGAGAGAGATAATCCAGTGGATTAAGCCTCATTATCTACTCAATTGGTAAGTGATAACGGTTACCAGTTAGGATTCTAACACAAGTGTTTATCGCGTTAAAAACAAACACAAATTTGTACACGACAGCGCGTTGGATCGTAGCCAGGCAATGGATCTGTGGAAAAAGGTCAGTGAGCCGTGGCCGTGTGTGTTGTTGTGAAACAGCTGATTTTTGGCAATAACAAACACACACAGGAAAGTGAAACCCCAAACCGCGCAGATCAGATAGAACAAAAAGGTATTGGGCAATGCTAAATTTTGACAGGAATTACATCATTTGCACGTGTTGGGTCACTTTCTTTGTTGGAAGTTATCAGCCAAAATTACCATACAATGCTGCAGTTGAACTGAAGAAGTGAAGTGAAGGTTTAAATGTTATGGAACTTGAAGTTCATACCTGAGCAGAAACAAAGAGCTATGCATGGTTGCATTTGGTTTCTTTCTGCATCCTCAGCACATTAGTGTTGTCATCAAGGACTACTCTGCACCATACCCCATCTTTTGTAAACAACAACAACAGCCAGCAGGTAAGAAGACTTGTTTGGATTTGACATACCAGGTTCACAGCCTTTTCTCTTTTTTATTTTTTCCAGGGGGTCAAGAGCAAAGAATTAAAATTTTAGATTACTAATACTAGTAGAGTTTTAATTTTTTCATTTTTAAATGGGCAAGATATTTATTTGGTGATTCTTAAAAATGCAATGTAAAATTCAACAACTTCACTTTTTCATGTCAGTATTAAAATAATTATATTCCCAACAAACACAATTTGTTTTGTCAAAATCGGGGTCAAAATGTTTTCATAAAATGTCGGGTTAGATAAAGGTCATGAAAAGGTTTTAAATGTTGCTGAAGAGCAATTAAACAAAATAGATAACTTCTCCATCAATACCTGAAGACAGGCCCATAACTAGGGAGGGGCGAGGGGTGGATGCCCCCCCCCCCTCCATTGCTAAAGGCCAAAAAAGTCCCCTTTTTGACCCAAAAGGTACTATTTGCGAATGTAGTATAGTAGTGAGTGAAAAAAATAGGTCAAAAAGGTCAACATTTTTTAAAAAGGTCCACTTTTCTTACAAAAAGGCCCACTTTTTCAAAATCCACCATCCGGCCTCCACAAGTCCACTTTTTCAAAATACCCACCCCCCCCTCAAATAAATCCTGGTTATGGGCCTGCCTGAAGGTCACTCTCACCATACTATGCTCTCACAAAGATGTTGATTACAAGCCGACGACGAATGTCGGCTTGTTCTGTCTCTTCTCAATTCTTTCTTCTTCTTTCTTCTGGCAACTCGTGACATTTTTGCGTGACTTGCCACGTTTCGCCCTAGCTCTCTTATGCTTCGACAGATTTCAACCATACTTGAACCAAATGACCACTGGACTAGGCCAAACCTGCCATTTGACCTTGCTGTGACCTTTGACCTAGCTATAATGGTCAAAAATGTGATTTCACAAAAAATGCTACTCCTTCCACAAATTGCATGCAATGATCATGTGACTCATGCATATGAATCAACATGTGGCAGTGCTTAAAACTTCCTAAAAAGAATTGAGGTCAAAGGTCATTAAGGGGGCCATTCCCGGTCTGAAAGCTAAAAATATTCAAAAAATCACTGTCTTTACAAATTATATAGCAGAGAGTCGCCATTAGCACACATGCATTGCTACTAGCCAGGGTCTTTAGGATGCCTACAGTTTTGGGGTCAAAGGTCATTAAGGGGTTACTTCCAGTCAAAAACCAAAAAGTTCAAACAATTTTTATCTCAAAATGTAAACAGACCAGAGTAATATAACCATCATACATGAATTAGTGTTACCTGATGTATGCATAGTATTTTTATTTTGGGGGTCAAAGGTCATTAAGGGGTCACTTTCTGTTTTTAACTAAATAACTTCAAGAATTTTTATCTCGACAACTGAACATAGTAGAATTTTTAAATTAAAATTAGAACAATGCATTTTGTCTGTGTACATAGGTTTTTTTTTTCATTGAGGTCAAAGGTCATTAAGGGGGTCAAAAGGTCAATCAAAAATTTAAAAAAAATCAAAATCCATGTTTAAGTTCGATTAAGCTGAAATTCACCAGGAATATTTCTTATGACATCCTAAGCACAATGTAAGAGCAGTTGACCCCATCCGTAACCCAGGGGTCAAGTTATAGGGTCAAATTATGCTTGTATTCAGCGTCTGTTGACTCTAGTTGATATCTGACATATCAGCATGTGCTTCCCATTGACTGGTATTGCATTCTTGTGATAGATCTGCATGTGACACCTTGATACATGTAGGTGTAATCCATGATCTATGGTATAATTTACCCATCTCAAGTGTGTGTAGGGTAGAAATCTTGAAGCTCCTTAAAGGAAGTCTCCGGCAATCACAACGTTATTCCTTAAATGTTAGAAAAATAATTATCAAGCACGAATCACATAAACAAACTCATAGTGACCATAAAAACGAATAAAAACATCCGTTTCTCAACACGCGATATTCAAAATTCCCGGGCGCCGAGTGCAATGACGCCCCAGTAATACAATGAAGGCTGACGACAATTGAACACAAATAACCATTACGTCATTGCACTTAGACAATTTCGGCGCGGGAATTTTGAATATCGCGTGTTGAGAGCCGACTGTTTTTATTTGTTTTTATGGTCAATATGAGTTTGTTTTAAATAAAACAATTGATGTGATTCGTGCTTGATAATTATTTTTCTAACATATAACTTAGGCATAATGTTATGATTGCCGGAGTCCCCCTTTAACTGATTTTGCAACTACAAATAACATGTAATTTAACATTAAATAAATTTAACATAATTGTGACCCAACACAAGTAAATGAGGCACTCAGTCATAAATTTTGTTATAATAAAATTAATTTAAAATCTGTTCATCTGAAGGTACTATTTTGTATCACTTGTCATCGAAGATGCATCATCAGGCTGATTACCTGTGTTTACCATTGCAGGTGCATCATCAGACAACATTGGTCATTTTGTATGTTTGGAATACTGTCAGGATCAGGCAAGGCAAGGTATAGCCGAAAAACAATGGTGAAAGTACTAGGAATCTGCACCACGATACTCCTACTAAATATCGCCTTACTAGCCTGGTTATGGGCTATAGCCGTAGAACATTTCACAGTACCAGTAGAATACAATGGCCCACCCCATCAGAGAGGACATAAGCCGCCTTATCCAGGAGATACAATGGACAACTTATGGTGGTTTATACATGTGAGTATGATTATGAATTTGTTGTGAATAATTATTAATGATTTGTTATGAATGAACAGGGTCAGAATTTCGCAGTGCAGGAATCACTCTTGATTCACACAAAGCTGTTTACTAGAATCATTGGGGGAATTGATTCTTGGGTTCTTTCCAAATGATGATTGAAGTAAGATATTCCACCAAAACCTGCGCTCGCTGCTTGATTCACTCGCTATTTGATTGGTGTCGTGGTTTGCAAACAGCATATCTGCCAATTGTCCCGATTTTGGCGGGTCATCCCGATTTTAGACCCCCGAAAACATCATTTTAATTTTCAAAAAATATTTTTGGCCAAAAAATCAAGTCATAGGCCCTAAATTACTTGTTATTGAAGGTGAGATACAAGGACAACTTATGGTGGTTCATACATGTGAGTATGATTATGAATTTGTTATGAATAATTAATGATTTGTTATGAATGAACAGGGTCAGAATTTCGCAGTGCAGGAATCAATCTTGATTCACACAAATCTGTTTACTAGAATCATTGGGGGAATTGATTTTTGGATTCTTTCCGAATGATGATCGAAGTAAGATATTCCACCAAAACCTGCGCTCACTGCTTGATTCACTCGCTATTCGATTGGTGTCGTGGTTTGCAAACAGCATACCTGCCAAGTGTCCCGATTTTGGCGGGACATCCCGATTTTAGACCCCCGAAAACATCATAAAATCGGGATGTCCCGATTTTCTTTTTTTTTAAATGTATTTTTGGCCAAAAATCAAGTTATAGGCCCTAAATTACTTGAAGGTTGGAAACCAGAGAAATACTGCTAGTAAAAAAAATTGCCAATTTATTTTTACAAAGTTGGATAAAGTTGTACAATTTGATTGTAACTGTTGTTTCTATAAGGAAACTGAACATTTGAAACCAATTTTTTAGGATGAAGGAAGCATTTTTTCAAAAAAGTCTAAAACAGGTTTTTATGTCAAAAGTGGTCTTTTGGGGTGCTAAATCTGCTAACATTGCCTGGGCTTAGGTACCCAATTTGCATATTTTACGGTATAATTTTGAGAAAACAAGTCAAGATAACAGCCTTGAAGAAGATTACATGTATAATAGATATTCTTCAAGGCTGTTATCTAGGCTTGTTTTCTCAAAATAACCTTATTTTTTAATCCATTTAAATGTAATTTCCCCTCAGAAATGGTGTCTCCTGTAGTGTAAAATGTGTATAAACCCTCTGGATTCTGGGCCTTCACCCCCTCTACCACCACCTTAAGCGGGCCCCTGGACCCCCGGCCTTAGTCACGAGCGCTACACTCGCTCGCTCCGCTTCCCAAGTGTCCCTATTTCTAGTTTTCAAAAGTTGGCAGGTATGAAACAGGGTTAGGTCTACTAAAATTCAAGTATCCAGCAGTTCCAGGGTAAATAGATACGGTACAGTAGTAAATTAAGCGCAAAGTAATTAAATCAGCATAAGATCGGACCATTTCCTTGATGACCAAGTGCATCTTACCGACAGAGGGACAAGATTGAGGTGATATTTTTATGGGATTCCGATTCATTTTCTGCATGTGAAATGTAATCAAATTTGCTCACTGATGTCTAATGACCGGTGTCACGTTCGTGTTCACCATCACCTCCTCCTTGATAGGCTGGGGAGGTTTTCCTTGGCTCATTGCATTTGATGCATGGTACATTAGATCTATACTATGGCGAGCAAAGTAACCTATGATTTGCACACATTTATCTAGCCTAAGTGGAATTCGGGACAGCTGCACCATGAGCAGAGATTCAGGATTACTACAGATGAGTTCCTTTATCAGTATCAAGGGTACAAGGTTGCCATCTAAAAAGTAAACAAATCTGGAGTCTGAGAAATGGTCACCTCATCTTGCTAAAAAATGTGGTTATTTTACCAGGCAGACCCAATATCAAATGCCCCTCCCCCTCCACATTTTAGTCCCTAAAAAGGGAAAGGATCTAGGCTAAGAGAACAGGAGAAAAAGAGAAGAAAAAAAGGGAGAAAAAGAGAAGAGATAAAGTAAAATTGCACATAATTGAGTAGGCCCATTACTCCCATGCCAAAAAAAACCCACACAGTCGGGTCAATCATAAGTATTTAATATATAGGCCTGGGATTATTTTAGGAATTGCTTCAAGGCGGGTCCTCAGCCTAATAGCCTGTGAAAATTGCCAGGCGATATGCAGGGTCCAACCTGTCATATTTTATCAGTATGTTGCTGACTTCAACATCAATCCATGTATGCTTTCTTGCAAAAAATTTGCAAATTGAGTTTGGGCCCTATTTTTAAGCAATGATCATACATTACATGTAGTAGTGTAAAAATGATGCACCAAATGACCTCAATTATACCTTCATTTGCGTACTTTTTCTATCTAAAATTTTACACAATAATAGTGTCAAAATCATCCACTAAAAGGCTTCAATTGGGCCTTCATTTTGCAAACTTTTCTAACTTCTCAGGGAACATCCCCCTCAAACACCCCCTGCGTATGCATAAAGAAGTTGCCCTACATTGTATGCTTCTGCTTTGGACATCCAGGTTTTTGTTTTTAAAAGCAATACTAGTAATTCATACAAATTTAATAGTGAAGACTTGTCCACAAATGGCTTTAATTAGGTTGTCATCTTACAAGGTTTTGGCTTTTCCCCGGCCCCCGCACTCCGTTCATCCGCGGGTATTCATGCTCGTCGAAAATTTCGCGAAATAAGGGGCGTTTTCAGATGAAGAAACACGATTCGCAAAACACACAAAAAAAGGGGTGTTTTTTTTTCAAACCACGTGTTCGCGAAATTGACAGAAAGGCTATTTTCATCGAGCAGCCTATGCGTTTCTGCCAGAAAAGGGTATATTAGAAATATTGTTTGTGTTTTAAGGAAAATAGGGGTATTGTCGAAGGGCAAAAAAAGGGGTGTTTTTCCCCTAAAAACTTCACGAAATGAGATGCAAAAGAGGTGTTTTTAAAGTTCACCGACAAGCATGAATACCTGGGGATGCACTGTTTCGCCAAAGCGTCATTGACTATCTACCAAAAAACGTTGACAACGTAAAGAAATCAGCAAGTTTAAAAAACCCACCTCGGCTCACTTTTTGAAACTTGGTCCCATTTGTAAAAGGTACTGATTTAAACTTTATCATATTTATATAAATTTAAAACATTTCCAGAAGTGTTATGTATCTTTAATGTGCAGATGCGATATTAATTTGTAAGCTTTCTGGAACGACCTGAAAGGTTATTATCTTGTTCTTGCACGGTAAGCCAATATCCTATTGTGTTTTGTTTTATAATAATCATGATTAATGATTGAATTAAACAAATAACACGTAGGCTTGTAATCTTGTTGGAAACGCTGTGTTCTGTTGATAAAAACACTGATTTGCTGTTGGTGTTTAAAATGGGACCAAGTTTCAAAAAGTGAGCCGAGGTGGGGTTTTTTACACTTGCTGATTTCTTTTACGTTGTCAACGTTTTTTTGGTAGATTTCTTTTCTTTTTATGAATGTAGCCAAGCAGCTCCAAGCTTAGAAAGTCATCAGGTTAGGATGTGCTCCATAAAACAAATAAAACGAAAAATAGATGTTTGAAGTTGCAATTCTGGATTCATGACAATAAATAATTAAACAAAACTTTATCAGTCGTTTATTCTTAAAACTTGCTTGTCACACGTGACTGTAATGTTAAGAGGCGTACACAATGATCAATATACATTTTAATATATTTTAATTATTCAAGGCAACGTAAATATGTAAAGAAAATGTAAATATGAACAACACACACCCAATGTTGATAATGCCAGAGAGACACAGAGAGTAAGTCCGATTTAGGCCTACTTCAAGTCGGAACTGGTAAATGCGCATTATATTTAAGCCTATACTACGGAAGCGCCTAAATGCCCCGAGTAGACAATATAATCGTGTTTTAATGTTTGTGGTTCTTTGTAGCCCTGTGGGGCAACCTAGTTCGATATTCCTATTAAGCGGCGGTTGTCGGCGATCTTTCGTGGTTTGTGGTTTTCATCATGCCCTGCCCTCTATCGGGAGCTAATTTATAGTTTAAGCTTGTTGGATATCCATATTTCGTGGTTTCTGGTTCTTTGTAGCCATGTGGGGCAATCTAGTTGCATATCCAAATTTCGCTGTTTGTGGTTCTTTATAGCCCTGCGGGGCAATCTAGTTGGATATCAATATTGAGCTGCAGTTGTTGTTGATCTTTCGCGGTTTGTGGTCTTAATTTGTTGGATATCCATATTTCGTGGCTTGTGGTTCTTTGAAGCCCTGTGGGGCAATAGTTGCATATCGAAATTCCGCGGTTTGTGGTTCTTTATAGCCCTGCGGGCAATCTAGTTGGATATCCCTATTAAGCGGCGGTTGTCGGCGATCTTTCGCGGTTTGTGATTTTAATTTCCCATATCAAGCCCTGCCCTCTATCGGGAGCTAATTTATAGTTTAAGCTTGTTGGATATCCATATTTCGTGGTGTGTGATTCTTTATAGCCCTGCAGGGCAATCTAGTATATATCCAAATTTCGCGGTTTGTGGTTCTTTATAGCCCTGTGGGGAAATCTAGTTGGATAACAATATTCAGCGGCAGTTGTTGGCGATCTTTCGCTGTTTGTGATTTTAATTTGTGACAATTTATAATATTTATTCCAAATATAATTTCAGTCTGAGCTGCAGCTGTGAACAGAGCCACTGATAAATGTGTTTTAAATGACGAAGATATCATGATAGTCAGGCATGGTGAAAGCATCTGGATGGTGAAAGTAGGCCCTAGGCCTAGGCCTAAATGTGAATAAAACATCAAACATGTTTGTTTGATGAAAAAAAATATAATATCACAATAGCAATGGATGTTCGAAATGGTGTTATTCTTGATTTATGACAATAAATTGGTTAATAAAACATTAAATAAAAAAGGTGGTGGGAAGTTTCAACTTGGGCAAAACTTCATAAGTGGATTAGAAGTCCATGGCCTTAACCACTTCGCCACGGGGACGTCCCGACGTAACGACGTGTGAAAGTGGAGTATTTATTAATATGAATGTATGCTGTGGTCCGGAAAGAATAAAAGAATTGTGAAAAACTTGATTTTTTTGGCGAATGGGATCCAGAATTTGTATGTAGGGTATCCAGGAAAATGCTAGGGTATATTTTGAAAGTGAATCTCAAAAAGTAGTGCGACAGTGACAGCCATGTATGGCTGTAGCAGTGACGAAAGATTCTGGATATCAGTATGATTAGCTATGATTTTACACTAATTTTGGCTATGAAATACAAGCGTGAAATAATACAAGAATGTTTGTTTATTATCAAACAATCGGATTGACTGTAAGATTGGTGTAACTTTTTGAATTAATGAGTTATTAAAATATTACACTTTGGACAGTAAATAAGATTTAGCATGGTTTTAGATATATTTTGTACCCAGCTAAAAATATCACAGAACAATAGCGTTTTGTTTCGTAAATATAGTCCATGGGTGCATCTGTTTATTCTTCTTTATCAGGCGTTTTTTTTAAAACTTGCTGGTCATGCTACCGCTTGACTCTAATTAATAATGGTCATTGTGTCCCCCACTTTTTAAAATGGATTTTTTTTTTGTCTTTTTCCAGACAAATTTGAAGTTGAACTGTGCAAGTTGACTGCCTCCATTATCTGGTATACTGTATTTGGTATGAGAAAATGAGCAGCCTTGTTTTATGTTTGTCATGAGCCTTGAAGGCAGATTATGCCCTATAGATGTCCTTAAAAGATGTCCTTACAAATAGTACCAGTAGACAGATATATTATTTGATTGATTTTATATAACCTTAATTTGAATAAAAAATATAAATGTTGTAGCCTGTGTACATTGTAAAACAGCAGACTTTTTACATGAGTGTGTTGTTATTATGCAGCTATAGACATTTTGAACCAGTATAAGCGTAAGCCCTTTCCCTTGACACCATACTAAAGGAATTGCTATAATCACAGAAGGTTTGCATTTCAGGGTTCAACTTGAAATGTTTGAGAGTATAGCCCTTTCCGTTAATGACCATTATGTTATACAGGAAAAGTGTCCATTAAATGTTACTCCTTCGTGTGGGAAATGTTAGGGTTTTTGTAGACCCACATTAAGAGTGCTATTAGTTGACATGTCTGTTCCCTATTTTAAGTGTTAAAAGAGAGTGGACAAAGTATAGGACTCGAATAATAACTTGTGATGCTTCTGGCGGGGTGTCACAAGAAAATTCTCAAAAGAAAATATTTTGATATTAATCCGTTTAGTTTATATTATTTATACATCACTGATTCAATGATTTTACACATGAGCTCACATGCACGAGATGTGTTGGCCATCACTTGATCGGTGAACCCAAAGTTAAACCAGAGATAACCGGATTTAATATAAAAACTTAAATTTTACTGTTATTAAACACGTCAGGCTTAGTCTCTTTCATGCAGTATTTTAGTACACTATTGGGCATTACAATCATGCAAAAAGTAGAAATTCAAGAGAGCATCGCTGTGGAGCAATTAAATCACATATTATGGCTTTAAATTGTGATTTGTAAGTGACAAATTGCTGTCACCTTTGATTTGCTTTGATATTTGTAACTGTGATTTCCATATTTTCAATGGAAAATGAATAGATGATGTTCATTTAAAGTGCCCCTTTATCATTTATATTGGAAGGGATAGGAACACAGTTTTGGAATGAAATATCTTCTTTTTTTTAACATAAATTGTCCACAATTTCTAGCGAAAAAGGCAGCAATTAAAAGAAAAATTGTTGTTGACCAATAAAGAGTCCTTTGGCCTGGACCCAAATGGATGTACACAAAGTACTTATGCAGGGTCACCCAAAAACAAACAAAAATGAAAAGATATTGAATACATATATTTTGGTGATGTTGATCGATTGTCAGAATTTGTCAAAAATGTATTTGAAAAAATTGCATTACTTGTATGTGACTTAATTTGTACAGTGTCTGTAGTGCTACATTGCAGGTTGATCTTGAATAATGTACATGTATGTATGGTGATATTATTTTAGTACAGTGTAGCCTACATCATTATTATTGGGTGCTGAGAAGCTGTCACCCAAATAAGCTGATTTACATATAATGCATAATTTGGCAGATGTTAGTTGCCCTCTGACCCCACCCCTGGATATGTGTCGTATGTTAGTTTCATTTTCAAGTGGACAGCATGAAGCAAGGATGTGATCATTCTGGTGATCTCAATCTTTAATGCTTTGTGTCAAAGTTGACATTTTCACAAAATATCAAGTGCTATCCAAAGAATCACTCAACCAATATTGGGTTTGTTTGTACTCATTTTAATGCATTTACAGTACTGATTCTTAAGGGGGTACTACACCCCTGGCCAATTTTGTGCCTATTTTTGCAAATTTCTCAAAATTATAGTGCATTGGTGACAAATAAGATATGTATATTATAGGGGCAAGGACTACAACTACTGCACTGAAAATACAGCAACTCAAGGCAGGTAGTTATTGATTTTTGACTGACATAACTCTACAACTGTTGTCTATGCTGAAATAAAATTTCCAGTGCAGTACTTGTAGTCCTTGCCCCTATAATATACATATATTACTTGTCACCAATGCGCTATAATTTTTGAGAAAAATGCCAAAATAGGCACAAAATTGGGCAGGGGTGTAGTACCCCCTTAATGGCCATGGAAATATATAATTTTGACATTTTTTCATTGATAGAAAGTTTTGAACTTTGTTGTCTGCATGTTGACAACCAGGCCCGTACGCAGGATTTCATTTGAGGGGGTGCTGATTTTGAAAAAGTGGACCTTTTTCCAAGGGGAGGGGGCAATTTTGTGAAAAGTGGATAAAATTTGGACATTTTTTGTCTAAAAAAGCGTTTAAAAAAATCCTAGACTCAGTACACCGGTCGATCTTAAAGTTTCCGATGTTGATTAAGATACTTCTTGCATCGATCCCGAGATGCGGAAAAAAACCAATAGTCATTTTGTCCCACATAAATGAATAAATAACAAAACCCCCCCGATCCCCCGAGTGGACTCACCCATTCGGTGACGTCACACACGATAATCATCCCTTATCCTCCTTGGTTTCTAGATGAGATAGACGTGTGGATTTTTCTTTACCAACGCTAAGTATCATTACGAACCAAAGGATTTAGATATACAGTTTGTTTGTTACACTGAGGTAAAAACCAACCAGTATAGTCGCTAGGGAGATAGTTTTGACGACATTTTTCGCTAGGAAAGTGACAAAAACGATCCAAAAACTTAGCTTGTATGTGTGTTTCCGTCAGATCACGGTACACGTTTTCAAAATGGCACGCCTTAGGGCGCCATTTTATTTTTGTTCTCACGTAAAACAACTATAACAGACTAGTAAGTTACAATAGATGTTTGTACAGTACTGTGTATACATGTATGGTGAGTGATTATCGCTATGTTTATGGTGTGCTCTATCGTTATATCTTTCAGTACGCCTGATGACGCCGAGTTACTGCTAAGAGTTCGGTGGGTTTCGAAGGACCAGCCTGACAAATCTTCCCCAAAAGGTTTTCAGTTTTTCATCCCTTTGTATATATATTTTTATATCATACCACTACATCAGCGTCAGCCACTGTGCGTGTGGGTCTGTTTATTGGGCTTGAGCTTGTGTTCGGGGTAGTACTGTACGCTCCCGATTACTACAATGTCTAGGCCTTGTCAATCATGCCCTTCCCTTGTACCAGAGTGGGACCCGCATCCACTCTGCTACTCCCACAGGGATTGCTCTAAATCAAATAAGTGTGCTTCCTTTTGCATAGGCTTATCGGACATCCACTTCGAGGATTTAGAAAGTAGCGCTGCTTAGGTCTTCGACACAGACAGAAGACGAAGACTAAGAAACAGAAGCCTACAGGTAAGATTGATATGGTAGGTACTAGCGAGGCGGCAAGGGCCACGCTAAGGTAACCTCTGGGGCTCCGGTCCCGGCAAGCAGGCGGACCCTCCGGGACTCTAGCGAGCCCGAAGGCCTAGCAGCCAGCGAAAGCACTGACTTTACGCCTAAGCTAGTAGCAGGCAGCAGGGCGGTACTTGCCCTAACGGGCGAGTACCAGTCTACCAGTGAGATCTCTAGCGAGCTTCTTGCAGGTGGACACCCGTCTATTGCTGGCGAACGAGCGGGTCTAGCACCCGCGAAGTAGCCGGCGACGGACAGTATGCCAAGGGGAGCCCGGGCTTGCCGGGGATGGATCCGAGCATACAGCGTGCAGCGGACTTGCCTCGGCCGGTCTGCAGCACGCAGCGTGCCAGTGGACCCCCGGGCTTGCCTGGGTTGATCCACGGCACGCAGCACGCCTTTCGTTCCCCGCAAGGGTCGAATGAAAACGTGAATGGGTTTAGCAGAGACGATACCGGGCTAACGCTTCAGGTGTAGTCTTAGCAGAACCAACTGGGGTTGTCACACGGCAGCGTTCCATGGTGGGACCGCCGAGTGATTCCCTGGGCCTTGGAATGGCTGCCGGCTGTCCTCCGGGACTGGCTAGCGGCTATACCGGGGGTGGGCTCGCAGTCTCTCACGGGACAGCGACCCAAGTGCAAACAGTGGCAGCTACCGAGACGAGCTACGGCTTGACTTCAGTGGTAGCCACTATGCACGCGCCCATAGCTGCCGTGAGTGGTCCGCCACACACAGCGACCTTGGGCGAGGCTCAAGAGGTTAGGGTAGGTAGTTTGAACAGCCTGGCTGATCAACAACCCACTTATGTCCTCGAGAGCCAGCGGAGCGTGGGTGATCCATTACAGTCAATGGGTCAATTACCCTCTTATGATCGATCACTATCTATTCAGCGGAGCATGGCTCCATTGATTGATACTGCCTATTCAGGTAGCGAGGTGACTGATCGAGGGTATACACGCTCAGCTACCCGTGATACTAGGCAAGCTCCTTTTAGCCAAGGGACAGCCAGTATAGCGGGTACCCATACACACGGCTTGATCCTCTAGCGGGAACGCTGTGAGGCATGGGTACAGTGGTACGCAGCCGGAGCCCTACCGGGCACCTACGCTACAACCACGCAGGTACCGCAGTACTCGTCCTGGTTACCACAGTCTCTGTGGCAACAGGGGGGGGGGAGGCGGTACTGGTACTGCCGGTCCATGGGGTTTCCCTGGTGGCGGATCCTTTCAGGGTCAGCTACCAACAGGGTATGCCCCGTGGTATCCGCCGCAGGGTGGTTTCTTCCACGGTCTAGCACCGTGGCAAGTGCCGCCTAGCGTTGGGCAAGCAGTACCACCAGTTGTTACCCAACCCGGCGGCGAGTGGCTAACCCTGATACAGCTCAGGGTAGGCCGCACACTGCTATGGCTAGGGCGACAGCAGCGAGAGCGCATGGATCCCGGGTGCTATAGCTAGCATCTCGGGTCTAGCGGAGTACTCCCTCTTCTGCTGGTGTTCAGTTGGCTAGCCACACGGTGGCGACACCTCCCTGTCCACCTTCAGATGCCCGTCGTCAGATCTCTTCCTCATCAGAGAGTGAGTCAGAGTCTGAAGGCGAGGGAAAGGAGTCGGAAGATGACACCAGTAGCGACTCACAGTCTGATGAGACTGTGCAGCTAGCTTCAGGTATCCTTCCCCCGCTTCCCCGTGAGGAACTCGCTAGCAATGGTCTACCTGCGGACACCGCTGAGGTGATGAGCCGTGTGGCCCAAGGTTTGGGCCTGGCTTTCTCTCAGGAGGAGTCCGTTCAGGAGGACCAGGGCATCTTTTCAGTAGGATGCCCAGCTAGCGCGTCCACACAAGGGTCGCCCGCACTTGCATTCCCGGCGGACCTCAAGGGTAGGTTTCGTAGGGCTGTCAGGCTAGCTGGAGCTTCGACGCCGCGTGCTTGCACGCTTCCACTGCGTGTTTCGCAGGAGGACTACTGAAACCTACCTCAGGGTCCCTGACATGGATCCAGACGTTGCCAGCGCCTGCCGCTGGCGGCCAAGGCGCACGGGTCGTTCTCCCCACAGTGGGAGGAGGAGCTAAAGCTCATCGATAAGCGAGCACGCTCGCTTATCAGAGTCTCTAGCGTCGCTACCACGCTTGCCGAGCACCTCGGTAGGAAGGTAGCGAACGACCACGGGCAACGTCGAACTCTTCCGCGAGGTTAATCTGTTAGCGGTGCTAACAGCTAACCTCAACGAGAGTTCTATGGGCCTAGCCCATAGGATGTCATCTCGCCGCCCGGAGAATGCCTGTCTGTCCCTCCAGTCAACTTACGGCTCCGACTTTGCTGAAGCAATGAAGAAGTCTGACTCGGTGGGACAGGGGCTACTCTTTGGACAGGCCTTTTATGCGCTACGGTGGAGGACCGGGCAAAGAAGGCCACCAATGAGAGCACTCTGAAGAAGTCAGAGGCTGCCCTGACCAAGGGAAGGGCAGTAAGGCGAAGAAGAAGCACAAGAAGAAGAAGTCTTCTAAGCGTTCTTCTGCGCCAGCTCCGCTTCAGCAGGACGCCGCACCACAGACTACACCCGAGCCTGAGGCTACTCCAGCACCTCCCAAAAAATCTGGGAAGCGCAAGAGTAGTTCTGGATCGTATGGCAAGCCCCCTAAGAAGAGCCGTTCTTCTAAGGGTGGCAAACCAGATCGGTCCTGAGGGCACGGCGGTCGACAGTCCATGCCGGCAGGTTTGACTTCCCACAGGGATTCCCCTGTGGGCGGCCGCTGTGCATTACGCCCAGAGATGGCATGCCATCTCACCGGCGCCTGGGTATTGTCAGTGGTCAGTGGGGGTTACAGGCTGGAATTTACCAGCCACCCTCGTCGCGCCTGCACGATTCAGAGGTCCACGGTAGTGCCGCCAGACGGCCCCCAGCGTCGGGCACTACTATCAGAGGTCACTCAGCTTCTCACGGCAAGCGATTGTCCCGGTCTACCCCCTTTCACCAAGGGGTTTTGGAGCACTTTTTTCTGGCTCCAAAGAAGACCGGCGATTGAGGCCATTCTGAACCTCAAGCCGTTGAACGAGTTCATCAGGCCCAAGAGGTTCAGAATGGAGACTCTCGCTTCGGTGCTAGCCTGCCCCATCAAGGGTATGTGGGCGGCATCGCTAGATCTCTCGGACGCATATCTGCATGTTCCGATCGCACCTCAAGATCAGAGGTTTCTACGCTTCAAGGTACAGGGTCAAACTTACCAGTTTCGATGCCTGCCATTCGCTTGTCCACCTCCCCAGAGTGTTTACACTCCTGGTCAGGGCGGTGGCAGCGCATCCTGAAGCGCAGGGGAGTCAACATGTGTTGCTACCTGGACGATTGGTTCATTTACGGACGCACCCCACTGGAGACACAGTGTCTCGTGGAGTTAGTAGTCCGTGACGGTGCGGACCTGGGATTTCTGATCAACGCCAAGAAATCCAATTTGGTCCCGACGCAGACACCACTATTCTTAGGGGCCCAGATCAACCTCAAGGAGGGGATCGCGGCGCCCTCACCCGAGAGGGTGACGAACATGGCGAGGTGTGCCCGACTCTTGGCCGAGTCAGAGGGAGCACCCGCTGTGGCATGGATGAAGGTTTTGGGCCTTATGGCCAGTATGGTAGACCTCGTCCCGTACTCCCGCTTTCACATGAGGCCTATACAACTACACCTTCTAGCCTTTTACAGGCCCAGTCGTCACCCAATATCCCTCGCGGTTCCGATGTCGGAGATCGCGCGAGAGGAACTCTGGTGGTGGACCCATCAGCCCAATTTGACTCAAGGTGTCAGGTTCCTGCACCAGCGGTGCGGCCACGTAGTGACGACCGACGCGTCAAAGCTGGGCTGGGGGCCACATCCACGGGACTCAGTCTCGGGCCTATGGTCGGCCACGGAGACGGAGTTCCATATCAACCTTCTCGAACTTTGGGCAGTGGCGAGAACTCTCCAGCATTTCGAGAAGGCGATCGTGGGATCTCATATCGTTGTGCAAACGGACAACACCACCGTGGTAGCCTACCTCAACAGACAAGGGGGCACCAGGTCACCACGGTTGTGCCTGCACGCACCACGCCTGATAGGGTGGTGCAAGGCCAGGCAGATTACGTTGAGAGCGATGCACATTGCAGGAGTCACCAACATCCTCGCGGACGATCTGTCACGAGGAAAGGTGTCGGGACCTACAGAATGGTCCCTTGCTCCGCAGGTCGCCCAGACGATCTTCGAGGTGATGTACCACCCCTCGATAGATTTGTTCGCATCTCATCGCAATCATCAGCTGCCGGTGTACTGCTCGAGGGTCGCAGACCCACAGGCATTCGCCGTGGGCGCTCTGTCCGTGAGACTGGGAGGAATGACTGCTTACGCTTTCCCCGATCTCACTGCTCGCAAGGGTAGTGACCAAGATCGGGAGGGAGGATTGCAACGTCATTCTGATAGCACCGTTCTGGCCGAAACACCTGTGGTTTCGACCGATGGTGGATCTACTAGCGGCACAGCCGCGAGTACTCCCCGAGTTACCAAATCTACTCCGGATGCCCGGAGGAGAGGTACCAAGTCTACCACTAGAGCACCTGCAGTTAGCTGCATGGCCCTTATCAGGGAACGGGCGGCGGAGGGAGGCTTTTCATCAGAAGCTGCTTCTCTCATCGCCGGGGTAGACGAGAGTCTACCCTCCGTGCGTATAGTCAGCGTTTGGCTCCCTACTACGCATGGTGCGATGAGAGAAATACATCTCCCACTAGAGCCCCTGTGCCTCTAGTAGCAGATTTTCTGACAGAAAAGTTCAGGTCAGGACTTCAGCAGGCAACGATAGCCAACTATAAGTCAGCCATTCTCTCGATTCATCGGGATTTGAAGACGGGTCGACTATCAATTCAGATGGGTCCCTAAGTCTTCTTCTCGACGGTATGTTCAACGAGCGCCCGCCGGAAAGGAAGGTGGTCCCTCCATGGGACCTCAACACAGTCTGGGAGTATATTAAGGGTCCCCTTTTGAGCCCCTGTCAAAAGCGACCCCTTAAATACGCCACTCTTAAGGCGGCCTTTCTTCTGGCGTTGGCTTCGGGACGGCGCTGCTCAGAGTTGCACGCAGTCTCGAAGTCAGCCTCCGTGATTTACTAACAACGGAGCGACGCTGTTTCTTCGCCCGGATTTCCTTGCAAAAATGAGCGGTACATTCCGACACTCGCCCTCTTCCTCCCCAGTATTGGGCAGGGTTCACAATAGCCGAAGACAGGTTGTGGTGCCCGTGAGGCGCTACAGCACTACCTTGGCGAACACAAACCTTAAGAGGGCTCATGACCGCTTATTTATCACTCACGCAGAACCGCACGGTCCAGCCGCTAAACAGACTCTGGCACGGTGGCTGGTCCAGGTGTTGGTGGACTCGGGGCGACAAAGACGCCGCCCCAAGGCCCACTCAACCAGATCTATCTCATCTTCGTGGGCCTACCATAGGGGGTCCCCATAGAAGAGATTTGTCAGGCTGTGTCTTGGAAGAACCCGTCGTCCTTTTCCACGGTTTACTACAAAAACGTAAACCAACGACCAGGCGATAAGTTCTCCAGGGCTATTCTGCGGAGATAATATGGTGGTTGGGTATCAGGTGTTTTGCGGACGATCAGAATTCCAACATGGTAAGAACCAGTGTTTCTATTTTAACCACTGAACTTTCAGTTCAGGGTTTTTGTCTGTTCACGTAGTCTTTCTGTTTCCGGCCGTGAGGGGGGGGAAATAGTTTGACCTCGCGATTACCATGCTACCCACTCTCCCGATCCTTATCAGATGCTGGCCAATCTTGTACCTCCATCCGTCGGTTACTTGCTAGATCGATCTTTCAGATGTTGATGCAAGAAGTATCTTAATCAACATCGGAAGCGGTAAGATCGACCGGTGTACTGAGTCTAGTCCCAAACAAAAATGTTTGGTAGACTCATAACCGTGCGATCTTACCTTTCCGATGTTGATTATCTCGACCCCGCCGCCTCTACAAGTTTGGCCGAGTAGGGGCTGCCCAAGTCGGATAAGGGATGATTATCGTGTGTGACGTCACCGAATGGGTGAGTCCACTGGGATCGGGGTTTTGTTATTTATTCATTTATGTGGGACAAAATGACTATTGGTTTTTTCCGCATCTCGGGATCGATGAAAGAATTATCTTAATCAACATAGGAAAGGTAAGATAGCACCGGTTATGAGTCTACCAAACATTTTTGTTTGGGACTATTTAGGATCTGGTTCATGGTATGCTGGAAGTGGCTATTTTATTTATTATTACTACTGTTATTTAGTGTTGAAAAATCTGCATCTTGATAATATACAATTCTTTTTCTCTTCCTGTATTCCCAATTTTCAGATATCCGATATTCACATATCAAGATTCCGTGACCCGTCAAGGACAACAGATTTCCAAAAATTTTGCACAAATGAGATAGACATTATCAAACCAGAAGTTACCATTGTGACGGGTAAGTCAAATTTACAGTAAATTTGTACGTTTTTAGAGAAAATTTAGAAGAAAAAAAATCTCCCATCTCTCAAAGTGAAACCCAGAGAGTTATCTGAAAAAAGCCTGAAATGCACCCCAAATCTGCCACACACCCCCTTTCCCACCTTTCCACTAAGATGAACCACCCTGATTACCCCCCCTCCCCTCCCACATGGATCCTGGGTGTGTCCTCCAGAAGTCAATTTGACCAAAATACCTTCCCACAAAATAAAGTGCAACAACAAAGGAGATGGACCCCCACCCAGCTGAATATGCCTATTACTACTTGTGGGAAGGAATTTCAGTACAAACTGCAGACTTCCAGTAAAGAAGCCCCGGATCCAAATATTGGATGATTTCTGTGCTTAATTCCATAAAGCCTTTTCTTAAATTTGGCTTGAAATGCAGAAGTCCTATTTGAGCATTGTCCAGCAAACCTTAATCACTTGCGGCACATTTTGCTATTTCAGTTGAAATCCATACACCCCTGGAAGACATAGCTTTAATCTTCCACACAGGGAATGTAGATTTCAAATGGAGTCACCCATTTTTATGTGCTGGTGAAGTGATGTAATAATCGGATTAACTACCATAGTATTAGGGTAAAATAATTTTTGAATATATCCCTCTGCACTACAAGCATGTTGCACTCATCACCTGTGCATACAAAATAATAGATTGAATACAATACCGTTCTTTTCAAAGATATTCTATACTAATCTTACAGGTGGGAGTGGGCATGATATGGTTCAATGCAGAGGTACCACATGAACACACTAGCAAAACGGTCAACTGCATATCTGTCAATACACACTTTTTCAATGGGAAATGAACTTTGCTGCTTGGATGATGTCACGATGAGGTTAGCATTTATTCCGTATTGAAAAGCGTGTACTGACGGATATATGCAGTCGACCGGCCTCCTAGTGAAGTGTGGTATATTCAAAAATTGTTTTACTCCACTACTGTGGCAGTTAATCCGATTATTACATCACTTCGCTAACGAATAGGTAACTCCATTTGAAATTCACACTCCTTGTGTGGTAGATTAAAGTCATATCTTCCATCATAAGGGATGTACATTGATTTCAACTGGAATAGCCCATTTTGTCAGTAAAATTATATCAACCCTGATGGTGATGGGAAAGCCAATATCATTTGAATTTGGCCCCTAGTAATATCTATTAGTACGGTTGCCAAACCTGCGATTTGGTAGCCCAATTGGGCGAGTTTTGAAGATTTTCCCTGTGACTTTTGACCATTTTTACTGTACCATAGAAACCAATGGTTAAGGAAAAACATGAGCAACTTATTGACATTGCCTCCTATCCCATAAAAAACAATGGTAAAGAGAAAAATTTGGCTACTTTTTGATGATTTGACCCTCAGTTCGGAGTGAACATTTTGGCAACCCTGATCTACCGGACTTGGGAGAGTGAATTCAATACTGTGGTGGAGTTCATCTTTTATTAGATGATGAATGTTATTGATTTTTAATGTTACTTGTTATTATAAGAGCTGTATTTACTATTTGATGCTCATGTAATTGTAAATATTGATGTGGGATAATACAGCTGCTCTTATTTGACCTACATGTGCTACATGTTTACCTGAAATGTTTGTGGTAAAAAATATTTGACTTTGGACCACAAAAAGGGGAAAAAACTGAAATGTTGTAGGGGTAGACAGACTAGTCAAATAGGGTTAGAAGGTTGGTTTTTTAGCTGGACCATGAAATGGTATCAGCCTATAATATAGTGTGTCTATGTTACTCGCTTACTAACCTACTTACAGGCTAACCTTTTGGTCTGAAATGGACATCTTGATATGCCACAAAGGTATGACTCCCCATATGGTGTCAAATGAAAGAGAAAAAAGTAAAGAATAAATAAAAATATTATCATAAGACCCCGCTCAATATTTGTATGGGTCCTTTTCAAACCTCAAAATGCTTTTTTTAAATCACTTTTTTAAAAGAAACCTTAAAATTTGACAGTATCAAGGACATTTGATATTTGTTATTTAAATGCATATGTGATTAAAAACATTTCCATTTAAATTCAGTCCAAAAATGCACAATTTTTAACCGTAAAATGTTCAAGCATTTGTCAATACTAGCCTCTTCAAAATGGAGGGCATGGAGGAAGGGCCGCCCAAAAAAGATTGACATACGGACCTTCCAAATTTTTGTCTTGGAAGGGCAACCAAACAATTTTTTTTGGCCAAACTATGAAACTGTGAAAAACATTGTGTCTAACACTGCTACACTATTCTGCTGAACATTTAACATAGCACATTTCCATTGTTTTCACAATCACAGGTGATTTAACAGACGCCAAAGATTGGGATCATGTTGGCTCTAAACAATATGAGATAGAATGGAAGGCGTATCATAATGCCATCAAATTTGGACATGTACAAGAAAAAACAGTATGGATTGATATCAGAGGAAACCATGGTAAGCAATGTTTTCTAGACCTGATTTATTGTGGCATCTAGATGTGTAATTAATTGGTTTCAAAAGAACTTTTGAAGAATCGAGGGTCAAAGGTTATCTGGTTCATTGTTAACAGTGCATAAAATTCTGCCTTTTTCAAATGTTGATATTTTATCAGAATAAATATTTCAGTGTAGTCTCAGAGTGCATGAAGCACTGTTAGAAGTTATGCATGATCACAAAGGTTATTTTGGTATCTGAAACTGACACATCTTTTTAAAAGACTTTTCTTGTTAAATCAAAATGTTCATAAATGTTAGCTCAAGTCCATATAAAATACTATGAAAACTTAATTAAATTGTATTATTGTTGTTTCTGATTGTTGTTGTTGTTGTTGTTGTTGTTGTTGTTGTTGTTGTTATTGTTGTTGTTGATATTATTAGTATCTTGTCATGCACACTGCAGTTGTTGAGGCATGAGTACTTAGGATGAGATTGATCAATAGGGATTTGTTTGCCCTTGAGTGAAATTATTTTGAAAGAAAACACTTTTCTCATATATAGACAATTTAGGTCACTCTTCAAAATTGTCTGTTTGGTATTAGATAACACATTATATTTATACAAAGAAAAAACTTGAAAGTTGAATAAAATAATAAATGAAATTTTTTTTTATACAGATGCTTTTAAAGTTACACACAAAACACACAGTGTCAACTATTACAGGTAAGTTATAAGCAGGGCTACAAAAAAACTTGCTCAAAACAATTCAAATGTGTGCCATATCAATAGTATGAATGAGTGAAACAAGTCTGATATAAAATCCAATTTTATCATTATTTTTTTTGGATCCAATATTTTTACACACTTGGATTCAACAAAACATAATAATGGTGTATATTGGTTTGAAAGGGAGACTCCATTCTGTATGCCATCCTTCCCCACCTCATCTTTTAATGTTAGAGGGTCTTGCAGACCTCTTGACAACATGGCTTGGATTTTTTGCCTTGATTGTAACAGCTATAATAAAAGTAGGTACATGATAAAATTTTTGACAATGTTTACAGTTTGTTTTTACTAACTAAGACTTTGGGATGATGATCAATGCTTTACATTTGGGACATTTGCAAAGCTGGTAATAATAATAATAATAATAATAATAATAAAACCATGCTTATAAAGCGCAATACACAAGTAAGTCTCAAAGCGCTATAATGAATAATATAGATAGAATAATGTTGCACGCTTTTCCGTGTATAACAATTATGGTGCAAGTTTTAGGACCATAGATGCTCTCATTACAAATTAACTAAACTAATATAAAGTAGTAAATTAAAATCATAAATGAAGTAAATATTAATATGAATATTAACCATAATGATGCTGAAACATTCATTTTCTAGCCATTTAAGACTTTTTCTTATCCCATTCCAGGCGTTATTCTGCAATGGGAGAGAAAGGAGACACAACTTTTATGTATCAACATAAACTTCCATTTGGTACTTATTCATTCATATCAGTCAATGCAATCTTAGATCCAGGACCTGGCAGACCGTTCAACTTCTTTGGTTATATAGGAAAGGTAGGTCATTGAAAATAGGGACATTGTGCATATCAGTCAATGCATTCCTGCATCCCCTTCTCCCGGGGGTCTCAAGTTTGGTTTGGGTAAGGGTGTTCTGCGGAGAATTTGAAAGTGGACCCATTCTTCAAGAAATTTTGACCCATTGATATATATCTATAAGTTTAAATTTTTGGCCAAATTTATGAACTTTTCCAAAAATTATTGGAAATTTGTCAAACATTTGGGCTACTGTACTGGGGCAAAAATAGCCTGTTTTCTATTTTTTTTTAAACAGAAAATTTTGACTGAACTGAATCACCCATATACCAAAATTGGACTAGGAAAAGGGGTCAATGATATACCACATTTCACAAATATTACACAAGTGCTCTGAGAAAATATTTTTTCTTGGATATTCACTGATGTATTTAGAGTGCGACCTTCAACACATAAAATACGAAAGGCTATTTAGCATAACAAAAGGATAGATGCACACAGTTCTGTGAGGCATGGAAATTGATTATGTCCATAATAAATACAATACTAAATCCTTTTTAGGCATATTTGTGTATGAAAGATATGTCATGAAAGGCCAAAAAAAGTGACCCTTCAATTGTTTAGTGCAATAGCTGCCATGTGTAGCTGCTATGTGCACTGTGTGTAAATTGCCAAACAGGGCAGCAATTGCACTTACCCAGTTCTGGCACAGAGTAGTCAATATCAGTGTTTCTGGCACTTCTTTCTTTAAATCATTCCCACGCAGCCTTATTTCAGTCAGATTTTACTGACTGAAATGTTTCAGTTTCAGTTTTTGTTCCATCAGTTTTAAGATGTTTTTTTATGATTAATAACTTGTGATATTTTCATATCATCAACATTGCAGGATGATATAGAAAAACTTGAGCACTATGTGGACGAGAGTCACCATAGCAACCATACCATGTTCTTTGGACACTATCCTACATCTACCATTATTGGTGAACAATTTAGACTCAATAATGCATTAAGGTAAGCATTTGATTTTGTGTTTGTTTGTTTTGTTTTTATGCCTCCACCGCGAGGTATACTGTTTTTGCTATGTCCGTCCTTTCGTGCTTCTGTCCCTCCGGATGCTGTATCTCATGAATGGATGGGTGGATTGAATTCAGATTTCAGGTTAGGTGGGTCATGGTCAGAAACTCTGGCTACTTTTATTGAGGGATGTTCAAGTTCATTTACTGAGGTCAAAGGTCATTTGAGGTCAATAACTTTGTGAATTAAAATTTGGTCTCATATGAATAGTTCAAATCCTATTACAACCATACGTGGGTCATAGCTGCACTATGGGAACCCTCGCATCTGTTGGTGGTGTTGAAGGTCATTATACTGAGGTCAAAGGTCATTTGAGGTCAGTTTGTAAAATACCATTATTTAAGACTTTTGGTTAAAATCTGGTCTCATAAAAAATTTAAATCCTAATGCAACTAAATTTGTGTCATACCTGCATTATGGACACCTTCATGTGTGGTGTACAGGTCACATACAGAGGTCAAAGGTCATTTGAGGTTATGTTTGTTTGTTTACATGTACAACTCATAAAGTGTGAAATTTTAATCTTTCTAAATTTAAACTTATCGCCTCATTTTGGAGGCATCCCAATCAACGCCTTTGCGTCCAAAAACCGAGACGCTTTGTTTTTGCTATAAAATAAGCTCCGTGTCTGTCGGTCTGTGTGATGTATGTACAGAATTAAAACATTAACTTTCCACCCATTGTATATGATTAACATGATACATCCTTTCCCAATGAAGCATACACTCAACCTATATCCTACCATACACAATTTAAAAACAACAACCTTGTACTACATTAAATGGCCATTGGGCTGTTCCAGATGAAATCCTTACACCCCCTATGGAAGGCATGGTCTTAATCTTCCACACTGAAATTGTGGATTTCAAATGGTGATATCTAAATGGGCGACTCAAGTTGAAATATTCACCCCCTCCATGGGAGATTAAAGTAATGTCTTCCATATGGGGAATATGGATTTCAACCAGAATAGCCCATTCTCTATAATAGATGTGTGATATAGCTTGTATGCATAAAGATATGCAATATGAACATAGATGTTCCACAACTCATTCATTTATTTATGGTATTGTCCATTAGTGCATGAAATTGAATAATTAATCATGAAATTAAATAATTCATCAGTCATACTTTCTTTGAGAGACGGTATATTTGTGTCTGGGTTATGTTGAAAGAGTTCAGTGGTGGTATACATTTGCTGTCTTAATTGGTGCGCTCTTAATTTTAAAGGTGGGTAACCCGGTTGATAGCCTCATCCCCCACTTTATCAGTCTCGACTATGGTAATGGTATACCATGTTTGAGACTAATTTGACAGTTTTTTGATGATATCTTTGGAAATACATTGATTTGGAACTCCTAATTTCAATGTGTCAATAAAAAAATAGAGTCTTTCATTTGATATCAATATATTACATGATCATGATGATTATCAACAATAAAAACACTGTAGACTACCAGTATCACACTGTTTAAATATCAGTATTTACATAGTCACATTTACGAGAAACAACATGTGTTCTTTTTGCATGAATGCTTGAAAGGGACAACATTTTATGTTATACATAAGTTTAAAAAATTTAATCAAAATATATTTGGTCACCTTCCTTTAAATAATACATTTTTTTATTGCAGCCAAGGTATAGCGTATCTATGTGGTCATCTACACAGTTTAGGCGGGATGATACCTAACATGAAAGCATTACAAAAAACTGGATCACTAGAATTAGAAGTAGAAGACTGGAAAATTAACAGAATGTAAGTGTTTGAAATGGTTAAATAGATGTCATATTATCTGCTCCGTGGAATATGACACCAGACCATATTTTCCTGTATTTCATAAACAGAAAGTAATTAATAATACTGATGCTTCATCAATGAGGCAAACAGATTATGGTAGATGAGTTCCTTTACATATTAAGTTCTATCTGTCTGCAATATTAAATAATGAGGATTTAATATGAGATATATTAATTAAACTTAATTTTAGCATTGTAAGAAGTTGATGCCATATTTATATCTTGAGGCAAGAGAAATACAGTAATGATTGGGAAGTAATTTTTTGTTTCTTGGCAACTTGGTTGTGAAAAAGTATATTGTTAACAGCAAGACATTTCAAAATTAACCTGCACTTTAATGTCAACATTTAGAGCAGTTTAAATCTTGTGTAGTTAATACTAGTAGTTAATACTACTATTAAAAATAGGACAGTGTTTTGGCAGATACATAGCTTTTATAAGACATTTCAAAATTAACCTGCACTTTAATATCAACATTTAGAGCAGTTTAAATCTTGTGTAGTTAATAATAGGACAGTGTTTTGGCAGTATAGCTTTTACATGGTATGTCCATGATGTCTTTAATTAGTTGAATTTGCCATGTTAGAAAATATAATAACTAGACACCAAAATTATTTTCGCGAGTTTTTGTTTTCGCGTTTTTGTCACGAAATTCGTGAAAATAGCCTCGCAAAAATTTCTACTTTTAAAGTAAGTGCAGTAGTTCAATATCTGCAAATCGTGAAAAATTTTGCACATGAAAATTACCATTACACTATGTATGTACACAAGAAGCTCTTCCATCATTGAAATTGGACAATCTTAATTAGTAAAATTGAACCCAGCCGAAAGTGTGTTGACCTTTCTGCCCATAGCAGATAGGGCAACCTATACATTTTTGGATTCCTTATGACCAGATGAGTAATATGGTGTATATTTGAAAAGAATTGAGATATTTTATAATTTTGACCTCTGTTTGACCTTATTTGACCCCTACCAAAAATGTCCTACACTTTAAAGAGGGCAGCCCAAGCTAAATTTGTTCAATATCCTTCAGGCATGCCAAAAACACTTTCAAGAATTCAAACCTTTGTTCCTAAGATTTAGTCACCATACATTAGCACTGGTCTCTTACTAAGACAAAATATGATTTCACATTTGCCAATATTGCATGGTAATAACTAGAATTCTATAAAAGTGGACATTTTCGCAGCAAGTTAATTTTCATGCTTTTCGCAGCCATAGCAAAAATAAAAACACACAAAAATGTTCTTTTATGTATGGGTGTATGTACAAAATCACAAATTTAAGGACAAGTGAAGTAATTAAATATCTGCAAATCGTGAAAAATTTTACGCACAAAAATTACCAATACAGTATATGTACACAAGAAGCTCTTCAAATATTAATAATTAAGGTGTACTATTACATAAAGCTAGATCATTACTTCAATGTGTGTTGGAAATGGCTCTCTTATGTTTTAAACTTAAAGGAGCATTTCATGATCCACAGCATCATCCCCCCCCCCCCACTTTTTTCAAAAAAAAAACCAGGTGACTCTTATACCACTGGAAATCTGTGGCTACATAATGTTTATGTACAAAAAAAAATCTTGCAGATTAATTTGTTTAGCAAAAATATTGTGAAATCTAAATTACATTCTGGTTCACGAAATTACAACACATTGTCTATTGAGCAGTGTAATACATGCATAACTTGCAAATTGGGAATTTAGCATTGGGAATTTAGCATTTTTCTTGGATATCTGCTGAAAAATGTCATAAAAAGAGGATGCTACAATCAAGGCTCCTTAAGAGAAAAAAGGAAGATATTTATCGCTCATTTGTAAGAAAAATATTTGATAAAAAAATTGTGCACTTATTAGTGGTTTGTTTTGGGATCAAAATCAAAGTCATCCAATACATACATAATGCTGTAAATTGTTTTGACATTGACATCCTTTTTACAGGCCATTAATTTATATGAGGTCAGTAAATCACAACAGAGCACTTTATTTTTATGGCAAATGAAAGGTCCCAGCTTTTAGCAGCAGCTAACATGAGTTTTTTACGAGCTATTGTCATAAACCTTAACAATGAACACATTAAAAAGTTCAATGCATTTGCTCTGTGATATCTACAAATCAAACAAAAATGTTAACTTTGTTATTGATCAGGGTTGGTACGATTGATGTAAATCACATTTTAAATCACATTTTTTTTTTAATCATTTTTTTAAATCACTTCAGTTTTTACCATTTTTGATCAATTTAAGTTAATTTCTTTCTTGAATTGACTGTTTTACTTCATTTGTAATGCTTCTACACCTTTTTGATATTTAATCTATTGCTAAAAAATCATTTTCAAGGTACAGAATTCAACAGGTTTTTCCCCATGATTTTATCAAATGTTTCTTTGAAATTTTCACATTTGAAAACATGTTTTGATTTTTTGTAAATACCTGATAGGATTGTGCATATGTCTAGCATTCCACTAGTCACTTTTGACTTTATCAAGGGGTATTGCAGTTCTTGGAATAAAAAAAAAATTAAAATTGATTTAAATTTAAAAACATCTGATTTATCAAGTAAATCAATTTTTATGCCTCCACCGCGAGGCATACTGTTTTTGCAATGTCCGTGCTTCCGTCCTTCCGTCCTTCCGTGCTTCCGAGCTTCCGTGCTTCCGTCCGGATGGTATATCTCGGGCATGCATGGGCGGATTGACTTCAGATTTTCAGGATAGGTGGGTCATGGTCAAAAACTCTGGCTACTTTTTTTTGGGTGAGGTTCAAGGTCATATACTGAGGTTAAAGGTCATTTGAGGTCAGGGGCCCATTTTCCTTATTTACCTCTTTTCTCAGAGACTAGGGTCGACGTTCCTCAAACTTGGTGGGTGGGTGCATCTTGACCCCAGGCAGAACAAGTTTGTATTGGTTAGTGGGTCAAGGTCACCTGAGGTCACCCAGGGGTCATCTGAGGTCAAATGAGCAAAAACTGTTGTATGGCCATGATACTTGGTACATACAATCAACATTTAGAGCCAAATTTTTGGAAGGTCATTTTGGGGTCACCCAGGGGTCATCTGAGGTCAAATTAGTAAAAACTGTCGTATGGGCGTGAAACTTGGTGGGTACAGTCAACATTTAGAGCGAAATTTTTGAAGGTCATTTTGAGGTCATCCAGGGGTCATCTGAGGTCAAATTAGTAAAAACTAGCATATGGGCATGAAACTTGGTGGGTACAGTCAACATTTAGAGCCAAATTTTTGGGAGGTCATATTGGGGTCATCTGAGGTCAAATTAGTAAAAACTGTCATACGTGCATGAAACTTGGTGGGTACAGTCAACATTTAGAGCCAAATATTTGGAAGGTCATTTTGGGGTCATTCGGGGTCACCCAGAGATCATCTGAGGTCAAATTGATACAAACTGCTTTGTATCAACTTTTGAGTGCCACATCGCTCCCTTTGGTGGAGGCATCACGGTCGACGCTGTGCGTCGAAAACCGCGACATCCGAGAACCGCGGTCCATCTAGTTTGATTTTTTTGTAATCGCCAACCCTGTTATTGATATGATTGTCTTTTCACATGAGATGCTTTTTGATTATAATACTTGATATTCTCATTTATATCCGCCATATAGGTACAGAGTAATGGCATATGACCATGATCTGCTCTCATTTAATGATGTGAATTTTGGAGAATGGCCTGTAGTGCTTATCACCAATCCTAAGAGAGCTCGATTTATGGCACCCAAACACGAACCAGTTGATAAAATGATACATTCCACTCACATAAGGTAAGCTGTGTTACATTAATTCATTCCATCCTAATTTGTTACCTATAACAATGTGATCAAGCAAAATCAGTCGGAAGTCTGGAAATTTTTATTTTGAGATAAACTAAACAAATTTCTTCTGTTTCGTATTGTTTTGGAAATCCTTCAATTGCTTATATCTTTGGAACAAATTTTTAAAATTCAAAATTAAATGTATAGCTTTCTTTTATACATCCATGCCGGACATCATACTGATTTTGCTTGATCACACCACATATTCTTATTTAATGATATAAATTTTGGAGAGTCACGAATCCTAAGAGAGCTCGGTTTATGGCACCCAAACATGAACCAGTTGATAAAATGTACGATAAGCTGCATTTCTTTTGGTATCTTTGTTTAACTTGTGACACCGAACAGATGGAATGGACTGTTATGTGTCAAGTTAACAGTGTATTTGTTCCAAAAAGTAACTCTGAAATATATGTACAGGTGTGGACACCAGTAAACTGATAAAAAAACCAGTTATCTGCAATTGTTTGGAATCCATTTGTTCCCAAAGTGAAACACACTGTCTTCTATATACATCATTAATTTTATGATCCTGTTTTTAAGATATCAGGAAATTAAGATTTTCACATCGCTAGATCTAATGGGTTTTCTAGGTAAAGATTGTACATTTGAATACATGTGTCAAAAATATTGGCCAACTTTCAAAATAAGCCCTCAGTGTTGGGCACCGATTGTTGTGGTTTGCAATAGGTCGCTGAACCCCATTTCTAATTATGTTTTCCAGCTAAAATAGGACGAAACTGAATCAAAATGTACGAGTGGATATCAAAATGATATTAAGAATTTTGATGTTGCTGTTAAAATTGTGAAAACATATGTTACGAGGGCCGGTCAAAAAGTTCGTAGAACTCGGTATGCTACTTTGTCCCACGGTATTGAATTTGGTCTCATTTGAAAGCTTGTTCCTTAAAAACATTACTGCAAAGATATTATATTTTTGCATCACTGTATATGGGCAGGACACTCTTCAGAGGAAGCCTACCTCCATGAATTCACAGGTACTACCAAAAGTGAATACAGGGTCATCATGGAAATTTCTCCCGACGGTGGTGAAAACTCAAATAAACTTTAACAATGTACAGTTGTTGTAAATGGTAATGAAGTCCTTGGTATTCAACAGCAACAAAATGGTTCTTAGAGTTCAAGAATGGAATGAGCGCCCTTGAAGATCATCCAAGGTCCAAAAGACTTGCTGACGTCACCACTAATGATATACGCGCTGGTACAGTGGCATTGGTAATGAATAATGAGCCAAATAAGAAAGATGAGATGGCCACAAAATATGACAATTCTGATGAATGTGTTTTCAATATTAATCCATTTACATTTGGGTATTCCAGGGTGTCTTCTAGATGGGGTCCCGGAATCTTCATGTTCAAAATTGATACCAGTTGACATATTCAGGTCCACACCTTCTATACACTTAGAATGAGGACCAAGGCAAGTTTAATCTATATGTGGCTAAAGGTGATAAGGCATACATTAATCACTGGAATTATGAGTGAATTTAGTGGAAGCACCTGGATCTCACATCCCTAAGAAGATCATCACTCGGTCACCGTAGTGCAAGGTCTTCATCGCTGTTTCTGAGATCCAGGGATAGTTTTGATGACAGATCTTTTGCCAAATGAAAGTACAATTATAGGCACATGTCATACAATTTTGATAGCAAAATTGAGGCAAGCCATCATATGAAGAAGGTTGATGGTAGGAATATGGCTGTTCTAGGATTGTATCCTGTACGCTATTCTTAGTTTGTCAAGCTGCCATTCAGGACAGAGGGGTCAGTTAACTAAAGTAACCACATTGTGTTTCAGGCATGGCCTCCAGTTAGTGAAACCTATTTTAGAATTTTAAGTCCTACCTTCATAATATCAGGTTTGCTGGTGATCAATGCTGGTGAGCCTTCACTGAAGAATGGCTCAAGGAGCTATCGGAAGACTTCCATTTTGTTGACATAGAAGGTCTCAAGAAAAATTGCGACGGGTGCATTCAGGTTTGTAATGACCATGCTCAAGCCTGAGATAGAACGAATTTGGCTAGTACTCTTTCAAGTACCTTGTTCTACGAACTTATTGACCGCCCCTCGTAGATTCTAGGAATGTAAAAACAATTTTCTTTCATGACATTGCTTATTAAATAACAAATCAGTTATCAATAAAATTAAAACCAAGTGTCTTTTAGATGTTAATTGAATGTATAATATATAGTATACAAACATTGAAATTGAAATTTTAATAACTCTTCCATTTTGCCATGTGAAATGGAATAGTTAAAAATTAAGAGTGATATATTTCTACCATTGCACAAATATTTGTTTTATATAATGATACAAAACAAATAATTTCCCAGCCGTTAAATAGTACAAACTCTGCTATCATTATAAAGTAATTAATATTAATACTGCATTTTTTATGAGGGAAGGTCAGATGTGCTACACAGGTGGGCGTGACTTCCTGTCGGGGTGGTGGCTATAAATTGCCCATGGCTCAATCCTATGTAATTCTCAATCCTATTTAAACAAAATTGTTATTTTTATCTTTATTGGAAATAAAAATATTTTTAAAACTGAAGACTTTGTTGTAGTTTTACAGATTGTTTTTGTTTGTGTTCATCCTCTGCAGATTCCTGCTATTTTCTCCATCGCCCATTACATTAGCAACAGTAGCTATTGATGGTGTTGATTTGGGACCAGCCAAGCATGTGGAGGGACCTTTATATGTATTACCATGGGAACCAGCCAAATTTATGGATGGATTGCATACTATAACTGTTACTGCCAAAGTAAGTTTCAATCAAATAAGACTCAATTCCCATGTGTCATTGTCCATGTTTTTCCTTTTTCTGTCCCATTCTCCAAGCTGTTTTTTTACCCTCTATGCCTATTTGTCTGTTCTTCCGTGTCTATACAGTATGGTACATATGTGACGTGTCATGTCAAAAAGAGACACTTTTGGGCAGGATCGTAAATGGACAAATATCCAAAAATCTGGCCCGGGGTGATTTTTTCACAATTTGGGTTTGTTGCGAATTTGTGATGTTATGAATGTTAAAAATATTGTCTGATAGTTTCAGACCGGAATATAACTGGCATCTTGTATTTTTTGAGACATTTTTCAAGGTAATTCCTATTCTCAACATTGTCAATAATATTTTTAAAGGCCGATATCTCAATTTCCAATTTTATAATACCATAACTTACGAACTCAATATCTTCGCTTAAGAATGTCCTATTTCATTGGGGAAAATGGTGTTGTGGAGCAAAATATCTCTACATTTAAGATATGTAAAAACCTCAAAATTGATAACCTGCCCAAAAGTGTCTCCTTTTGACATGACACGTCACATATTTGTCTCTATCTTTTTCATTCTCAACTCTAAGCTTTCTTCTTCCACCTCGACCTGCATCCTCAGTTTGTCTCTACATGTATTTCACCCTGTTTCTTATCTCTTTCCCAGGATTGCCCAACATTTGAGTAAAGAAAAGCAGTTAGATGTGATTCATTCAGGACCTCCCTCTCTCTTTCTGTCTGGGTGTCTGTGTGTCTGTCTCTGTCTGTCTATCGCTCTCTCTTGCTCTATCTCTATAAATCTCTTTATATCTCAGTCTCTATCTGTATATTTCCCTCCTTCCTTCCTCCCTCCCTTCCTTGCTACCCTCCATACATACCAACATACCAGTACTTCCTTCCTCCCTCCATAAACCTCCATTCGATCCCCCCTTCCCTTCCATCCTTCCTTCAATTCTCCATCACTTCCACCCTTCCATCCTTCTTTCTTCCCTTCCTTTTTCCTTCCTTTCTTCCTCCCTCCCTGCCAAACACTTCATCACAAATACCAGTGCTTATACTTGATTGCTATGCTAAGCATTATTTATTACCTTTCCCTGCTTTCAGAATGCTGATGGTGATGTAACCAACACTGGCTATAGGTTCTCATTAGATGGAAGTAGACCTATGCAGTGGTTTGCAGCTAGTTTGTTTCTTATGGGAGATATTACTTGTGGGGTAAGTGCAAGTGGGTTTAAGTGTTTGTTTGTTATTTTCATTAAGGTCCGTATGCACAAAAGAGTTAGACCGGGTCTAAAGTTAGACCTGGTCTAAGTGAAAGTTAGTTTCATCAGGAATGGTCCCGTCATCTTATTTCCTTCCTAGAGTAGCCAGCAAATTTTAAAGATTTAAATGCAAAGTTCAAAAATAATACAAAATAACTTAAGAAAATGTAAAGGAAAGTGTCCTTTTTCCTGGTACTAAATTCCACTTAGACCAGGTCTAACTTTAGAACCAGTCTAACTCGTAAATTGTGCATACGGACCTAAGGGTTTAAACTGCAGTACCAGAAACCCCGCAAATAATTTCATGAGGATTGTCAATAGAACAGATAATTGAGAGATCCTTTTGATCAGTACAATCCATGTGTAGATGTTGAACAATTGAACTTGGATTGAGTCTACAAACCTGTCATGAGTGTACCCATTATCTTGTAGCCCCGTAGACTGAATCTGGCCATCAGTCGTTTAACATCTATGCATGTCATAATGGTCATTGGGTTGTGTGCTGAAGAAGAGGAGGGAGAAAGACTTTGAGAGCCTTGGACAAGGCTATGGTGATGTAACTAACTCTGGCTACAGCATGTATCATTGTATATTTTTGTTCTCTGAGGAAAGGAGACATTTCTGATGGAATTTGAAAAAGTAGAGTTATATGAAAGGCCAGGAAATATCAACAACTATGGAAGGAATTGGATTACACTTTGTTGTAATTTGAATGTAATCACATTTGAATGAAGCTGGCAACTGTTGCATGGAAAGTGCAATGACCTTTTATTTAAATGCAACAAAATTAATGACCTTAACAAAATAATGATTGCATTCATCTAATAAAGTAAACTTCAGTCTTTTACCTCAGAGTCATATATTGCAAAATGTACATATTTGTCACTAATTTCAAATTTCCTGTCTATTTTCTATTTCCACAGTTACAATTTTTATGTATATTTGTTGGTTTTTGGTTTGTACTCTCATTACCTGTTGTAAGATGGCTCACTAAATCAAGTGCTGGTAAGTTGACTGGTCTAAAACAATGTTTTCTTGTGAAATTTATATTGTGGTTGCAGTCAGTGCATCTATCCATAAGCACTATTTTTCACTGAGTTTGTCTTGGGTGAATAAAGGGTATATTATAAGCTGTCGTTTGCTCCTTGGATTTGCAAAGGAAACTTTGGAGATATCGATATAACTGGCTGGAACCCTTCGTAACAACTGCTCATATCTTAAAGGTGATTTACTTTAAATATCATGGTTTACTACATGAAATCCACACAGCCCATAGGGGTGACATTATGAACACATGGAACTACAAATAGCATACTATATCCTTCTGAAAAAGCACTTTCAGTGAACTGTACAGTACACTAGTACTAGATTTGACCATTCAGTGTAAAAATTGCTTTACAAGTGGAATATTTATAAAACAGTTCCCTGATTGAACTAATTGTACTAATTATTATGTTTTGTTGCATTCTTACAGGCTATCGTCACCATGGTCTACCTCGTAGTCTGGTAGTACTAGTACATAACAATATGTATCTGTACTCAATTCTAGGAATAGCTATCTACCCTCTAATAGGTATGTATTATAGGATATTTACACAAAAAGCCAAATACGTCTGTATCTTAAGCTAAGATTTGACAAGTGACTGTCATTTTCATCAAAACTGCCTGTTCAAAATTGAAAACAAATACACCTCTGCCCCTTCTGGGGTTTCAGTCAGTTCAAATAGCTATTGCTAACCTAGATTTGTTTGTCTGGTCTTGTTTTGGTTCACAGAACTTATTCAAGCATTATTTTACAAATGTAGCATTTGAGCAAACTGCCTGTCCAAAAGGATGGGTGGCTAGCTAACACCCTGCATTACATCAATTCTACCATTTAGGAGTAGAGGGCAATGCAAGGCTGAAGAAAGCAATGAAGTGATGAGAGGCCTGGCATAAGAAATTCAAATTGTAATGTGATAATATGTCAACTTGGCTGATCAGCTAAAATGAACAAAAAGTATAAAGTTTACGACCTTTAAAAAAGTTGCTTGAACTTGTTATCTGATGTCATGAAGGAAATGTTTATTGGAGTCAATTCAACAATAGTTGGTTGACCTTGGCCCATATCAGACATATTGTGATCAGCTGGATGGTAATTATAATGTTTGCCAGTATCAATGACAGTACCAGGTCTAAAGACTACAGTGAAAGGTGGACATCACATCATAACTGCATATTCTCCAGTATTGATTAATTAATTCACAATTATTGTGGCTGCATACATGTGTGTTGAAAAAAATCTTAACTTCTAGGTGAACTGGAGTATAGTGTACTGTAAAAGTGGAAATTTTCGCACTGCATTTATATTCGCACTTTACACATTCTTAGGTGCTACCGTGAAAATAATAGAGTGCAAATATATTCCTTTTATGTATAGGTCAATAAGGAAACTTAGAATCACAAATTTAAGAACAAGGGAAACAGGTCATAATTGTCAAAGCGTAAAAAAATAATCGCGCATTTTCACTTTTTACAGTATATTCTCTCTTCCTATAAGGTGGAAAGCCCTTCAAAAATCCATGGAACCAATTTGACAGTACTTTGATCAAAACATATTTCATCAAAATGTTGCCAATACTATAGCAGATTCAACCAATCGTGGTGGGACGTTTTTAAAACAAATTCAGGCTACTGGGCGATCATGCATATAATGCTATGCATGACTGGCAGATGTTTGACCGGCAGCCTGGATTTGTTGGAAAAAATGTCCCACGATGGGTTGAATCTGCTATAGTACTAGTGAAATTTCACAAACATACACACAGTTTGCTGTTTGTCTATTTTTGTACTTGATTCAATTGCAACAGTTTCATTTCAATTTTATTTTAGGTCCATGGTGCATAGGGGAAATAATACAAGGTCATTACGGTGCTAGCACACTATTAGGACTCTATGTGAATGGCACTTTTATACCGGAGACATTCAGCTATGCAGTAGTGTTTGTAGATGTAAGTATCTGTATATCAGTAGCACATTGCATGAAATGATAAAGGACAGAGTGCCTATCTCTCTTTCAAAGCATTCGATATTCCAGCTGAAATCCATACACCCCCTATGGATGACATGGCCTTAATCTTCCACACAGGGAGTGTGAATTTCAAATGGGGTTACCTGAATGGATTTACTCCATTTGAAATCTACACCCCTGTGTGACAGATGTAAGGTCATGTTTTCCATAGGGGTGTATGGATTTCAACTGGAATAGCCCATTTGGTGCCTGACAACTCCTCAATGTAACATGCTAGAGGAAAGCCACCACCTACACAGTGTGTACCTTCCCAGCATAAACCAGCACACTTGGGTGGAGAGAGGAATATAGGTGAAAGGCCTTGGTAGGAAGCACAAGGGTTCAAATCTGCAACTTCAAGATCATGTGTAGAAAACTGAGTCTCTCATGTAACAACCTTTCTACTGAATAGATCCTCATCATCATCAGCATTATCCAATACTATGTTGAAAACCTCAATAAGTGCAGACAAAAAGACTGGTGCTGATCCAAAACTATATACAAGGTGCATGTGCAGTCAAAAGGTATAGATGACTGAAAAGTGAACTGGTTAGGTGAAGGAGATGCCACACACTCTGGACTTAAAGCCCGGGGGGGTACTCAGTACAAATGACCACCGGGGACGTGCCGCAAACATGGGTAGCATTTTTGGCCTTCTGGTATATCAATGACCCCTTCTTCAAAGCCTATTTTGGTATATGAATGGGTCCTTTTGTCAAAATTTTCTCAATTTTTTTGGAAAACAGCCCAAATTTTCCTTAATCTAGCCAAAATTTTCTTAATTTTCCCAAAATTTTGGAAAAATTTGTAAAAACTAAGACAATTTTAGTTAAATTCGGCCGAAAATTTTGACTTTTGGTATATCAATGGGTCCAAATTTCTTGAAAAATTGGTATATTTATGGGTCCACTTCCAAAATCTCAGTGGCACGTCCCTACCAAAACCGAACTTGAGTGCCCCGGGACTTAAAGATATCTAGTGTTGGTGACTTAACCACTTCCTGTGGCAATAAATATCGGTATGACATCCCATGGCTAGAGGCTATGCAAGAACTTGAATTGATTATTTATACCTAAACCATTTTACCAGCTTTGTAGATTATTTTAAATTCCCAGTCTTGGTATGTGCCTAATTGTGTTTCTGCTTCATCTTTTGTCATATCCGCAGATTCTACTATTCCAGCTGCCAATGACAATCTACTTTGCTCTTCATCTAGATTGCTACCAACCAACAGTATCTAACGGATCCATTACAATGAAATCCAACAGGCGTGCAAAGCGCCCTCTATGTCTATGCTCCAGTGTGACTTCATTTGCATGTCTAGTCAGCATGTTCATATGGAAAATATACTTATGCTATAGCGCATATGCTTGCTATGGAACATTAGCACTGTTTACCTCCAAAGACCTGTGGACAATGGTTTTTGTTCTGCTGTTACGAAGTAAGCTTGTACGATCAAAACAATATTATAGAGAAATGAACGGAAACGGACAGACAAGTTGATGTTTGGACGTGATGTGATTGTACTGTAAGAGGTACATGTACCAACTAGGGAATTTGGAATCAATCGTAGTAATTTTGACAGATGTAAGTATTAAGAGGTAAATGTACGGTGATGTACCAATTACTTTTGTTACCTTAGGGAATTTGGACTCAGTCGTAGTCATTTTTACAGATGTAAGTATTAAGTTAAGACCCAGTAAGTTGGGTCAAGTGGTTCTTGAATATTTTTATAGTAGTGTGATAAATTGCCAGTATCTTTAATCTTCATGTGTAATTCTCAAGACAGTCTTAGAATTTGTTGCACTCCTAGAAGTTGAACAAATTTTTATCTTTACCCAGAGCAGCCAGTGCACATAAACTTTGAAAAAAAACCAGTGTATCTGGCCGGATTCGAACCGGCGATCTTCATATTACTAGCACAACGCTTTAGCCAATTGAGCCACAGAGACACACTGGAGAAGAGTGGAAGATTTTAATCTATAGGTATTAGGATCGAATGGTGTTCGTCACATTCCTAGCAGAAGGCATCAGAACTGCATATTTTTTATAGAAATATACAAAGTCACATAGGGATGAAAGTATATAATTTTCACTTATAGAAATTCTTCCAAATGTAGATTGGAAGTCATTCATACACTCTTTGATACCGAGAACCAATCAGAGCAAACGTTAGAAAATTACGAAACATGCATTGATTGTGTATATTGTGCACTCCGTGTACTACTCGCAGTGTTTCGCGCGCGTTCGCGTCGCATAGGATTGATTCATTTTTCGGGCGGGTTGATGCATTATATTTCTTTCTATTTTTCAACATGTTTAGTGATAATTCGTTATGAAAAATCACAAATTTTTCTTTCTTCTCGTATATGAAATAGGTTAATAAACGCGTATTACTTGTTGCTCGAGGAATTAGACAAAATAATGCACTTGCGCTGATGTTGATGCATCTAATGCACTCCCCCCTTCGGGGCTCGTGCATTAGACGCATCAACATCAGCGCACATGCATTATTTTGTCTAATTTCTCTCCCAACAAGTAATACTTGTTCATTAACCTATAATCGCTGTATCGGCGTCTGAAGACGAGGGTTGTCTAGCTGGCATATTTGTGAGAGAGAAAATGAACCACTCTTTTGAGGGGTTAGTTCAAGAAGGTCCTATCATAGCTGCCCTATAGGTATTTGACAATTGCTGCATACTATATTGTACACATCTCTAAATGTCACCTGGCAGCTATTACATATTTGTGAGAGAGAAGAGAATGAACCACTTTTTCAAGGGGTTTGCTCAAGAAAGTCATATATGCAATAGCTGCTCTATAGATATTTGACAATTGCTGCATACTATATTGTACACATCTCTAAATATGTCACCAGGCAGCTATTGCAGACGAATCTTTTTGTGTATTACATTAGGGGTCTTCTTGCACTAACCCCATGATGTATGGCTTTGCCAAAGATGTTGGAATCCTGGGGGGTACTGAAGTTTGGTTTTTGGGTAAGGGAATTTGAAAGTGGACCCATCAATATACCAATATTTTAATGGACCCATTGATAAAAATAGTTTTTGGCCAAATTTAACATAAATTGTCATAATTTTGACATTTTTTTCCCAAAATTTGAGGGAAATTATAAAATTTAGCAGTGAGGCAAAATTGGGCTATTTTCCCAAAATAATTTTTGAAAAAAGGACCCATCCGAAAACCAAAATTGGCCTAGAAAAAGGGGTCATTGATATACCAAAAGGCTGAAAATGCTACCCATGTTTGTCCCCATATGGTCTTTTGTACTGAGTAGCAACCCCCAGGTTGAAATATGCGAGTCTGGATTCTGCATGGCCCTTGGTGTAACACTATGGAAATTTGCAATATTGAATTGTTGCAGCATGGGGATAAAATAGTGCAGTCCCTGATATTTATCAAATAAGGCTCAAAATGGAACAATAACTACTGCTGTAAAGCATGATGATTGTTATGAAGGATTATGTAGGTAGTGCTGTAGCATACATTATCACCATAGTGGGCCATTCCAGTTGAAATACATACACCTGATGGAAGATGACTTACACAGGGAATGTGAATATCCAATGGGGGTTACCTGAATTGGTGACTCTATTTGAAATCTACACCCCCTTTGTGGGATATTAAGGACATGTCTATCCATAGGGGATGGATGGATTTCAACTGGAATGGCCCAAAATTGCTCAAATGCATTGCACACTATTGCTAGATGGCAAACAAGCTTGCCTTAAAGAATCGAAGTTTGCTAATAAGTATTAAAGATATTATGCAATATTTCACTGTAAAGCGTATTTCAATGACAATTTGCCTGTCCAATATCTAGAAGAGCTAAAACACTGGCTCCTAATTCAAACCGGTTTTCAAGGAATTTACATTTGAAGCTTCTTGAAAGAATTAGCACAGAAGTACTCTTAAATTTTATATTTGTATCTGCAACAAAAAGTGTACAATGTCAGCATTAAGAGCTATTAAGCTACATGCAGGCTGGGAAATAAGAAGCGCCAGACCAGGGGCTACTCTGTAAAAAAATAGCCCCTGGTTCACAGGGTTTTACAGGAAACGGGACTATTTTCAATGGATCAGGGGCTATTTTGAAAACACATAATTACTGATGTTCGACAATGTTATGATAAATGCCTTAATAACCAGTGTTGGAGGACTCGGGACTCGGACTCGGACTCGAGTCCGGACTCGAGTCCTTTTTTCAAGGACTCGGACTTGGACTCGGAAGCTAAGGACTTGGACTCGGACTCGGACTCGGACCCCAAGGACTCGGGACTCGGCTTCGAGTCCTCCTCGAGTCCGCAAAATAGGGTCTTTTTAGGTCTTTTATTTTCGCTCATTGTAAACTTCTTATGCTTGATCAATGATCACATCACATGATTAATTTAAGTAGTTTTACATGCAAATAAATTCAGTTTGTAAATAAAAGTAGGCCTACAATCAAAAGGCAAGATTGCTTTCAGTTATATCTTTAATCGGTTAAATGGATTTTAATCATATTCGTTTGTTTTGACATGACTGCTTTGTTAGACGCAAGTGTAGAATGTACATGAATAATAATAATACTCTGGGGCACTCAAGTTAAATTTTGGTAGGGGTGTGCGGCGCCAAACTTTGGGAACTATAAGAACTGATTTGGGGGCAAAATAGGGGCTTGATGAACGGAAATTTCAACATTTTTGTGGAGGTCTGTGAACTAAAGTTGGGCCAAATTGTAGGCTTTGGAGCTAACAAATTCAAAATATTTCCAAATTTGAGCTCAAGACCTACAATTTTCAGAGTGTAAGGCTCAATGAGCTGGAGCATGATGCAAATGTGTTAAGGGACGGCCGGAGAGCCTGAAAAAGGACCCCTGACTGCATCTTTTGCCTCTCTAAAACACAAGCCTAATAAGTTACTGTGAGTCTGTTTCCAAGGTATGCTACCTAAGGTTAAAAAGTTTTGACCGATCGAAAGGGAGGGTGGAAGCAATTTTTGGCAATGGGGGAACAAGCAATTTTTGGCACATATGGGGCACCTTTCAAATTAAATGCTCTAAAAAGGCTTAGAAAACAGTACGGAAACGCTTACATAAATACAGATTTCCCTGCTCGCTGCACTTGAAACATAATTAACCTTTTAAGGTTTGTAAATTGGGATCCCCAAAAAATGGCATGTGCAAAGGGGTGCAAAGATTTTTGGCAGGTCGGGAGGGGGGGGGACGATTTTTGGCAGGCCGAGAAGGGATAAGCATTTTTGGCATTTTCACCCCTCCCCGGGCTCAGCATAATTATTGCACAGCCCCAAAACAATACTAGGCATGCTAGGTGGGACTAGCAAATTATGTATTTACAAGAAAATAATATAGAACTAAAATTCTGTTTAAGTATATAGGCTATACGTTGATAACTTGAGTATTGGTGAAAACCCTGGGGCTTGAATTTGATACATAAGGACTCGGACTCGGACTCGGACTCGAACATTGAGGACTCGGACTCGGACTCGGACTCGGACATCAGAAATTGGCAGGGACTCGGACTCGGACTTGGACTCGGACACCAAGGACTCGGACTCGGACTCGGATGACGAGGACTCGACTACAACACTGTTAATAACCAGATGAACAGGCAGAGAATGCAAGAAATAACCTAAATTATATGAACAAAATGCACAATTCTGTCAAAATGACCGTTAGGGCCAGGGGCCAGTTTGAACAAAATAGGTGTCCCTGGTCACATGTATTTACTTGAGAACCAGGGCCTTTTGGGGCTTTATGGGAGCCAAATGGCCCCTGGTCCCCACTTATTTCCCAGCCTGGCTACATGCAATGACCTAAAAATGTATGTTTTTATTATATGTGTAACATTCTTTGTGAATGTCTTTCAGATTTTAAGCAAGTTGTTAATATAAAGCTTTTTAATATTGTAGGTAAATTTCGTCAAATTAGCAATTTATGAACTAATATATCAGTAAGCAAAAAAAATGCAAATTAGAGTTAATATGACAATTGGAAATACTCAAGTTACAAACTAGAACATTTCGACTGCTGAGTACCAGAAGCGGGTAAGTGCAGTAGCTGCCCTGTGAACATTTCGCAATTTACACACAGTATATTGTACTCATCTACACATGGCAGCTATTACACTTACCCACTTCTGGCACTGAGCAGTCGATTTGCTTGTTAACTTGTATCTGAGACTATTGTCTCAGCGTGTATGGTTAGGATGTGCATGATGATACTCAATCAAATGCAATTATCTAAAGAAATTGCAGTGTGGGTTTTGTGTGTGTGTTGTGCTTGGTTTTTCTTTATTTTGTTTACTTTGAAGTTCCATTATATAATTTCTTCATTCCAAATGCTATGCACTGCTGCAACATATATTACCATGTTTAAGTGTAAAATTAAATAATTTCTGACCACTCATAGTCTCAAAGGGTAATGCTGCATTGCTGTATTTTTTTAATCGACCACATCATATTACAAATATGCTAGAAACTGACTCGGCTTATTTGACTGCTGCGTAATGATGGTCTATAACAAGATGGCCTACCTGCAGCTTTACTGGCCCCTTACAGCCTTCAACGATGACCAGTGAGACATTTTCTTACAAAAATAACATAACTTTATAAAATAAAAGTTTGTAATAACTCTGGTCCAAAATGTGATAATCCCTGGTCTATAATATTTATGCAAATTATGATTTCATTATTATTTAGTTTATCACTGCAATATGGTATCCTTTTTCCATAATATTAGTTTATCACTGCAATATATGTTACATATATACTTTTTCCATAATATGTTGTATATAATATTTTATACCCTGATTTCCATCAGCTTATTAATTATTTATTCAAATTTATTTTATTTGTACTGACTTCTTGAAGAGACATGCAAGACCTTTGCTTAAAAATACCAAAAAATATTTGTTAAAATATGGTTTAAGGCCAGAGTAATGGGAGAGATCATGAACCTTTTCGAGCATCATTATTTCTGAATTGTATGTCCAAAGTATATAAAACTGTACATTTTTGGAAAGGAAATGAGTCAAAGAATCCCATGGTGACGTCAGATTTGTTCTAAAATCACATTTTTACCCCAATTTTTTTGTGACAACTTAGAAAAAAATCCGTACGGAGTAAAAAAAAATCAGTTAGCTTGAACATGAACTATGGGAAGGTTTTTTAATTTTTTGAAATTCATCTCTTTTTCAAAATATTGAAAAAACACGTGGAAAAAGCAATTTTGTCACTCTATTAAGCTAAAAATTGCACATAATGGTGTATATTTTTGTTTAAAACAAATATTTTGAAAAAATGAGAAAACCTTCCCTAGGCTTTGATGTACTCTAAGCGATAGTGCAAAAAGTTTACCTTTTGTTTGCATATTTTTCGAGTTATCTTGTCACAAAAATCGCTCAATATTGTCAAAAGTGAACTCTGAGAAATCGATGTTTTAGTAAAAAAATGTCAAAATTATGCACAAAACGTCCTTATATTTTAAAACGGCAAGACTTTCAGGCTTGTAAAAGCTGTATCTGGTGCATGGTCTAAATATGCATCTTTTTACACCAATAAATCTATAATGTCCACTTTCAGTGCGCCAAAATTCAAAATAATTTAAAAATCTAAGTGGCATTTTGACTGCAAATTTTTGTTTTGTTTACACCACATTTACTGGCGTGAAGAACATACCGAATGCGCCTTTGACTGTGTTTGACATACGCGATAGTTGCGCCTGTGTCACGCTGTGTGAATCGCACGCAGAATCACAATATTTCGTGATTCGCATTTCTGACTCATTATTTCCCGCCAATTTACTAAGCTGTCTTGAACCATGTGACTTTTTAGAGTTGAAAAGAGTGAAACAAATCAAGCAAAAATATGAGTAAATATTAGAAAGTTGTATTTTATCAGTTTCAAGTGAAAGAATACATCTTAGTGTTGATAAATATCAAGAAATCTCAAATTCAGGCGTGGACGAATGTGTCTTCCATTACTCTGGCCTTATAAGCATTTTGTTTGTACAAATGTGTGATTAACACTTTTCAATTAATAATTCATTCTGTGTATAAGAATGTAAGTTTTGAAAGTTTGGGGAAAAATTGAGATAAAAAAAAACCACACATTCCACTTTGGCTTTTAAAATCTTCACAAGCTTTGAGGAGACATTTTTTTGCCTTAAGAAGTATTGCAGCAATATTGTTATTGGCTTCATTTCTTCAGCTAGTCACCCAATTCACCTGATTAAAGACCCATTCAGTTATCCCTGCCAAGTGTAAAAACAAATTAAAATTGTTTATAAATTGCTTTAAAGTGAACAATAAGTCATTCAAATTGTCATTTGGTATTTTTAAAACGAAAAATTTGGCAAAAAAACGCAGTATTGATGAAGTTATGATGATGACACCCTATTTAAATACATATAGCTAATTTATATACTGTCAGTATATAACAGATTCATGTAAAATGTCTTATTTTGTCTAAAATACACAGCTTTCGGGTGAACCACTAGCAGGCTATGTTAGCACATCTATGACAATGATAAAGGTACCAAAACCGGAATTTTGATGATTTTTACGATCGTCCGGATGAGCAAATCACTGAATGGGCCTTTAATGTTTGCAAGGATAAATGTAGGATGGGTATTATTGTGACAGGCAAACCTTGCATCCCTTTCAATGTTCTTTCATTGGTTATATTTGTGACATGTTCTTGTTTTGCCAAAGTTCAAATCGAGGGGTCAGTGACACAAAGACGTAACTCCATTTTGGACATTCTGAGAAAAATGAGTTTGTAGATAATTGACTTATGTAGTTAAGTCTATGTTTCACTGGCCATTGATTTCAATTGGGTGCTAAATGGAGTTACTTCAATATGCTTATTGGAAAGTGCTCATGTTTCTGAAAATGTTGATATCAAAATCTAATTTGTGCAAAAAATGGAGTTACGTCTTTGTGACACTGGCCCCTCTAAATGGAAGCATAGCCAGAAAATGTGGGAGTAATCCTATTTGTTTATTTTTATTTTTTTGGTTGTTTTTTTTACTTTAAACAGATTTTGTAGGATGAATTTTGTGGGTGAGCATATAAACAGCACTTTAGACTACATTGTCACTTTGGTTTTATATTTATCATGTTTTTGATATAAATTTTGAAATTCCTGGTTTATTCGTTTTGTACAACTGCACAAAATTAGCCTAGCAGTAGCATAGAAACCATCTATTGATGGATTGATAGATAGATAGATAGATAACAATCTTTATTCAGGGTAATTCATTCAGTTTACAAAAACTGGTCTCCCATGAGACCCTGATAATAATATAAGATTTTTACATGTCAAGAGATAAATTACATAATACAAAAGAAAAGCAAAATTGAATAATGTTTACATTCATGTACATTTAGGTAATATTTACAAATCAAGATGATAAAATGTATTTATAAGACATGAATCTTAACAAACAGACCTAGCGATAATTTAGTAGTAGTACAGAGTTGGAAAGGTGTGAATTAAATGCATATCTTTGATTTTAACATATTCACATTCATTGATGTAAGATTACTGCGAACATCAGAAGACAATCTGTTCCACACTGAGGCACCTCTGTAAGAAAAAGTTTGTTTCCCTGAATTATTATTCCAAGATGGCAAGACAAGTGTATTACAAGATTGACTTCTGGTACATTTTGAATGAATTGAAGAAGTAAAAATAAATTGCCATGAGAGGTAAGAAGGAGCATCATGATGAAGACATTTAAAAACAATTACAAGAAGCTGTTTATCCCATCTTTCATTTAATCTGTCCCAGATTATACAGATTTATTCCATAAGTAGTTTAATTCCTAAATGGAGTCTTCACACTAGTCTAACTCTTGAATATCTTACACCAAGGATACACCATTATCATGCTTCAAGGAAAATCTTGATCAAACAAAATGACACTGGCAAGATCAAAGTATAGGTAACTCAATATGGTTTAAACATCTCATTAAGGTTGTCCGATTTTAATCAGAAAAGACTGATTGTAGGGTGCTAGTCTGTAGTTTTCAACTTCTTGTTGATCATTAGCAAAGTTATGTCATATTTTGACTGGACACATCAACTGCTCAGTGCAAGAAGTGGGTAAGAGCAATAGCTGCCCTGTGAAAATTTGGCAATTTGTACACAGTATCTTGCACTCATCTACATATGGCAGCTATTGCACTTACCCACTTCTGGCACTGAGCAGTTGATAATTTGTATATACATGTACTAACACCAAAGTTGTGCCACATAATTTGATGCAAAAAAAATGTGCACCCCTTCTGCGTCAGCAATGCAAATATATATAGTGTTATTATTATCGTATGTAGAATTATAATTTATATGTCTACCCGTATATTATTATGTAAGTGCAGCCAAGAGGTATTAGAAATATAATTTCATTCTGTTATATTTAGATTTTCTTGTCATCATATTTTTTGCTTCATACATTCAACATTTGTAATTATTGATATAGTTTTCTGTTTTATTACTAATTACTAACTTCAGATAGAGTCTTGTGTGTTTTGTTTGTGAGCAATGTAGCAGAGCAAAAAAAAATGTTTGATTGCCCTCCGCCACCGACCGAAAAGGTTTTTTATTCTTTTTTTCTCAATCACTTTTTTTTTAAAGAAACATTAAAATTCGACAGTATCAAGGATATTTTATATTTGTTATTCACTCATTTTATTCATTAAATGCATATTTGATTAAAAACAAGAAGTATTTCCATTTAAATTCAGTCCAAAAAGGCATGTTTTACTGTAAAATGTTCAAGCATTTGTTAATACTAGCCTTCTCAAAATGGAGAACGAGCTCATGAAAAAAAAAGAAGTTCAACCTACTGACTCTCCATATGTTTGTCTTGGAAGGCAACCAAACTATTTTTTTTGTTTTGCCTAACGTTAGGTATTGTGATTAGATCAAACTATTTCATGGCAGCCATATGATCTCTTTCCTGTACTTCTGTGTGTACATAATGCAATATTACTTTTATTTAGTCCATGTTTATACTTTATAGTCAATATCTTTAGCAGGGTTTTCAATGGTTTGTACAAAGCCTAAAACTATGTCAAAGTGGAATAAACCTGAAAACCTGCCAAATTAACCCTGATTGGGTATCAATGATGCACACATCTTTACTGCACAATTCACTGCGATTCAACAAGCGCAAATTTACAAGAGGCTTTCGAGAGTTACCAGAATGGTCTATTCAGAGATTGTAAGGGGAAAAACATCTGGGGTGTGACTAAACTAGGGTTAATATGCACAAATCATTGAGCCTTATGCCAGTATTTAGAATGGTTATATTTCTGCAATTTTTATGTATTTATTTATTAGGTTATCAATGGATATTCCTGGAATCCATACAGCCCTTATGGAAGACATGACCTTAATCTTCCATGCATGGAGTGTGAACTTCAAACAAGGTTAACTGAATGGGCAACTTCATATGAAATCTACACATGATTCTGTATGAAATCTGTATGGGAGATTAAGGCCATGTCTTCCATAGGGGGTGTATGGATTTAAAGAGGAATAGCCCATTTCTTTGCTTTATAAAGAGTATTGGGTTATTCCAGTTGAAATCCATACACTGATTACACGCCTATGGAAGACATTACCTTAATCATCCACACAGGGAGTGTGAATTTTAAATGGGGTTACCTGAATGGGTAACTCCAGTTGATGATGGCCCATTTTAGCATGTATAGTATGTATGTTCTTGAAAGTCTTGAATGTGGTCGGTATCTGGACCATCCTCTTGCACCAGCAATTTTTCAAATTTCATTTAGTAACAAATGTTCATAGAGCTTACAACTACTGTTAAATTTGCACAAACAAATGTAGCAGAATCATAATGGGTGTGTCATGCATGATATATGCAGCTCTTTCAACTAATTTGTGTACCACTCGGTATGCAATGCATACAACACATGCAACTTCGTGGGCAGCAACACACGCATCTGTACGACACAACTGCAACATGCAGAATCAATCAATCACATTCATGGATAAGATTATCATATAGACTGTGTCTTACTGTGCATGCTACATTTACGTGATGCATATATGTTCCACGATGGTCACAAATTATTTGAAAGGTCTGTATTGAGTAAAAGTGCAAATGAATGCAAAAATGTCTCATTTAAGACAAACATCACAGTATGCCAATTAGGGTCAGGCGTTACTAACCCTAACCCCTTAACTCCTGACTCTTATTAACCCCTGACCCTAATTAGCATATCATGATGGTCTGTCTTAAATAAGACCTAAAACTTTGGTAGGTAGTTTTAAACTTTGTATCCAAAAAAAAAAAAAAAGGAAATCTTGTTACAGTGAAGGGCAAGGATTATTTTTTCATTCTTCCAATTTTTTTGGAAAAAAAAAACTTGATTATTTTATCTCTTAAAAGCTGAAAAACTGCATTATTTTGATGCAGGATATTGAGATGTTATGATGTAATATTCAACTGACAAGCTGTCAACAAAAAATGCAACTTTTTAAAAATGGCCTTTCATATTTGTCTCAAACCGTATGTCATGTTTGTTTGGCTTATAATTTGATGAATTATTCAGTTTTTGTTATTGCAAGCATCGATATAGAACCAACTTATGCTCGTGTTAATTCACATAAGCGCGCACCAGTAAAATTAAGTAACACACATCTAGCACAAGTGCTGCACCCAACTGCGTACATGCCATTCAATACCAATACATGATGTTATGAGTCTTCATTATTTAGCCAATCATAAGCTGAACAAACTATAGCATAATGGTTGTCATTCCGAATTGAATGTGGAAGCAACTTAAGATTTAATATATTACATAGAATATGCTTTTTTATATTATCGTGTGTTATATTATGTTAATATAATGTAGAGAATTGACAATACAATGCAAAATACTAAAGCTACAATGATTAAACGAAAACATTTGTCTTGTGTTTTATTTATTTTTGTACTGCATTTCTATGAAGTACTTATGACATGTTCATACTTCCCTACACTTGCACTAAATTTATAGAATTAAAAAGGTATATGCCTAATCTTGTTTTTGGCATCCTAATCCTTTAGTTCTAACTGGCATTCTAAGACTTGGCACAAGTCTAAGCATTCAAAATCTTGAGTATAGGCTAGCAGTGTCTCATAATCTTCTTTTATGTTATTTTTTTTTTTTTTGATATTTGGTTTAGAAAATATTTCGATTAGAAAAAATGTTTTCCCGAAAATTAAAATGTGTAACCTGAAATTAGTCTTTGAACAAGTCTTTGGGCTTGATTATCACAGCATACAAGAAATGCATGTTTTTAGCCCTTATTTCCTAAATATTGACATTTTATTGCTAGTTAGAACTAACTGAAGGATTAGAATTAGGCTATGTTTTACTTGGCAAATCAGGATATTTTTTAATCCCCAAAAATTGATGCTGTTATTTTATTTGAATTCCACATTCACAGCATTCCCCTGCAATTGCACATTGCAGGGTATTATAAATAGTAGTTTACTCAGCTGCTTCATCATGTTATTGTGATTTCCCATATACTGGCAAATAAACTATCTCTGTCTGGGAGTATTTGACACTTGAGGCTCCAATTTAACTCTTGGTTTTCACCCACAAGTGGTTTGATCCCTAATATAAAGGTTACATATTGATTCACTCTTGGTTATTTCTTTCTAACTCTTGGAATTTTTACTGAAGAGTCAAATCACCTGGGGAAAAATCCCTATGGCATCACGGCTACAGTCATTATAATATATACCACCTGTTAAACATGGTTAATGCCTTGATCAGCCTTGACATCAAAAATATATAAGGGAATAGTTCATGGTTATCCGAGATATGTGGGGATCACAGCCATATGAAATGAGTACAAAGTCGCAAGTTGGTAATTTCGAGACATCCTGGCTGACTAGTTGATGTTCTTTGTTTAGTTGCCTGGTACCTGTACAAGCCAGTAATAATTTATGTGAATGGCCCATTGTGCCACCATTCACCAAGGACTTACATGTACAGACATATACTTCTGGCTTGAGCAGGTGCATGTAAAACATAGACACAGTAGCCACAGCATTCTGAAACTAGCAACTTGCGATTTTACGCTCATTTCGAGGTAGCAGGTCACATATTGTTGTAAAAAATAATGTTTTGGAAGACATGACCTTAATCTTCCACAAAGGGAGTGTGAATTTCAATGGGGTTACCTGAGTGGGTGACTCCATTTGAAATTCACACTCCCTGTGTGAGAGATTAAGTTCATGTCTTCCATAGGGGATGTATAACTTTCAACTGGAATAGCTTCATACACTCTTAGATAGCGAGAACCAATCAGATCAAGCGTTAGAAAAATCCAAACCATGCATTGATTGTGTAAATTGTGCACTCCGCGTACTACGTGCAATGCTTTCGCACACATTTGCATTGACTTGATTCATTTTTCAGGCTGGTTAATGCATTTATAGTTGGTTCTATTTTTCAACATTTTTAGTGATAATTTTGTTATAAAAACAGTAAAAATCACTTTTTTTTTTCTTCTTGTGTATGAAATAGGTTAATGAACACGTATTACTTGTTCGGAGAGAAATTAGACAAAATGTGATGTTGATGCGTCTAATGCACTGTGCATTAGACGCATCAACATCAGTGCGTGTGCATTATTTTGTCTACTCTCCCAACACGTAATACACGTTCATTAACCTATAATTATTGTATATGCTCCACAAAAATATAAGTGCCTTTTGTAATTATGTGTGCAAGAAAATTGTGCATATTTCGTTAGTTCCATAGATTTGTGACATTTTCATGCTCACAAATATTTTGTCCTACAGACCTTTATCAACACAAAAATGAGGCAAGGTTATCTTGAAATTGATAAAGTTTTGTTCCAGGAAAATATTACAGAAGCGTTTTCTAGATACAACATGAACACTTTTTTCTCAGTATAATAGTTTGTATGTCTTCATCTCCACTACAGCACCAACAACTGACGCCAGTCCATACATCACTTCTTCAACCATAGCAATCTATCATGTCACCTTTCTTCTCCCGACACCAACATATGCACATTCTTTTCTGTTGACAACATATGTGCGCATCTGTCTGCGCCCACCACTGCTGCGAGTCTATGCGCGTCGTACTTTGAGTACAGCACCATGCATGTGTGCTCAGTAACGGTACCTCGTCTTGAGTCCAGCATGTTGCAAAGTTCACTATAGTAATGTGGATAGGATGGTAGCTGGTAGAAGATGAGGTTAGTAATTCCACGAAGCTTGTACCTGCATATGGGGCAAAAACGGTAAACTTTGTTAGAACATTGAATTGGTAGAAATACATGGAACCCACTAGCCAAGCTAATTCTGGGTTTTGTGACTAAAAGGTCATCTTAATTTAATAATTTGTCTCAAAGCCCTTCCCAAGTTGAAAATCTAATTAGGAATGTGGGACAAGCTTTTTGACAAGAATATACCACCTTTCATCTCTCAAGGAGGACTTAGGCTATTTTCACATCTGACATGAGATTTTTGTGTGGTGGATTTGAAAGAAAAAAAAAAACAGAAAAAAAGTGAAATTTACTCAATCCATCAGGAATAACACGCAAAAGGCAGGCAATTTTACTAAGGCCTACAAAAATTGTTTGATTGGCGTAACCCGACCGACCCTCAAAATTGGCCCGACCCTAAAAATAAGCCCGACCCTAGACTTTTTTCTTATTTTTTGCAAAAATTTAAAATTTAAATTTAAAAAAAAAGTTCCAAAAGCCTTTATCATACGCAATTTACAGCTTAAAATGAGTGTAAAAAAATAATTTAAAAAAAATTGCCGACCGACCTACCCTAATTTTTTTTTAATGTTTCACCAATCAAGCAATTGTTTTAGGCCTAAAGCACGCGGGGACCTTTGAGACAAACTATTCAATTAGGATGACCTAAATTGAAATCCCTGCACATGATACCTTGCAAGTTCAGAGTCTATTGGTGTAATCAATGCTATGACTTTCTTATCTAGACTGTGAAGCCTTGATATGAGTCATATATCATAGCCATGGATTGGAAGTACAGTCTCATCATCACAAGCACAACTTAGCCCATTTAAATCATCCTTTGCTTTGGCCAATCAATCGATTGATCATGATCTATCCATCAATCAATCCATCAATTAATTGGGAATCTATCAATCTAAATTAGGCTATTAACTAATTCCAAACTGAGCTCCTTAGCACTAGAATGCTAAAATACTAGTTTTGTCAAAGGTCATCTGGGGTCATTTGTTTGTTTGTGTACCCAAGTTGGTCCATGAGGGACACATGCTAATACATGGGAAATCCATGGACCGTTCCAAGCTCATACTAAAAAAACACAAGCCTGGATAGCCAATGTAGGCTAATAAGATGCATGCTGGCTTAGATAGCTTTGATAAACAAAGCAAGAAATGGAAGAAAATAGCAAGGAAAAGAAGAAAGAGAGAAGGCCACTCCCAAACACAATTGTACAATTTTACTCTTAGCCCTTACTTCGTGAGAATATGCTTTCATTGGTATGATATTAACTACACTTTGTTCACCTCAAGTTGGGTAGTGATGTTAGTGCTTTTACACTGGTGTGTCACAAGCGAGCCAACAATCCACCCTTGAATGCACACGTAAACCCTTCCTTTTTTTTATTTGATTTGTTTGGGTTTTGACAACCGTGGATAACCTAAAAAAAGCCTCTATTGAAGCTTATTTCCATTGGGGTCCATTTGAACACTGGTACAGGTTGGGAACAGTCAGGGGTTAACACCGGTCCCTACTCTTTTCAAATATGGTTGTGAGATATATGTTCAGGTATGGCTCTCTGTACACAGGGCTGATGGCTTAATGTCCCCTCTGAAGGACAGAGTACTTTCATGATTCATTTACCCAATTCTAAATGAACCATAGGGAGAGTGGAAGTCTGAATTTAATCTGCAGAGGTTGCCAATTAATTTCAGACATTTTTCCCCAAGTCAATATCTCAGCAAATCTCCACAGCTGGGAATTGATCCCGGGACCTCAAGTACTAAAGGGAAGTACCCTAACCATTAGGCCACGCTCTTGCTTGATTGGGTTAGTGTGTGTAATTCGACACTGCGACCAGCGAAATATGCACCTACATACTACCAAACACAAAGAGAAACGCAGTACAACCACTGATCAAGTCTCAGATAGGAAAACCAAGAGTAATTTGCTACAACATTTGAGTGCTTCTGACATATCCTCTCGTAAGCAACCTTACTGTCTCACCTTCTGTAGAAATGAAATCTCTCTGTGTACACCAGGTAATGTCTGTTTCCTCCAACCATGTACTGCCTGGCTCGCACTATGTTGGGCTGACTTGTGTATCTATATACAAGAAGAAAGACTTGGCATATTAATGACAAGAACATTCTGCAGTTCAATTTTAAAACAACAGTCTATTTGACAAAAAAAAGTTTTTAATTCAGATTTAAATGCAATCAACAATGAAGATGAATATATGTATTCAAGAAAACTTTCTGCCATACACAGAACACATTAAACCCTTATGGAAAACAAAACGCATTACTCACTCGCATATCTGGGCAAACTTGATCTCCTGCTTCCGAAAGTAATTCCGAATTCGTACAAAGTCAAAGTAGGATGGTACATAGATCATGGTACCTGCCATGATGCCGTCACGGAACTGAGGCAGAATCTGCAGCGTAATCAAACAATAACCAGTATTACAATCAAATCAGTTAGTTTTGCCATGAATAAATACCGAGATGGATATTAAAGATTACAAATACTTGCTTGTTCAGATTCTAATAGTGTAATCAATGCTATGACTGGGTCATCAAGCCTATATAGTCTTGATATAAGTCATATATCATAGCCATGGAAGTACAGTCTCGTCATCACAAGCAAATATCAATCAATCAATTAGTTAATCAATCAATCAATCATCGATCAATCATCAACAGGCTTCAAAATGAGGTGGGCCCTCGAACCAAATGTCATTAGAAATAGGAGAGGGGCTGTGAACTTCTTACAAGGGACCCAACTTTTTGTACACAACATCCCTTTCAATAGCATAAGCCCTGGAGAGCCTGCATGAGAAATGTCCTATTTGAAGCCCGATAATCATTAAGTTAATCAATCATCAATCAAGTACAATGGTGATCAAGAGAATCTACTTACCTTTTTCACAAAGAAATCAAATCTTTTTTGCGCATCCTCTGAGAAGCTACCGCACTCCACTTTGTGAAACACCTGTAACAAATCAAAATATATCAAATTAGAATTTTTAAAGTTATATTAACAGAATATTAGTGGTTCATTTAAGGGGGTACTACACCCTGGCCAATTTTATGTTAGTTTTGCATTTTTCCTCCAAAATTATAGCACATTGGTGACAAGTAAGATATGTATATTATAGGGGCAAGGACTACAACTACTGTACTGAAAATTCAGCAACTCAAAGCAAGTAGTTATTGATTTATTGATCAAATATTGGTTTTCCCTCATTTTTGACTGTAACTCCACAACTGTTGTCTGTGCTGAAATAAAATTGCCAGTGCAGTAGTTGTAGTCCTTTCCCCTATAATATACATATCTTACTTGTCCCCAATGCGCTATAATTTTTGAGAAAAATGCAAAAATAGGCACCAAATTGGGCAGGGGTGTAGTACCCACTTAATTTGATTAGATGTTACCATTCCTCACCAGGTTCATGGCCACCAACTTGGAGCCCAATCTGAGCAATCTATTGGACTTTGTTGGAATGGAGGGAGTTATTAATGAAGGACCCAAAGAAGGGAAGGGAAGGGAAGGGAAGGCTATATGAACTGAAAATGACCCCCACAGAGCCATCCAACACCCACAACAAATTGCTAAGTGGTCCTTCCAGCTATGCTGGCGGAACACAAAATTGTAGTTTTTTACCCAGCAAATTTGATATTTTGTGCACAAAATATGTGAGCTCTCAAACTGAAACAGAGCAATTGTAATCAAAAATGAAATCTTCAAATTTCTATATCTGGGGAAAAGTTGCTTTAAAATGACACCTCAAAAATTGATGTTAGATATACAATGTATTATATATATAGAATTGTGATTATATGCGACAAATATGTTAAACAGTTTTTCATACCGATTTTCATTAGTATCTTTAAGGGTAGACGATATATTGTTGGTCGAAGCAGCCACAAAAAAATCAATTTTCATTATCGAACTCAATATATTATTGAAAAATAACACTTTGATGTTTTGCAAAAGATCATTCTACAAATCATACACTTTGAAAACTTTCTTGATTTATTGTTGTTAATGAGTTATGTACGTTTTACAAAAGTGTTGTTGTTTCAGCCCTCTTTACAACATAACTCAAGAACCACAGGACCTACAAAAGTATATCTGTGATACAGTCCGACCTCGGTTATCCAGACACGTTGGGACCAGCTACAGGCCGGATATGCGAAATATCCGGATATGCTTAAAAAGTCGGAAAACGGTCAAGATTGTATGGGGTCCTATGCGAATTACGACATGTTTATGAGTTTAATTGCTTTGTTGAACTTACTAGAAGAAAAATAAATATTTATTTTAACAAGAATTTATGTGTATATTGTCATTCTTTGGTACATCCTTGGCATTTAGGCCTATTTGTGCTGTTGCCGAAAATATCACGGCCCCACGTAGCATGCCGAGCCATTCCATAGGATGGATGTGAATTGATTGCTTGAGTCATAATTTGACCTTTTACATTCTGTACGCAACTCCAATATTTTAACTACTGAATTTAAAGACCAGCTTTCTCATCACTGCATTTGACAAATAAACTGACCCTAAAAGCCTAATCCTACACAGGTTCCCCTCATCAATCGGCTACAAGGTCTGTTATTTTCCTAGGCCAGTATCATCAGAACTGCAAAATAAATAGCAGCAAGGTAGAGATTGTAACATCATGCACGTTTACCTTGCTGCGAATAATGATCAGATCATGTGTCACGGTTGCAAAATAAACATGATAAATGCAGCAAGGTAGCGGCTGTAATATTGTGCACATAGAGACCTATACCATGCTGTGAATAATGAACAGACCCACATGTATACCAACTGGCTATGGCTCTTGATTGTAAACAAATTGAAGATGTCAATAGTAATGGGACGTAATCTGTAATAAATGGATCATTTCCAAAGTTTATGTTGTGGTGAATTTTGGAAGTCAACATGGGTGACGATGGAGAATATAATAGGCCTACAGGGGTTTTAACAACATGGTTTATCGCTAAAACTTGGTCAATTGCATTTACAGTTGATGTCCTTACAAGTTACAAAGTAAGCTTACTCGTTTTTGACAATGAAGATGGAATTTATTAAAAACCTATCAACACTATATGTGACGTGCCATGTCAAAAGGAGACACTTTTGGGCAGGATCGTAAATGGAGAAATAGCAAAAAATTTACGCGGGGTGATTTTTTCACAATTTGGGTTTGTTGCGAATTTGTAATGTTATTAATGTAAAAAATATTGTCTGATAGTTTCAGACCCGAATATAACTAGCATCTTGTAGTTTTGGAGACATTTTTCAAGGTAATTCCTACTCTCAACATTGTCAATAATATTTGTAAAGGCCGATATCTCAATTTCCAATTTTATAATACTATAACTTACTTAGGAATGTCCGATTACATTGGGGAAAACGGCATTGTGGAGCAAAATATCTCTTTATTTAAGATATTATATGTAAAAACCTCCAAATTGTTAGCCTGCCCAAAAGTGTCTCCTTTTGACATGACACATCACATATTATTCAGCTTGCAAAATGGGTCCGGATAACAGAGGTATCTGGATAATTGAGGGCCGGATAATCGAGGTCGGACTGTATTTGAATTCTTCTACACCCTCGCTATTAAATGATCAATGCAATTTTTGCCAAAGCTCACCACCATTCGCAAAATGCTGTGAACTACCAAATCGCAACAGTTTAAAATAGTTGCTAACCTTAAATGTAGGTTTCGACACAAACTCAATATCTTCGCTTAGGAATGTCCGATTACATTGGGGAAAACGGCATTGTGGAGCAAAATATCTCTTTATTTAAGATATGTAAAAACCTCCAAATTGTTACCCTGCCCAAAAGTGTCTCCTTTTGACATGACACGTCACATATTATTCAGCTTGCAAAAAGTGTCCGGATAACAGAGGTGTCTGGATAATTGAGGGCTGGATAATCGAGATCGGACTGTATTTGAATTCTTCTACACACTCGCTATTAAATGATCAATGCAAATTTTGCCAAAGCTCACCACCATTCGCAAAATGCTGTGAACTACCAAATCGCAACAGTTTAAGATAGTTGCTAACCTTAAATGTAGGTTTTCGACACCTGTCGTGTTTGGATGTGATGGGTCGCATACATTGAACACACAATAAGATCAATTAAACCAGGTTAATATTAACAGGGTTTATAACACATTAACAATTATATTTACTGTTAATAAGATCATATTGACATTGGCTTTGAATTAAAGTATATAACTTCCCCGTCTTTCAGGGTTTGGTATCAGCAACTTTTGACCTATCATGGTTGCCAAACTACATCCTATGCACACAATTGGGCTGTTTTGGGCTACTTTTCAATCTTGTGAAGGTGTATTTGTGTATGTAGACCTCAAATTCAACCACCACAGTCCAATTTGCACTCCACAGATACAAGTAAAGTAGGTAATGGGGCTATGCATCCTGCACAAGACCATATAAACACAATGGGGAACGATTGCTCACTACAAGAGGAAACTGAATGTAATTAATAAGAACAGTTTACCAACCCAAAGTGTTATAAATTAAACAAGACACAAATCCCGCCTGGCACACAACCCAACTTGAAAAAAAAGCAAGGGAATGTGCCGGCGTGGGATTCGAACCCACGACCTTCCGATCACTAGGTGTCTGTCTTTCTTTCTTCCACAGAAGGCATCATGGCGCATTCACTACACTTAGTGAACTATTGACTCTGCAACTAACTTCCAACTTTATTTCGTATCTCCAAGCTAACACATTTAGCAGTCTCCACAAGTTGCAACATTTGGATTTTACTTCAAATAATATATCATCCTTGCATGATGATGCATTCACTGGACTTGATGAACTATTAACTCTGAGACTCTTTCACAACTCAATTTCCCATATACAAGCTAATGTATTTAGCAGCCTTCAAAAGCTGCAATATATGGATCTTTCCTTTAACCATATATCAACACTGCATGATGATACATTTGCTGGACTTCACGATCTACTAATTTTGGACTTGAGTAACAACTTAATATCCTTCATCTGCGACAAAGCCTTTAGCAAACTTGGCAAACTCACCACCTTGAATGTACGGTACGGGGGAAACTACTTACATTCATTAGAAGGCGCACCCTTTCAGAATCTCACTTCGCTGCAAACACTTCAACTTGGTTGGCAAAATGTAACAAGTCTTAGTACTTCCTCACTTGTAGGACTCGAAAATTTACAAAATCTACATATGGCATTTCATGATGGGTCTGATCATATCACTGGTACCCCTCTAGCTCGACTTTCATCGTTACACATACTCTACATTTCACCTGATGACTATTATGACTGTGATAATATTATCGGACTATTTACTGGATTACATAACCTACAACACATTGGGATCAGAGTCAGCGGCACCTGTCCTGATATCATGTTTGGCTCATCGTATGAAGAAACTATCCATCACCTGAATGCAAGAAGTAAATGTAACCGAGTGATTCCGTTAACATATCTGAAATTTACACAGGCATCACCAAGTACTACAAGTCTTCCTGCATTTGAGGTGCTCAACAATCTTACTTGTCTCTACCTTGTTCTTCAAGCTGACATCCATACAGCCATAGAGGCTTTGAACTCACTAGATTCACCCCTTCAAAACCTAACTATCCGTACATTTGGCAATGCTATCGTTAACTTAAATTCAACAACATTTGCATCATGGGGAAATTGGAAGGCATCATTGCAGACATTAACATTATATGCTAATGAATATGAGTTTCAAGGTGCACCTTTTGAATGGTTTCAGCAATTAAAAGTGTTATCTTTATCCGCACTTGATAATGCTCCAACAACATTGTCTGCGAATGTCTTCAAAGGGTTAAGACAATTATATGATTTACAATTCAAACTTGTAAACACTGATTTGCCTTCATCTGGTGCTCTGAATATATTTAGTAACTACGACTCTTTAACATACTTGGATCTGTCCTACAGAAAATTGAGCGGTGACTTTGAAGCTTTGTGGGTGCAGTTGTGTAACCTTTCATCACTTGAAACAATAGACTTATCAAACAATAATTTTGACAGTAATCAAATTTGGTCATGCTCTCCACCAAATTTGAGAAAACTGCGTGTAGGCCAGCAACGATCAAGTGATGAGACATTTGGTGCAAATATATGTCAGGTTGCGCCACACTTGGAATCATTTGATGCTGGCACAACCATAATCAACTTCCAGCAAACAAATTCTACCTGTCCATTTCTTGAGACTTTAGATTTTTCCGAGTGCCTCTTGCTTAATTATAATAGAAATACTGCTATGCAATTACCTGTTTTACAAAGACTGTACTTGGATAGGATCAAATATACTGGCCTTGCTGGTGTACTGAATATCTTCAAAGCACCTAGATTACAAAGCCTTGTTTTGAGTCGCAATAGAATTACCAACATTGAAAATGAACTTGTTACTTATTTCAGTAGCTTAACATTCCTGGATTTAAGTAACAATAAACTGGTATCAGTGAGCAATTTGCAGCACTTAAGCAATATAAGACAACTGATTCTTCATGACAATGCAATCATAATTGTTCCAAGAGAAATTCTAACTCAATCAGGTCATCCTAATATGAGCATCTTAGATTTCAGTAACAATCCATTTCAATGTGATTGTAGTGTGGAGGCATTTAGGAACTGGATACTCACAGATAACATGCTCAAATTTACCATGCTTGATGATATTAAATACACATGTTTTTCCCCAGATTCAGAAAAAGACTTCAGCATTACACAAGTAAATTTAGATTGTGGATTACACCTATGGAAGTACATTTCAATTGGCATTGCTTGTGCTGTAGTTCTAGTAATTTCAGTAATTTTGATAGTACGTTATTGGTGGCACATCAAGTACACTTTTTTCCTAGTATTCAACAGAAGACAAAACCAACAATATCATCTCATTGAAAACACTGAATGTATCAATGATGATGAGAATGGACCCCCTCAATATGATGCCTATGTTTCCTACAATGAAGAAAGTGCTGATGATTGGGTACATGGAGAGTTACTACCCAATATTGAGCAAGGCGATGAACCTTTCAGACTTTTCCTAAGGTATCGAGACATGCGTATTGGGAGAATAAAGTTGGATGAAATATCTCTTCACATGCAAAGAAGTCGCAAAGTTCTTGTTATACTTTCACCAAAATTTTTTGATTATTTTTGGTGTAATAAAGAACTAGAGATGGCACATTATAGAGTCCTGGAAGAGAATCGCAATGTGATGATTCTTATCATCTTGGAAGAGATTCCAAACAATAAAAAGACTCTGTTATTTAGACAATTACTCTGTAAAGTCCAGTGCCTAAAATGGCCAGGTGATGGATATGGACAGTATTTGTTTTGGAGACACCTTCGAGAGGAACTCAAGAGGCCTGTGCCACTAGATCGTCGGTTTAATATTTAATTTGTTGTACCTAGTGTCCCCCACAAAGGTTAGATGTAGAAAATTAACCAAATTTTGCAATGGCACAACCAATTCAACTTTTCAGAATATTATTTATTCATCCTTCTTGTAAAAGTTTTGACTCTGTATCTTAAGCAAATATTATATGTCACATAAACAGTTTGCTCAGGAATATGTGCCTGGAATGCGGGCTAAATATGCAAGTTGTGAACTGTCATTCACAGATAAAAATTCACAGGAAATAATATTTGTTAACATAAACTTAGATTATTTTGAAATATTTTCAAAAATCTACATGTAACCTTTTGTTGGGACACACATGGTTTAATTATTCACATAATTTGAATAGATTTAATATGTTTGATTTCCGTGGTAGCTGTGTCGATCGAGAAAAGAAAAAATTAATCTTCCGTGAAAATTTCCACTTTTTAAACAATCATTTGATAAAATTGGTTATAACCATTCTGAAAACACAGAAGTAAACATCCCATTCTGGATTTGGTAACAATTTTAGTCGAAATAATTAAAATCTGCACTTTTAAATGAACAAATATTATCCTTTGTTTTGTTCTTTTCAGCAAGGCTCCCGCTAGCCTTCAAAAACTCTGCGTCCGATCGGACGCACAACTGTAAAACCTGGTCGGGAAATGTGAGTCCCACAAAATTTGTGTGCGTCTGTACATGTATATTAATGTGTTGGGCAACAGGGAATACAATTTTACAAAGCCCCGGTATTGCATCGCAGTTTGATGCAAATATTTGACTATTTCCTTTCAGATTCCTGATGAGATTTTATAGATTTATGTAAATATTATTGTCAATAACAAATTACGTGAATGCAAACTTGCTGACAACGTACGATAGTTTAGAAAGTTGTATTTTTGCTCTCGTGTTTGAAAGCTTATCACGTCTCGCTGCCGTAAGAATTTTCATTCATTGACTGGTGACCGGAAGTGTTACAAAATGGTAGTGGTTAAATGTGAAAGGTCAATAACTCGTTTACTGATTGGTCCATTGGTTATGAATATTAATTAAGCTTTATTAGGAGAATTAGGAATGATCAGTCAACGTAATTTTCGCGATTTTTATGATGATGAAGTTGGTAAGCTTATAATCACTCATTTTTGGGCTGAATCAACTTGCGTCCGACTGGACGCAACGGATTGATGAAATTTGTTGAACATTGCGTCCAGCAATACAAAAATGCATCTGGACGCAAGAATTCGCGTCTAGCGGGAGCCTTGCTTTTAAGCATAAGAAAGACCAGCTCTCTTCACAGTATTCTGGAAAATCTGATAAATGTTCTTCCCTATTAAATTTGGAGAACATTCATTTGTTATTAGTTTTCCGATTTAATATTAAATTCCGTTTCACATAAAAATGTTTGGTAACGCTATTTACATTATGATATCGTTATGTGAAATGGACAATGATATGTAACCTTTTTTTATTTCTGACAATATTTTGAATTGAATTTTCAATCTTGTGAATTGAACATGCAACAGAAATTGTATTCTGGCATATTAGTACTGCACAGAACTTAACATGTTTTCTCATATATTTTAATCATTCTGTAACCTGTAATGTTTAAAATAGCTTTGCAAATCAAAGAAATAAATTTAAAACTATGTGATCACTGCTCTTCTCCATCTGACTCATTAGCAAAGTTGGTAGAGCATCGGTCTGGTGTAGTAGTGATTCGAAGGTCCCAGGCTCAAATCCTGGATGGTCAGTGAAAATTTTCAATGGTGTCATTTATGTCTGTGCAGACTTGTGGTAAAAAACCTTTCTCACAGTTTTGCAAATGTTTTATAGTGAGTGACTCCAATTGCAATCTACACTCCCTGTGTGGGAGAATAAGGTCATGTCTTCCATAGGGTGTGTATGGATTTCAATTGGAATAGACCAGTATGATGGTTCTTTTCAAATCGCAAAAAAAATTCATGCAGCAAAAATATTGTGCATTCAACAAAAAATAAAATTATCGCTTTTTTCTATTTTGTTTAAATTAAATTATTCAAACCAGTTTCTGTAACCATCACCACTGTTGTAAGGTTGGTATTACTATTAACACTGGAAATGTGGACAAAATGCTTCAAATTTGAGTTAAAAGCATGCTTCTTTTATGAAGTTCTCCCAAATTGATAATTTTCAATCACTTTTAGTGAATGCTCTTCAAGTTGGCCAAAATATCAAACAGAGACAAAAAATGTATTCCTAGATCTTTTCATCTAGTTTTTGAAACTTTATAAAAAAATAATAATTTTGCAGTGCCCGGGTTGCGCGGTTGTGATCATATTCAAGGAAATTGGTGGTCCGCTTTTATTTTAAGATGTTCTAATTCTCACCATATTCATATCCACCAACTTTGAGCCCAATTTGAGCAATTAAAAAATTTGATCCCTCCATGACATTTGACCTCGATGACCCGTGCATGATCCCACCCCCACTCCCCTCCAAAAGATTATTATCACCAGGTTTGGTTGGTCTAAGTATGTTTAAAGCAGAAATATGACCAAAAATCTATCCGATTCTGTGAACAAAAGAGCATTTTGAAATATTTTGAAAAATGACTTGTGACCCTTGACATAGATAATAACTTACATAATAGCTTACTAACTAAGTACTACTCATGGACACTCATGTTCAACTTACATTGACAGGAGCATTATAATTTGGAAAAGGGACCATTTTAGAGACATTAACTGATACCTTAACATACATACACACACCCCACCCACACACATACACACATTATTTAGTCTATTTTTCAAAAGGGGAGTTAATTAGAGGTCTTTTTTACAATGCTAATTCCCATTAAAAACATTGCTTTATAGTATCATCTGGCAATGCTCCAAACAATAAGGAATTTCTATACTGTAAACACTGTCGATAACAGTGGCTGCACACATCAATATTGTGAAATTGGTAATCGTATGTTTGAAAATACAGGCACTGTATGGTATTTTGACAGCATTTATGAAAAAGTTTGGTTGAAAAAAATGGGGGAGGTGCTTTAATTGAGAGAGAAAACAGTATGCTGGCGGTTCACAAACATAATGAAAGAAACACATTCCATACATTGGGACATCTACACAGGGCCTGGCAATAAAAATAATAAATTATCTAGACTCGATTATTGCAACAGTTTATTAGCAGGTATCGACAACAATCTCCTTAAAAGACTCCAGAACATTCAGCGCACTGCAGCAAGGTTGATCACCAGAAAACGAAAATATGATCTCATCCACTTGCATTGGTTGCCTGTTAAGTAAAGAATTGACTTTAAGATCATGGTTCTAACATACAAATCTCTCCACCCACAGGCTCCAGAATATCTTTCTAGCATGCTCCAAATACAGACTGACCGCAGGCTGTTACGTTCATCCTCTGCACCATTACTGTTCGAACCTAGAACTCACCATAGAACATTTGCAGACCGTGCTTTTACATGCTACGCACCTCGTCAATGGAACCGGCTGCCGAAACATATATCAGAAATGCAAACTCTCTTCTCATTTTCAAAAGACTCTTGAAATGCCATTTGTTTAATGTTGCCTATGGACTGTAATTTTATTTGGTTTAAGTGTTTGTCAGCACCTTAGTACAATTGTTTGGTTTTAGACGCTTTATAAATTTCAGTTGCAATAAATCTGCATCAATCTGTACTCCTAAATCCAGATCAATCCGGACCTGCCCAGCACACTTTGCTGTCTACACAGTGTAAATGTAACATAACACTAGTAGCATAATAGGCTATTCCAGCTGAAATCCATACACCCCTATGGAAGACATGACCTTAATCTCCCACACAGGGGGTGTAGATTTCAAAAGGAGCCACCCATTCAGGTAACCCCATTTGATTAAGGTCATGTCTTCCATAGGGGGTGTATGGATTTCAACTGGAACAGCCCAATATATGGATTACATTACAATGCTTCCCATACACTTAGGGATTCAATCATGTTTCTTTAGCTGCCCGAGCGAAGTAAACCACTCAGACACGCCAGACGCGAGTTGTTAATCGGTGATTGAATCCCTTTCAACAACGAAACAAGCTAAAGATGTCTAATTCACACGATTCTTTCATTCGGAATGTCTGTTTGTCATTGCCACTCAACCTTACAAGAAGCAATAAAACTAAAGAATAAAGCGGTAATATTTAGCTGCTACCGCCAACATAAGAGAGTTCATGTTTACGGATACGTTCCAGGCATGACGAATTTTAAGCGCTCATGCGTAACACATACGCGTAACCTTGCATTTTGCGTATACGCTACTGGACTGTAGATTCATCATGGATTAACAATGCTTGGCTCCTGTACAAAGGTATAGGAAGAGTTTTTGAATCTGTTCTTTTAACCACAGATGCAAGTTCAGAGTATGATAGTGTAATCATTGCTATGACTATATCATCAAGACAAAAAAGTCTCAATGTATGTCACATCATAGCCATGGAAGTACAGAGTCTCATCATTACAAGCATCGATGGATCAATTGATGAATGAATCGATGATCCATCAACTGATCATTGGCTGGTACAGATCAATCAGTCCATCATTCGATCCATCAATCATTCAGTCAATCAATCAATTACTCAAAACTGATTCATTCATGTAAATGTCAGAATAATGAATTCTTCACGTAGTGCAACTAGCCGAGATTGGTGGCTTTGAAAATTCAAACTTTTATGAAAACTGATCTAGCACAGAACCAACCCTGTGCCTTCTTTTGATAAGCTTACCTGAGGTAATTGTGTCACCACCTGACATATGGAGCCGTTCACTGGAGGGTTTTGTATCATAATTCGACCAGCATAATCTAAAACATTTGAGTCAAGGAATATTAACTATTTTATGCCATCAATATATCAAGATATAATATTTTGTAGAAATTGAACAGCAAGTGATATTTTTCTGCAAAAGAAAAATAGTTTATTTTACATTCTTTGGAATTAATACACTCCTATTCCACATAAGCCAATCAGAAAATACAGGTATTGAATGTGTCTTAACCACACTCCACAAACTAAATGTAGGATTGACAATTTTCTTTGGATTTATATTTGTCAACTTTTAGTGACAAATTTGCTATCAAAATAGGACAAATTGTGGCTTTTCTTTCTTGTGTATTACTAGGTTAAAAACTGTGTATTACTGGTTGCACAAGAAATAAACCAACTCAATACACTTTGCACTGAATTTTGAGGCTGTTCTAATCTGCAGGGCTAAAGTACATTCATTTGATGCATCAACATCTCAGCATGCATGCATTAATTTGCCAGCAGATTTTAACCCTATTCTCTCCTTGTACAGTCACCAAGTTTGAGCCTCAAACTGGCAGCATATATGTGACACGATCAAGGGAAATGAATCGGGTGTCGCTAATATTGATTTTGAGATATTGGCAAAGAAAGTGTTAAAATTCTTTTGTTTTATATTGTTTTCAGCGATCGATAAATTGATGTAACTTTGCAAAGGAAAGTCGTATCAACATGGGGTTTTCAGTTTCAAAAAGCTATAAATGGCCTCTTAAGAAATATATGTAAAACCCGACATGTGACTCATTCCCCTTGATCATGTCACATATGAACCGGTCACATGACATTGTGCAAAGTTATGTAATTCTTCCTTTCATGTTGCCAGGGTTAGTTCCAAGCTTTACCCAGTATACCTTTGCAGCATCTGAACAAAAATCGTTGGAAATTAGTACAGAAAGATGACACATGCCCCAACATGTCAACCAATCAATTTCTGGCAATTTGCATGCGTAATCCACCACGCAGTGGACACCACGTTCAATATGCTGCATCAAATAAGAGCGCCGTGATACATGGTTGGTGTGAACAATCATACCACACTACCTGCTCATTGAATGCTCATCGAATGTTTACCTTGGTTGTGCATGATTGGTGTTTTTTGCAAAAAATCCTCCTGAAAAGGCCTATATGGCAGAATTGGCTAGGAGTAAATAATCATTCTCTATGATGACACTAAAAGGATAGACTGCTGCCCTCATTTGTCAACCTTCTGGATTGACGACTGAGAAAACTATATGGAAAAAAAGTGACGGATATTGCAACAGGATTCCTGTGGCATAGAGCATTTGTGTCCAAATTGATGTTTTGACCGAGTTTGTTGTTTTTAGAACTACAGAGCGTGATCTTATCACAACGGCGCGGTACACGGGTGCCGCTAGTCAGTCGTGCTATATCGCACAACCAAAGTCGCATTGAATATTTTCAGTAGTCCGTCACGATATGGACTGTAAGTTAATCAGTCGTCACTGCGAAGCATAACAGAGTACATGCACAGTGTAGACGGCTGATTGGAATTAGTCTAACTAAAAGGATACTGTGACAATGGCGGTTGAAAAGTGCTTTCAATTCTGGTACTGCTATACTGCTACAGATGACGGTCTGTCTGTAGAATTTGTTCCTGTCAAATAGAAATAACAAAAATGGCTGATATTAACATTTAAAATTCCTGTTTGGAATTTGTACATCACTGCAACATTTGAAGATTTTTTATGAAGTCTTTGTTTCTTAACCCGAGGTATAGGACATTTGATGTATGAGGACAAACGCTGATTACGGAGAGAACGGACTATACGAACACTCTACCAACACACTATGCAAAATTAGAAAACATAATAAGGTGCATTTTCCCAACACACTATGCAAAAATTAGAAAACATAATAAGGTGCATTTTTTTTGGCTAGAAATTGGGTTTATAGTGCCCTAATCGGCCAATAAACTCCATTATGGACTTGCATGTAAAACGCCTTTTTTTATCTAAAAAATGCCAAAAATAAAAAATGCACCTAAATTATTTAATCAAGTTTGCACATGATATTTTTGAAACATACTGGCATCTGATTCTATAGATCATTAATCATAAATGGTTCAGATAGCTTAAGTGAAATCACAGCTAATGCAGCATTTGGTAGAAGCATAGTCATAGCCATGGAAGTTTAGTCTCATCATAACCACATATGATTTACAACCCAAATCAGGGGTGTGATTTAAAGCTTGTGAAATATCCTAAAAATAGTTTTAAAAATCCAGAAAAACAGCGCGAAATTGGGCAAAAATACCCTACAACAGGCTGAAAATCATTTAAATTGAGTAAATTTTGGCCACAAGAAATCCGAAAAAATCCAGACAAATTACACCCTGCCAAATAATTAAAAACCCAACAAATAATTTACTTTCATGAACAATTTTACTTTGTTAATATCTGCACCCAATGAGGCTGCATAAAATCCATTTTTACTCCCCATTCTGTGCAGATAGAATGTCAAATGGTGTCATCGTGGTTTGGGGGTGAGGCAGGAAGATATGTCGAATTTCCATCCAAGATAACAACATTTCCAATAATTTGTCATGCATTTCTTACAGATGCAAAATTTTCCTTCAAATGCCAAAATTTCCCTGGAATGAGCTTCCTGTATTCCATATTAAATCCCCTGCGCCTACGTAAATAACTGGCATGTTTACACTCGCAATCTGTGGATCTGAACATGTGCGAAGTAACAAAGTTCAAGTTCTTAATCATTGCCTCAAAGAAGCCAAATGGACTGCAGAGGGAAAGATCAGACACTTCAATATCCTTACATCTATGGTGTCATGAAGACATTAGCCCCGGATATCGACGACAAAGAAGAAAGACACAAGACAACCAAACTTTTGTGCGGAATGACCACAGAATAATTTTATGGCTCAATAATACTGAATAAAAAACACATAAAACACAAAGCCGTATATACACAGGCTAACTGTGCAATGTTAAACACAAGAGCACCTTTAAATTCTGAATTACCAACTGTCACCGCCATACACAGGCGCACGAATAAAAACATATACTTTCAACATGTACTTACACAATGTTTATGCTGTCGCCATACTACACGGACGACTAAATATAACAATTTGTAGCAAATCACAATAGTCCCTAAAAGCTTAAAAGTTTTTTCCCAACCCCTATTTGTTCCCGAAGGGGGCGCGTCCCCTCCAACGTGAATAATCTGAAAAAACCGCTCAGGCTCCAAAAAGTAGGCCCTCAACGCCCACCCTTTTTTTTCCCGAAACGAAACAAGGGCGGGTAAGGTGGGTTTTCATTTGAAAGAATGGCCATCAAAACTATTACGGAGCCAAATTGTGATGACAACGGCCAATGCACACGCCTCAACGCCGATCGATACCGGGCTAACACCAATTAACGAAAACAGGTTTCGCTAATTGTACTTAAATCAATTTACTCACCATCTGTTGAGAGCCCACATTCGGACGCGAGAGAAATCAACATCATGAGATTCTTGGGGTTGCAGATGCATGTACTCCATCAAATGCTACAAGAACAAATTATATAACAGAAACAGATATCAGTATGTGAACGCCGACTTCATGGGACAGAGACAGTCAAAATTGTAATACTTTCCAAAATCCTGCAAAAGAGAAGACTTTTCCTATAGTTTTGTACATGGAACTATTATTATCTGAAAATTTTATGAAACCTTCAATTTTTTATTATTGCAAATTGTAACAAAGACAATTTATTTCCTCTCTTTAATTAATTTTGTACCCAATGCCTTAGTATAGCTGTTTATATTAAACTCAAATCTAAGTTTTATATCAACTAGAATGTCATGTCTTTCATTAAGTGCCCCCCCCACACTGCCTTTTTTGCCCATTTGCCTCCAAAGACCACATATTTGTTAAGGCCGGCGTTGACACGTCTTCTGTCAGAATCCTGTTGACAAAGTGAATTATATCAATATTCTTCTTCCATGGCGACATAAAAGTTCAGTGCTCAGGAAATGGCCCAGTAAAATCATTTTTACTCAAAATATTGGCCAATGTATTTTCAACAAAATGTAGTGCCAAATCTGATCTTTTACCTAATATTTCACCAACTTTTCTTGTTATTTGCCTGCACGGGTCATACTTTTGGTAGTATTTTGCCTTGTTTTCTGGTGTAAGTGTACACTTGATCGCTGTGGCCACTATGAATTTTGCTAATGATTTTTCTAGATATTTTTAGGAAATTTTTAGGAAATTTCCCTAAAATTATGAAAAAAAAGGTCCTGGTAAGTTTCAGAATCAAAATGTATGTTGACACACTGTCGACGTCAAGATACGAAATATGTCGACATCAAACAACAGTGCCAACACCGGCCCTAATTTATTGTGTTTTCCCCAAAAGACCCCTCCTTCCCCACAGACCTCATATTTGTTTCCCCCAAACAATGACTCCTCCTTACAACTCTTGATTTTAGCCAATGATTGCAAGTTCAGAGTATGATAGTGTAAGCATTGCTATATGACTATATCATCAAAACAAAATAGTCTCAATGTATGTCACATCATAGCCATGGAAGTACAGAGTCTCATCATAACAAGCAAGGAAAGTCTAGGCAATTAAACAAGGCATTTGTTTTACATAGCTAAAAAAAGTTGCAACTTGTTTGTATCAAACTCAAACACGAAGCATTATATCAATCAAATTGCATTAAACATTTCATCTGACATGTGTACGTCTCTGGCAACACTGCCTTAAATTACAAGGCTTAAAATTAACTAAACTGATCCGTGGATCAAATTCTTGAATCATTAAATAAAGTATCTTGAAAGTTGAACCCAGTTGAAAAAAGTTCAAACAAGTAGACCGCCTAACGTGTCGTACGCTATTTTGTGCGGTTTGTATAGCAAGGAGATCACTGGCTTGTGCAACGCTATATTGTATGCTTTGCATAATTCATTGAACTACAATTTACTCATAGACTAATTTGCAGTCAACAGGATTTTTACAGTTTTTTGTTGTTGTCGTTTTTGGGAAATCGGACTGTTCTGATTTTTACAACTTTTATACTAAAAAATTAGAACAAATCCAATTGTATTCCGAAAGAAATTCCTATAAATCATCTTGTCCCGTTTTTTCTATAATGATAATGACACAATGCCATAATATAAAGGATACTAAATTGATTGAAAAATGATACCCCCTCCTTTAATTTGACATTACATGTATAACGTTCTATGTTCATCAACTGTGACCATTTACAATTAAAGGCCAACCAAAAAATCTGGAATATTACCATTTTACTGTCCATTTAATCTAGTGGTATTAGTTTTATGAGCATATCAGTAAAACATAATTTGATATAATTTTTCTGTTAAACAAACTTGAACACAAACGTCACACAATGATACCAACTTTATTACATTTATTCCTGTTTAATAGCGACTGCAAACACAGATTGAGAATGTGGGTAGGATATAATTTGTCACTGACAAAGGGACAGACAAGGGCGTTATTACTAGTCTTACAGCTATTCTAGCGTACGACAATAACAAATATCCAACAGGTAGTGAAGACATAATGCTCTTGTCCTAACCTGCCAACTTACATTAATGTGATCCCAGTTCTGCATAAGAAAGACATCCGCTTGGTCCATAAAAAGAATCTCAATGGATGACAGGAAATCATAGTCTTGATGCTTCTCTCTGAGGGTCGGAAAAGAACAAAATTAAACCATGGCTAAATTGCAGACATAATGTATGGACCTCCAGATCTTTCTAATGAAGTTGATGGCCATTTTTGTGTACAAAAAATTGAGGGCCAGCCAAGAATCCACAGGCCCTCACATAAGTTTAAGGGCATTTGGTCCGAGGATCCACCTTATTTCAAGGCCCGAAGTCTCACTCTGCATAACAATATTCACAAAGAGATATCTCAGCAGTATTTTAGCAGCGGAATAGCTCTCGTCTGGAAATTGTGAGTGTGCTGGTTCAATCCCAATACGCCCCTGGTTCAGATTCTTGTTTCACTCTTTCAATTTAATACATGTACACTTTTCCCGAGTTTCCTTTTCAACTGACATATTCCCAAGATCTCACTTTCCTGTTGAGGCACATTAGCCCAAACCAAGGCAGAACTTTACGGTCAGGATTAAGGTACAAATTAAGGGGTTAGGGTTAGGGTCACATCTTAAACCAATTGCCACATATATAAAATGTAAGGAACCTTTTCAGAAACAGGCACAAGCCAAAAATACCAATGCCCACAGGAAATCATGAAGAGAAATGATATGAACATAATAAAATACCAACCCTTTAGTTCCAATAACAGTTCTAAGCCCCAATGGGGATGCAATGATGATATCCGACATGTAAAACTTGGTGTAGAGTCTGAGATGTTTGCGAGACACAGCCAGGCCTATCCTGAAGTGATCATCTGTGTTTCCTGAAAACGTGGCTTCCCAGTCCTCTGTAGTTAGAAGTATATTGAAGGAAAATACATGGATGACGTTGTAATTATTCATTGTCAATGAAGTGTCATTCATTGTCAATTAAGTGTCAATCAGAAATATTTTTAAGCACTTCCCATATTCCATTTGCAAAAGTGTCATCACCACGGTTTCAACTGTTACTGTAGCTCGCACTGTAGCTTGCATTGAAAAGATGTTTTTTGGAACAAAAGAGTTCTACAGGTAGAGGGTATGTTACACTAATGTATCAAGTTAATTTTCTTATCAACTGAAGTTTGACTATTAACATTTGCAACTCAAATAACAGCGAAACTCAAAAATTTGATCACACAACTGTGTGTAGTTAACCTTGGCCTGTTTGCAGTGCACAGAACATTGAGATTCACAAGTTGAATAAAGCTTAAAAAGTTACCTATTCAGAGTCTGAGTTGAGCTACGTCTTTGAGTCAGAGTTGAGCAAAGACGTAGCTTGCGACGCCATCACAGCAAACTCAGACTGTGAAAAGATAACTTTTTAAGCTTATGTCAATATGACAGAGTCCAATATCAGTCTACATACTGCTAAGTTGAATAAAGTTTAAAGGCACTACTCACCAGGCTTAGGTACTTTACTTTGGTGTGGATTCTCATCGCTGTACTCATCCTGAAATCTCTTACGATGACTCACATGTTGAGTGGTACCCTGTGTTTCTAGTAGCTTAATGAACGTATTGACAATACGCAGGGCAGCATCACGGAACGGAACAACGATGAGCACTCTGGGTCTGGTCAGGCCTTGGTCTCGCATAGTTCTGAAATGTATGAGAGATGAGGCTCTCTTGGTCAAATGTATGGCACATACTGTAATAATGTCCACATACTAACGATGCCAGTAACTAGATTCCTATAAGCCATCTCTAAATTACCCGTAAAGTGGCCTTAGGCATTTTTACACAAGAGGTTTGATTTCAAAAGGCCAAATACACATCGGAGTATTTTGCGATTCTCGGATTCGCTTTTTATAGTATTTTTCAGTAGATATCCATAAATAAAGCTCATTCCCAAAATTTCAGTTAATAACGATTTGGTATATGCGAGTTAAGCATGATTATGTGTATTCATACAGTCAGTCTACTCTGAAGTACAAAGTACCGACGCGGATGCACACATTGTGCCGACTTTAAAGGCACGCATACCTGCAGCAAAGACACAGAACTACGCACTGTTAACGCGCTGTATATGCGCACATTGTCACTTTGTACTTCAGAGTGGACAAACTGTAGGCTCCATAGGCCACTGTGTTGTAATTTTATTACGTTATCAGAACATAAATACAAATTTGATGATATTTTTGCCAAGCGAATGAATCTGCAAGAATTTTTTTGCACACAAACATTATGTAGCAAGAGGTTTCTGTTGGTATAAATACACACCTTTTTGTTTTAAGTGGATGGGGATGAGGCTGCTGATCACAAAATGTTAAAATATCAAGTTATTTACATTATTTCTATCTGCAAATTCTTTGGTTACATATCAATATACATGTTTAAATCTTACTCAGAATCCAAGTTAGGGTCTGCAGACAGCATACTGTTGTGTTTCAGTACTGTACTTCTTGATCTACAAACAAATGAAAAGGAAAGCAAGTTAGTCATCATGTGTTTTAAGATTGTACAAACTGGATTGGAACAATACTGTTTAAATGAATTGTTACATACATGTATATATCATAAGTGTTATACTGTCGATTAACCACAACCGCCCCAGGATGGGTTAGTTGAATACCTGTGCTTTACAATGAATCATTAATTACAACAAATACATATCATTATTAGTACCGGTACTTAATTAATTTCCAACAAACATTTAGCTCCATAAAGTAAAATTCTAACACATGACAACTTACTTGATGACATGGTTGAGAATATGAAGACAATAGACATTTCTCAACTCTTCAGCATTCTTGTGGCTTCTGTCTGTATACAATAAATCCTGCAAAAAATAAACAAACAACAATGACAAACAACATACTGTTGTTGTTGTACTTTCATAACAACAAAATTTGTGGAAATGTGTCCCATAAAGTGACATGAAACAAACCTTTTGCTAGCTATTAAGACAGATGATCAATCCAAGTCATGATGTAATGAAATTGTGGGAAAGTACATCAGGGATTCAGGATCTTCCCTCTACTTTTTTCAGGCAAAGATGTAATTCTACTTCTCTTGCAAGTTTGTTTTCCTAATTCTGCCAACTTTTCTTGTTTGTCCAATTTCGTGACTTTTTGATCAGTGCCACAATTCTCAGCACTTTTTCTTTAATATTTTTTTATAATCCTGATAAATTTGTGTATAGATTAGATTTGGACCCCCCCCCCACCTCAAAATCATTTTGGGTTGTCTAACACTGTTTGGTTGCCAACAAACAACTAAACTTATTTTCAATGCTGACTGTTATAATTCTCCTTCTACAGTGACTTTGGATATTTCCACTGTTCAGTGCTAGAAGTGGGTAAGTGTAATAGCTGCCATGTGTAGCTAGCATGTGTAGATGAGTACAATATACTGTGTGTGTAAAGTGCCAACTGATCAGAGAGCTATTGCACTTACCCACTTCTGGCACTGAGAGCAGGCGACCTATACTGATTTTCAATGTCAACTGTTTAAGTCATAATTCTCCTTCTAGAGTGACTTTGGATATTTATGTCACCAATAACTCACTTGATATGAATTCATTACAGCAAACATCTCCTCTTGGTATGGTGTAAATATTTGCTTCTCATCCTCAACAAACTCTGCATTGACTCTCTTCCACTGGTCAGCAATGCGTTTTCTCACCTGCAAAAGTGATAGAAAAGACAACACATTACATGTCATTGTTCTGACTTCGATTTCACAGCTCTAATTTCAAATTTCTTGTCAAAACATGGCACACACATTTCATTATTCGACTAGACCATGTGGAAGATTTTAGAAAAGTCTTCCGCATACATGTAGGTGTTTAGCTTGTGTTTAGATTATATACAGGTTGATGTTTGGTATCTAAACATGATGTTTAGCTAAACGGTAGAGCTGTAACACTTTTTAAACACATTAGGCATTTAGATACAAATTGAAAGTGTGAATTGAATTTTATTTTGAATTTGTGATGTGTAGGAGAATAGGTTTCAAAATATGAAACCTCTTTCTGAATAAGGTACATGTATATATTAATAACAATTTGGCTAAACGCCTAATATGTTTTAAAAGTGTTCGAGCAAGGGCTTTACAGTGCAGTGATAATTGTATGACTAATCTTTCACTTATAAACTATTCCTACAAATCAGAAATATTGTTATAATTTTCCCAGGAGATCACTGACATTGCATAGAGCATGTCACATGCTGTGAAAGACATTAACACATGTACAGAGGCAGTGGTTCAGCTAATCAGTAGGATTCAATGGAAGCAATCATAAAAAATGTCACACTTTTCATGTGGAGTACTGTCTCATCATAACCACTCCATGCTTGATAAGAAATTATGAGATGGTAAACTCAAATGACTAAACAGAGCTATCACAAACAGGCAAAGTCCAGCCTCACCTCTTAATGAGGGCAAATTGCTCTACTACATTGGGTTTCAGAGAAGAATGGCAGTCCCTTGCTCAGATTGATGCGAGCACCCTGTTAATGAGTAACATACGCTGAGCTTTGTGTTCCCTTCAAGGGTGCAGATCTGCGCCGACCAACGTTTCGACGCACAATCTGCCAATCAGATTAGCAGTCTGTTGCTATGATTGCCAGATTTCTGATTCAGCCAATCAGAACCCACTTCCGTGTTTATGCTCTACACGCTCTCAAAATGTAAACAAGTGCCGTTATTCTCTGACAAAAACTGTAAATGCGCAAGACAAAATTCCTATGCCCACTCTGCATCTGTTATGCTTTTTCGAAGCGCCCTCATGATATGTATCGTATAAATACAAAGGCGCACAACGCGGTGCATGATTTGTTAGACATGGACAAAAGAACAATCAGCTCTCATATGATTATGTGAAAAAAACTTCATTTCATATAAACCACAGGAACTTTGCCCGTTTGCACCGCATCTATTCTTTTTATACTGGGCTATTCCAGTTGACATCCATATTTGAATGGGCGACTCCAACTGAAATCTATAGCAGCTTTGTGAAAAACTGATTAGGGAATCATTAATGACATCAAACTGGCAACCCTGTCACATACTTTAGTAAGCAGCCAGAATGGCATTTACAAATCTCAACAAATAAATATTTATAATGTTTCTCCACTTTGTTGTTCTTTGAGAGTTTTTACAGCAAATATTGCAATTCAACTTTTTGATATTCATTGAGAGACCATGGGATATATAGAATGAAATGTTTCTTCAGAGATACACAAAGGGCAAAAACTTTGTCCTAGCAGTATAGTACTTACACGCAAATCTTGTAGGCTGTTCCCTTTAGTTTTCTTGACTCCCTCTGACTGAGAGGATGGAGATGTACATAGCATTTTACCAAGACATGGCCACTAAAATTGTTATGAAAACAACATACAATGTTGAACTGATTAGAAAGTATGTAAGTTACAGCTTAAAGAGCCTCAAACACACTGAAGTGAGAACACATTGGGCTATTCCAGTTGAAATTCCCACTACCCCTGTGGAAGATTAGGTCTTCCACAGAGGGAGTATGAGTTTCAAATAGAATAGGCAGTTGGGTAACTTCCATTTGAAATACTCACTCCAGCTGTGGAAGATATAGGTTAAGCCATAAAACAGGGGGAGTATGGGTTTCAAAATGCTTTACCCTGACCAATTGCATTTGAAAAACATATTCCCCCTATGGAAGATATTTCCAAAATCTTCCACAGGGGGAATGTGGACTTTAACTGGAATAGCCCATTGGCAAAGTTTTAGGAAAAATCCAAATGCTTTGAACTTGAAATGCATTCAAGTTTGATTTTGAAAAACATTAAGTCTTGAAATGTTTCAGGCAACTGCAAGTTAAGATTCAAGAGCATGTACACTATGAGAAAACAGTTCTAGGGCTAAATCCAAATACTATGAACTTTTGAATCATGTTCAATTTTGCAAAATATAGTGCAAAAGTGGAAATTTTCACACGATTAATTTTAGCACTTTGCCAATTTCAGACAGTTTCCCTGTTTTTAAATTTCTAAGTTTCTTTACATTGACTTTTACACAAAAGGAACGTATAAAAGTGTAAAAATAAATATAGTGTGAAAATGTCCACTTTTGCAGTATGAAGTTGTGAGCACTTCAGCAAATTTGAATAGCTCATTAACTTGGTATTTTGATCAAAATCACCAAAATACAACAGAAAATATATAAATAAATGTATTACAAAAACCAATATGCATGTTTGTGTGATTTGGCTCAAATGAAAAAATGTAAGCGTAATGATAATTTTTATTTAAACTGTGTCTAAAGCATTTGTATAAATTTAAAAAGATCATATAGTGGTTATGCCCCAATCGCTCACTTAAAGGCACTCCTGCCTCACATTATTCATACCTTCTCTTCAGAAGTTTTGCCAGCAATCTTCCCTTCACCAAGTTTGGCTGCCATCTTCTCACCTATATCATAGTCCATCCTCTTAAAGAAAATATCTACAATGAAAATAAGCACAAAAAAAGTACTTTCAGGAGGCTACTAAAATCTTTGAACAAGTCATGTTACAAATGACTTCATTTAGGACTCTAGGGACACCTCTCTAAGAATGTGAATGCTCTTACTGAAGGTTGTCATCTGTGGCATTGCATCTCTGAAGTCACAAGCTGTCAACCATTCGAACCAACCAAGTAACCAATTCTCAGTTTCACAATTGCTGTATTGGGCTATTCCAGTTGAATTTCATACACTTCCTATGGAAGACATTGTGACATTAATCTTCCATATGGAGTCACCCATTCAGATAATCCCATTTGAAAAACACACTCCCTGTGTGGAAGATAAAGGTCATGTCTTCCATAGGGGGTGTATTGATTTCAATTGGAATAGCCCATCTGGCCTGGATGCATGAGACTGCATGACATATATCAAGTAGAAAGGTAGGGCCTTGAAACAAGCAGTAGAGAGAATGGTTTTGAAAATACCTTGTAGTGTGAGAAACTCTTAATAGCAAGATTAAGCAGTCTACATTTTTATGCACAGGCAATTTGAACAAAGCTCAATAACAGATATATAGATGCATGCATGCAAATCTGTATGCTATCTGTACCTTTATAAATCAATGAAACTATAACCTTTTGGTCGATCCTTCATATAAATATTTTGTGTATGTTAATCCGAACCCTAAGCCTAATCCTAACCCTAATCATAATCATAAGCCTAATCTTAACCTTAATCCTTACCCTAACCCTAAACTTACCATAACCTTAACCCTAACCCTGATTTCGTGTAAAATCACATGAAGGAATAACCAACATTTCGCTGTAAACCTTTGATGAGCGCATACTACCTTTTTGTAGCAAAGTCAGAGCTGATAACGTGTATGGCGCAAAGTCATTCATAAATTTCCACACGGCAACAGCAGATCAGAAACAAACACATTTCAACGTAGTAAATATGCGATGTACGCTTAAAATATGCTTAAAACTAGCTCTCATCAAAAGTTTACAGGAAAAATTATAGCCCTATTACTTACCTTGAACATTCACTTTTACATCTGCTTCTTCGTCTTCCTCATCTTCATCATCATCATCAGCCTCATCTTCGTCGTCATCTGCATCTTCCTCCTCATCGTTCTCATCCTCGTCATCATCACTCCCATCCTCACTTGGTTTCTCTTCATTTTTAGTTTGTTCTCCACTGCCCTCTTCATCATCATCATCATCATCATCATCATCTTCATCTTCATCATCATCAACATCTTGCTGTGCTGTGGCCTGCTGTTGTCTTGATGACAAGGTTTCTTCATCGCTCACATCACTGTTAACTTCTATTTCATCTCCACTGCCTGGAAACAAATTAAAGTATTTTTACAATTTATTCCATTAACAATGGGTATGTTTGATCGATGAGTAATTTAATACAGCACCGTAACAAATCATTGCTCACATCACCTACAAATCCTTCATCTTTTAAAATGAACTTTTGAAGAATAAAGAATGCAATTGCAAATCCTTTGAGCTTTTAACACTTTTACTCTGTTTGATATGTTTGCAAATTGTCATTTGCACCAATTTTGTCAAAAGGCAACATATTGTAATTATTTTGATATTCTTCATGTTTTATCTGATACCGGAGTGTGGTACATCACTATTCCATATCTGAACAATTTTTTAAAACATACAATGTAGAATTGTAGACATGTCAGTACAGCCATATGTACAACAATGTTAATGGCATTGTCCTGTCCTTGCCATAAACACCTTATGTTGATGTGTGAAACACTGACATGGCATATGCAATACATACAGAGTATGTGAGTGACTGATAAAACTTACCTTCCTCAGCTTCATTTTCAACATCTTCTTCCTCCTCCTCACTTTCTTCTTCATCTATGTAAAAAAAACCATATATGTAACACTTGTTCAGTTCCTGTTAAGGCAAGTGGGATGGCAAGAGACATATTTTTTCCAGTTTTAGAAATTTAAACTCAAAGGTCTGTATGCACAAAAGAGTTAAACCGGGTCTTAGTTCCATCAGGAATGGGCCTTTACTCTTATTTCCTTCCTAGATTAGCTACCAAATTCTAAAGATGTTAATGCAAAGTTCAAAAATAATGCAAAATAAATTAAGCATATGTAAAGGAAAATATCCTTTCTCCTGGAACTAATTCCACTTAGACCAGGTCTAACTTTAGACCCTGTCTAACTCTTCTGTGCATACGGACCAACATTTGTAGTATATTTTTAAATATTAATTTATTGATCTTATTGGAAATTACTCAAATGAGCAACAGAATCCAATTATCGTATAAATATTTCCATGGGTCTTACAGTTTTTAAGTTAAGACCAAAAACACAAGTTTAAGGCATTTCCCCTCCCAAGAAAAATCATGCACATCAGGTAGATGGGCTACTCCCAATTGAAATCATTACTTACACCCCATATGGAAAACCATGACTTTAATCTTGCACACATGGAGTGTACATTGCAAATGGGGTTACCTGAATGGGTAACTCCATTTGAAATCTACACTCCCTGTGTGGTAAATTTAAGTTATGTCTCCCACAGGGGGTGTATGGATTTCAACTGGAATATCCCAATGTTAATGACATTCTGAACCCCTATGTACCTAGCAAAACATCTTTTCTCCACAGAGTTTAATTTACTAATCTTTTTGATTTGCTCCGTAAGTCAATTTAATTTTGGCTTAAAACAGTCACTTTCTTGCTCGTTAGCACTCAATAATGCCATTTCATAATAATCCCAGGCTACATGCCTAGTAAATGGTACCTGAATACTTGTAGTCTATATCAGTGTTTTTCCCTAAGGTAGATAACAGCATCTGGTAGCTTGATACCGTCGTCTCCTCCTCACTCTCAGAAGATTCGTCTATCACCTAAAGCAAATATATAATTATGGAAATGAACTAGCAATGGGCAAAAATTAGGTATAAGAATGAACTTTGATTGATGATAAACCTGAAAGTGACGAAAATCCTTGGAAAAAGCACAATATTTACCAAAAGCATACCCAAATAATCTGAAACCAAATAAAAACATGTATATTTTGGTGACAGGAAACCTTGAATTCAAATATCGACCAGAATATTCTTCATACCTGAGTATAAGATGATAAATAGATCTCAAATCTGGACCAGGTTTTTGTTGCACGAGTTGTCATCTGATTTGTACATTATGCTACTGGCTACATGTAGCTAATCTGTCTGCATGTCATTTTAAGCTAAGACTTGCTCCTGAGACAGGCAAAATTAATGGCTTAAAAACAGAAGCTGTTGAGAAAGTGCCTTGAATTTTCAATGGACCATTTTTTACAAAACGCACATTTGCAGGTCGTATGCAGGATTTATTTGGTGGGGCGAGACTTCCAAAAATGTATGTGCTTGTACAGATTTTTTGTAAAAATGTGAGCCAAAACTTCCTAGAAATTGCCCTTTTTTATTTTTTGAATGCCTTATCATCAAAAAGTGGACTCAATTTTTCTCATACTTCCCATTAAAGAAGCAAAAAGTAGACCTCTGCGGATTTAGTCGGTGCCTCTGCACCTCCACCCCCCCCCCCCCCGCTTTGCAACATCTTGGTTGGTGTGTAATGTAATCAAGAGGTTAAGCCCGATCCTGACTCCACTTCGCAGCGATGCGATGCTGCAATGCTTTTTAGTTTTCAAATATCGCAGCATCGCGCGATGAAATTAAAATGTACATTTTAATTTCATCGTGTTACATCGTGTTTCATCGATGTTACGATGTTTTAAAAGCATGTGGGGTCTGCATCTCCTTTTAAGGTCATTCTACCGACCTTGATTTTGCAGCAGCTAATCAGAAGCATGCACGGCTGCGATATCGCAGCGCGATGCGGACCGAAATTTTCACCGCTGAGCTCGTAAAAACATGGCTCAGATTACAGTTTTTTTAGCATCGCAGCATCGCATCGTGCTGCGATGTGGAGTCAGGATCAGGCTTTAGTGCAAGGCCTTATCTGCAATAGCTGCCCTGTAATAGACATTTAACATTTCTGCATTCTATATATCGTACACATCTAAAAATATGACAACTGGCAGCTATTGCTGATTTTCTTGAGCTCGAATCCCTCAGTTTTCAAATTTCTCATCTTAAGCCTTTATTCTTACCTTAAGCCTTTATTCTTACCTCATTGTTATCTTTGTTTTCAGTTTTCTTGTCTTCTTCTGGCAATTCATTTCTGGAAACAAAATTACTCAAGTTTAGGTTGAAGAAGAAAGATCTATCCCAGTTGAAATCCATATACCCCCTATGCAGAGGATGTTTAAAGACATTCCCACAACCCAATGGGGTTTCTGACCTTGTATGTCTGGCTTTTGTACACATGTGGTACAGTTGACCATACCTTGCATTGGGATTGTGTGCAAATATCTGGTGTTTTCATCCTATTATTTAACATTCAAAACATCGAGACTTAGGAATAAAATTAATGCAGTGGGGCAATATAAATGTTTCCTGTAAGAAAATCAAATATCAGTCGTAAGTCTCAACTATTATCTCGTTGGCTGCAGTTTTAAAATTACCATTTTGTGTGTGTGGCAATGGGGACTTTGCCTTTAAAATTAGGTTATATTGATCAACTTTCCCAATCATAGTGCATTGTAGGAATGCCTTTAAGCCTCCTCTGCCCCCTATGAAAGACATGACCTTATTAAATCTCCCACACAAATAGAGTCACCCACTCAGGTAATCCCTTGTGTGGATGCTTGTTTCATACTTTCCTGCCGCTTGTTGCTTTGCCGCTCTGAAGAGGAATTTGCTTCACTGCGCAGTCGCACCAGAAACGGTAGCGGTGACCAGTGGGAAGCCGATATGTTGATCACTCCACCGCTTTGCCCAAGCGGCAGCAACACTGGGAGTTGAATTAAAATCAATTTGGAGCGGTGCCACTCTGATTGATCAATTAGCACCTGTCAAATTCAGAGATAACCTTGTTACTGATTAATTTGATAACCAGGCAGGTTTGGTTCACCTCAGAAGAACTGCTTTGGAAGGGCTTCATCTTTAATAGCCCTTCTAGCTGGGTAAAACCATATGGCCCAACAGGTCCCATGTACAAGTAATGTGGCCCATACACGTTCAATCCTATTGATGAATATCAAAGATCCTAGATTCAAGAGTGGATACAAAATCTACCATTGAACATGCACAATGGTAGGGTCCCCTATATTGATCAATATTTTGATAGTGTATGGGCCGCATTAGATTCCATACCTGTTCTGAAATTTGCCTTTATTTTTCTGCTTGCTGAGATTGTTCAAGTCTATCGTCACGGCGCTTCTTGGGAGCGTGATTCCTTCGCTTTAAAGTGACGCTTTTCTACCCATCTTTCATCACCTGGTTGTCTTATCTATTATCTGCCAAACAAAAACAAACTAGATATCAGTGCTGTGAAAAGAGGGAATGACATATAAAAATCATGAAATTAAACACTGATAAATTATTCCACTGTATGTATTGCACTACATTTGTGACCGTACAGCACGAATGAGCCGTAAATTCCCTAAATTGTATTCCGAGTTACAGTGTAAACTATGCATGCAGGTCGTATTCATCGGCATCTCTAGCTGGCGCGACATCTATCTCATTTTGATAGTCAAACACCCATCAATAATCCTATTGTTGAAGAGGATAATAAGCTTCTACCTTAGATGGCAATAGAATTTTTAATAGCTCTGGTCTTTGTTTGCTTTGGCTAAATCCTGTTCAAGTGGTGGGTTACCAGGTATTGTATTTTGTATAGGTAAGTATAACCAACAATTAACAATGAGAGAATTTTCTTGAACCTTGTTGACTTTGGGGATGATTTGATATGACCGCCAATTATGACTGTTTGATATTTATTGCCAGCAATGTGGAAAAAGAGACACACGTAGAAACGAAAAAAGCTACCATTTTGTTGAAGGAGCAAAGTTCAACAAACCATAACCCCGCTACTGGATATCATTTGAAGTAAAATAATATATCATTTTAAAGCTTATGATGTATATTTTCTAAACACGAAATAAAACAATTTTGACCGGGGGAGGAATTTACGGCTCATTCACCGTGACAGGTCACATTTGTTTTCATATTGCCTTATATCAGTAGTCAGACCACAGATCCTGATCTGTGGTTAGACCTGAGCCAGATCTGGACCTGATATTAGTTCATAGTCTTAGGATAGTCCGACGAGTAGGCCCGGCGAGTAGGACCTTTTTTTTCTTATTTACCAGACTATGTTCAGCTCAGACTATGACCACTATCTCATATGGCGCACACCCCTACTTGCTCGAGAAGTCTAGCCAAGAATTTGCTCACCGATAGCTTCACATTCTAGGTTAGAGACCATTGCATTCAAAATCTAGTCGGATTCACTGAAGCATGACACCATGAAAAGTAATGGAAGTTCAGAAGTAAATACAGCCGATCACAACAGGCGATAGCATCAAAAATGTTGCTACTAAAATTACACTTCAGCAACAGCAGATCGCCTCAGGCTCAGCCTCAGCAGCGCAGCCAATCAGAGACAAGTGCGTCCAACACAGTAAATATGCGATGTATGCTTAAATATGCGCTTGTCAAAGAAGGTTTACTGCAAATGAATATAGTACTACATGATGTAAGCTCAACATGCTTAAAGTTAAATGACTGTAAGTGTAACATGTTATGTCATGATGTTAAAACATGTTAAAAGTTCTGTTATTGTAATTTGTATATACTTAAAGTTACTTATGGCTATGCTTTACTACAAATCTAGAGCAATTATAACAACAATAAATTATTAATATAAATACTGCACAACACTTACAATATACATGTACATGATAGATGTGGTGAATGGTTGAATTTTGTATCGGTTCAGTAAGTTGGTGATGTTGCCTTTTTTTTAGGAGGTGTTCTACCGACACAAATACCCAGATCCAGATCCAGAAGCTTACACTCACACTGCACTTGCATGCACATGGTTAGACAAATGACCTTTAACGATTGCCCTTGTTTACCAATCATGCAATGCAATGCAAAGCGCAATGCAAAACCACGTGGGTCATTAAACTTAGACTTCTGGTAATGATGTGATTTTTAGTGAAATCAATAATATTTTATTTTGTAACACATTTTCAATAATTATAATTTTCTTTAAATGAATTATAATTAAAATACAAAATATAAATATAATCTATATGATATTTTCATAATAAAAAATATTAATAAATAAAGTAGGTCTTATTTATTTGAAAAATAATACAATAATTTTGAATATATTTTGATGAATATCTTTCTTAACGTAAAATAATATTGATTTCCTGTAAGTAATTTACCAGCGTGCATTTTACATTTTGTGGTGGTCCGAGGAAAATCGGCCGCGAAAACGTCGAGAAAAGAAGTAGGTAAGTGCCACATTTTGGCAAAATCTTGGAAAATCAAGTATTCAGAATATATGTGTAATCTTTCAAGCCAGGTTTGAAACATGCAGGAGGAATATTTATGCGCAAAATATGTCGGGAAACTCAGTCATGTCATTGACACAATGAGAATCCTGATGTGAACACAACACGGCGGAATTCAATGGTGTCATGTAGTAATGTTATCAAGGGGCGCAACACTAAATAAGCGTCCCATAGGATAACGTGTGATTTTGGCCTACTTCGAGCGCCATTCCTGGCGTCCCTGCAATACTTGGCAAAATAAATTTGGTATCAAATTAAAGCTCTGTTTCTGTAGATTCCAAAACTTTTGTCGGCATATATCGATGACCGTGACTTTTTTTTTTTATTTCGCGGTGCAAAAAATATGGCCTAAAAATACTAAATTCACCACTCACATTTCAAAATCGGAAGTTGTCTTCATCCGCCACAGAGAATTGCTTTTGAGATAAAATGTCCGGTTTTTTCTGCATGTTATCATTGAAGACACTTGTCGAATTCATATGAGCTGATATTGAGTGATTTAAAGTGAACATGTCGGTAGATATGGTCGCTACAATATCATACTCACTATGGACTATATTAGCTTAATTTCGTTCTTACATAAAATGCGTAGTGATTTAGTGTTAAGCCTTTATAAGGATTTAAAAGTTTTCAAAATCCACATTTGTCACTTATTAATTAAATTAGAGAAAATTTGTAGCTCAACACCGAAAATTTCATGTCTCTGCGACATTTCGTTCAAGAGATATGTTGTTTTAAAGATCAGTGCCGAAACGCGGAAAATCGAATATTTCGACTTTTCCTCCAATATGCTAGAGTTTGCACAAAACTCACTAAAACTAGTGACAGACAACAATTTAAGCAACGCCTTTGAACCAAGTTTAATTTCTTTTCTAGATTATCTGTCTTGCCATTTTGTTTTGGAAAGCACTTGTTAATGAGTGTGAAGTACAAACACCCCCTGTTTCAGTAGTAACAATTATGGTCTTTTTGTATAGGCCTACTGAATATGCAGCAAAACGGCTTCATGCAGATTAACAATGCCTATTAACTTTAAAACCCATTTTTGAGCCTTTTTGAAGATTTTTGGATACAATTTCTAGACTTTGCAGGCGCCTGCTCGGCCAATAAAGCATTTTTCCCAATTATAATTCATCAGGGTGACTTTTCGTAATTCTTCTTTATCATCATGATTGAAATAGAACACATTTCATGACGCGCATTTCTTATTTTACGCGAAGAATGTAAAAAGAACGCGTTCATAGCGACGGCCGTTACAAGGATTTAAAAGTTTTCAAAATCCACATTTGTCACTTATTAATTAAATTAGAGAAAATTTGTAGCTCAACACCGAAAATTTCATGTCTCTCGACATTTCGCTCAAGAGATATGTTGTTTTAAAGATCAGTGCCGAAACGCGGAAAATCGAATATTTCGACTTTTCCTCCAATATGCGAGAGTTTGCACAAAACTCACTAAAACTAGTGACAGACAACAATTTAAGCACCTCTTTGAACCAAGTTTAATTTCTTTTCTAGATTATCTGTCTTGCCATTTTGTTTTGGAAAGCACTTGTTAATGAGTGTGAAGTACAAACACCCCCCCTGTTTCAGTAGTAACAATTATGATCTTTTTGTATAGGCCTACTGAATATGCAGCAAAACGGCTTCATGCAGATTAACAATGCCTATTAACTTTAAAACCCATTTTTGAGCCTTTTTGAAGATTTTTGGATACAATTTCTAGACTTTGCAGGCGCCTGCTCGGCCAATAAAGCATTTTTCCCAATTATAATTCATCAGGGTGACTTTTCGTAATTCTTCTTTATCATCATGATTGAAATAGAACACATTTCATGACGCGCATTTCTTATTTTACGCGAAGAATGTAAAAAGAACGCGTTCACAATGACGGCCGTTACAAGGGGGGCGCAACACTAAATAAGCGTCCCATAGGATAACATGTGATTTTGGCCTATTTCGAGCGCCATTCCTGGCGCCCCTGCAATACTTGGCAAAATTAATTTGGTATCAAATTAAAGCTCTGTTTCTGTAGATTCCAAAACTTTTGTCGGCATATATCGATGACCGTTGACTTTTTTTTTTTTTTTTCTTTTTTATTTATTTTTCTTATAAATATACTAAATTCACCACTCACATTTCAAAATCGGAAGTTGTCTTCATCCGCCACAGAGAATTGCTTTTGAGATAAAATGTCCGGTTTTTTCTGCATGTTATCATTGAAGACACTTGTCGAATTCATATGAGCTGATATTGAGTGATTTAAAGTGAACATGTCGGTAGATATGGTCGCTACAATATCATACTCACTATGGACTATATTAGCCGAATTTCGTTCTTACATAAAATGCGTAGTGATTTAGTGTTGCGCCCCCTCAATGCGCGATTAATTGCAATATGCGCTCAAACTAGTATGCTGGGCGTGGCGCTATGTCCGCAGATTTGCGTGAGCGCCATGATTGCGTAATGTATTTTATTATTGTAATTCACTTTTGAATGTAATGTCCGACCGTGATGTCGTAAAACTATGGAATGGGAAGAAAAGAGGAGAGAGAGGATGGAGAGAGGAATAAAAGGACTCTAACTAGTCTAAGAATTATGGTAAAACTTCGCCTGATGGTGTGATTTCATAGTTTTATTAAGAAGATAAGCCGGCAGCGAACGTAACATGGTGGCAGCGGAAAAAGTAAATCTACAGGTACGCCATTTCCAAGAAATAGCCTAAGAAAGACTCAAAGAAATCACCAAGAAAACATCAACGAAGTTTTCAAGAAAGAAACTGAAAATCGCCAAAGAAAACATTAACAAAGGTTTCTAAGAACGATACTTGAAAATCGACAAAGAAGGTATCAAAGTCGATAAAGAAGCTTGAAGACTAGTTCAGCTTTGAAGAAGAAACCTTCAGTGAGCTAGCCATAAGAAGAAAGAAGAGGACGCAGAACTGATTAACTGTTGTATTGGAAGCCCGGATTGGAAGAAAGAAGAGAGCGTCACAGTACCAGATAGCTTCGCTACAGAAGAAAGAAGAGAAGAAAACAGATAGCTTCGTTGACTGTATCATCATCAATTCCGCTCAAATACCAGAATTGTGAGATTTGATGCATTTTCATCGTTGGAATATATTGCTGATTTGTGTTCTTCTGGAAAAAGACGGGTGAATCGTGTTTTCATGACAGTGGCAGTGTTGTCTACATGATCTACGCATCGGTGTGGCAGATTGATGTGGGAAATGGATTACGAGAGGCTGTCTTCAGGTTCTAGCCTGCTTGGATTCCTTGCTAAATGACCAGACATTTGGTATGATATTTTGACTGTTGGCCTTTTTACTTGAAGACAATCAAGAGATGTTCATATTTTCACAGATGAAAATGATCAGTAATATGGCGATCCTGACTTTTAGACCACCCGAGCTATATAAGGTACAAATTGCAAATTTATCATATTAAACTTTCGCAACAAGGTTAAACATGTTTTCAACTGTGCAAGCATACCTTTTATTCCATCGAACAAGCTTTATTTTGTTCCAAAATTCACGCTTTTATAGCTATTTTTGACGTAAAAGAGCTGGTAACAAAACCGTGATGCCAGCTCAAGTTTTCGCAGAGCACAAGCGCTTGATGTACGCTCATTTTGACGGTAATTTACGCTAGCGTATCATGCATTTTCAAACGCGTTTGACATCGTTTTACTGCGTGACGCAATTCTGCATTTATTCAAGATGGCGAATTTCTCGAAAAACGTGATGTATTTTACCCCGTAATTTCCCTCATTACTCAAAGCCCTGCCCTCTTTTACAACATTTTAGCTTCTTGGATATCATCGAAAACATAGATTAGTAATATTAGGTAGGTCACTGTATTTCTTAAGAATTTTTAGATGATTTTTACGATGAAAAAATTGATGTTTTAAGCTTCTTTTCAAAAATTGGTTTTAGCTTGTTAAAAAACGGGCAAAAATCGTTTTTAGCTTGTTGGATATTTTTGCTTAATAGTTTAAAGCTTGACTCCTTAGATGAAACTTTTAGTTTAAGCTTGTTAGAATATTAAACCTTGATGAAATAGTTATATTTGAGCCCTATATAGCGCGGGTGGTCTAAAAGTCAGGATCGCCAGTAATATATTATAAAATTTAAATGAAGATTGTGCGATAGTGAAGCAAGTATTATAAATATTGCAAATGTACGTGCACAAATGAAAGGTACGCATAACTAAAAAATGTGTATGCACATATCAAAATTAAATGTTGTATACATCATGCGTAGTAGAAATGTAGGCCTAACCTAAGCTTACATAATGCACGCAATCTTTGTGGCATTCAAAAATGTTTTGTTGTGTAAAAGCATAATTGCTTTAAAAACAAAGATAAACAGCAATGAAACATTATATTGTTTTAATTTAGTATTATCATGCACATGGACAAATGTGTGCATTATTTCACATGCAAAAACTCCAGCCAGAGTACAAAAATGTGTGTAGATTTTTTATTTTATTGTTGTAATAAGCGAAGAGCGTTTGGGATTGCAGCAGTAGTGCGCAAGTCAATCGAGTCGACATTTCTTTAAAAATTGAAATGAAGGATAAAGTAATATAATATGGTCGTCAAAAAAATGTTGTGTTTAAAATAAGATTTTATCACAAAATGTGCGTATTGATCAGGATTTCATGATGAATTTAAATTTCTGGACAAGCGTTTGGTATTGCAGCTATAGTGCGCAATTAGTCAAGCGACATTTCCATATAAACATGGACATGTATAACTAAATTCATTATGTTTTGGAGAGATGGAAACTAGTGTGAGATTATCATTGGAGAAGAAATTTATCACATAAATTTTATTTGTATTTATGGCAAATGTACGTTTGGAGAATATTTTATATAATGAATTAAAACGCATTAAAAACAAATTGCATGAAATTATATTTATGCACACAAAAAGATGTAAATTTAACGCGATTTAAATGTGCATTTTTGAGATGATTGACACAATCATATAGGAGTTCGGGAGTGTCATGTAGTAATGTTATCAATGCGCGATTAATTGCAATATGCGCCAAACTAGTACGCGGCGTGATGCGCTATGTCCGCAGATTTGCGTGGCGCCATGATTGCGAATGTATTTTATTATTGTAATTCACTTTTGAATGTAATGTCCGACCGTGATGTCGTAAAACTATGGAATGGGAAGAAAAGAGGAGAGAGAGGATGGAGAGAGGAATAAAAGGACTCTAACTAGTCTAAGAATTATGGTAAAACTTCGCCTGATGGTGTGATTTCATAGTTTTATAGAAGATAAGCCGGCAGCGAACGTAACAAATGGCCAATGCATACTTCATTAATTACTTGCTTGTGCATTATTAAAGTATTCCATTATCTTTTATCAGGGGTGTGATTTTTCCGGATTTCCGGATTTTTGGGATTTAAAAAAAATATGATAAAATCTCCAATTTTAAAATGAAAATTCCTTAGAACCCTGACTGGATGATTTATACTTTAATTATAGACACACTGTACTGTGCAAAAATGGTGATGCAATTTCTCATGTGTATGTGAATGATATGATACTGGAAGTATCTATTCACAGATAATAAATGTTTTGATACTATAAAGTGAAGTATTTTAACAGTTTCTCATTTTTGCATTTTACCCCATGAAATTGCATCTCCAGTGGTGCTCAAGTGTGTAAAACCCTCTGGCTTTGGGGGGCTTCTCCTCTCAACCCCCACCAGGGCGTTGCCCCTGGACCCCACCAGGGGCCCTTAAGGATGCACACAGGATCACTGAAGTGTTACATGGCCAAAATTGAGTTTTCATCATTAATGTCATCTTCAAACCGTATTTTATCTTGTCATTAAAAGATTTTAAAGAAATCTTAAAATTTGAACCATAAGAAAAGCTATTTTAAAGACCCTTTTACATTAAAATTCACAAAATGCAAAAGCAAATAAATCATTGTTTTCCCATAATATATCGCGTTCTCGAAACGCTGTATGCGGCGTACAGCTAGCAAAGACACGCACGCATGATCAACTGGATGGGCGAGGTGATTGCTGATTGAGGCGCTGGAGTCGCCAATCGCGATAACTACCGTATTTTATCGTATTGATCTCTTCCAAGGTAGGTAAAGCTTGCACCATTGCATTGCGAAACTGCGGGCCGACAGACCACCACCGTCCCCATCCTAGAATCAGTAGGCCTACTCGATAAAAAAAAAAAAAAAAGTGCTGATATAGTGGTATAAATTATAGGTTTTTTATATGAACATAATTTAGTTAATTAATTTATTGTAGCTTTAGGCCTATAATAGGCCTATGACCTTTGTACGTGTTTGATATTCCGTAAAAAGTTAAAAATAAAATATGATAACTAGGCCTACAAACAATTACAATAACAAAAACGGAATATTGAGTAATGCGACACATCAGAATCTTTTCAAAATTTACTTGGGATTCCTGTGGTGTATAGGCCTACATGTAGCTATAACGGGCGTTAAAATCTCATTGGCGCGGACGGGCCGTTGTGGTGCCTCTCAAGCACTAACTAAAAAGAAAAAGCAACGAGTAGTAACAACATATTGTTTGCGGTTCAGAAAAGGACAATGAACATAAAATGCAATATTTGTCAACACCAAAAAAAAAAAAAAAAAAAAAAGGAAAGAAAATAACCAAAAACGATAAATTAAAAACATTGCATTTTTAAAGCAAAATTAAGAAAATTAGGACAAAACAGAAATCACAATTATAATATGTCTCAATTTATTCTTCATTTCATCAAAACTTCCTGATTATCTGCTAAAATAATTGCTTGTCAGTTATTCTATGCTACTTTTAATGTTCTGATGTCCGCAAATTTTAATACAGAGCATGATCTTTTTTTGTACGGAACAGGACAAAATTGTGCTTAAATAATCATGGTTTCGCTTCAAGGCAACACTACCATGCACTGTGCAACTTATTCGCAGTAACCTGTCTGTCTGTCCGCTACCCTGTCGCTCCTCAAACGCTGACGCTGACGCCATGCTGCCCGCTGCCTTGCCGGAAGCTCTGCTGCACCATGGAAACAAGACTGCAGTAAATAAAATGATTACACCATGTGGATAAATAGCTGCCGAATGTGCACGGATACTTTAGTAAAATTGTATATTTTACCTTCTAAATCACCAAAAAATGCCAATCTGCTGCAGTTGGACGCCTTCTCATTTTCTAACTTGACCAAACGTCACAAGTCACCGGATTATATATTTATGGAATAATCTTCAAAATGGACCTAAAATCCGCTGTATTTTTCTAAATCGCGATTTTCGCAAGTTCACTTTTGACCACTTTTAACCATTTTTGGTCCGCCATAGCGTCTAAATGAAGCATCACTGAGGTAAGTTTTAAGTCAAACGCTTAGATATGGCCAAAATCTAGATAGTGTTTTTTCATTTTTTAAATTAGGGCCTAGAACTTTTTTATCACCCATGATTCAAAAATTTGAACACGGGTCATACGCTTTTTACTGATTTTTTGCCTATATTTTAAAAACTAAGCAAAATTTCGAAAAAATAAAAAAACACTTTCTAGATTTATTTGTCTAAATTAATAAAATTCATGTTTTACAGTTTTTGATTTTCAAATAATTTTTTTATGGCGGACCAAAAATTTTTGGTCAAAAAAGCTTTTTGACCCAAAACTGACATTTTAAATGGATTGATGAGCTCATTTCCGCTCAAAAAATGTATACTTTTATATACTTTACATAAATAGTTTTCGAGTTATGAGGTGAATAATAATGGATAATTAGTGATCCTGTGTGCCTCCTTAAGCGGGCCCCTGGACCCCCCGTCGCAACAGGCGAGAGCTCCGCTCGCTCCGCTTCGCAATTTCATTGCTTTGGGGTTTTTTTCAGAAAGCACCAATCACACCCCTGTTTTATCCATAGATATATTTTTATGTATCACATGTTTTGTACTTTGATTCATATGGATTACACCTGTATGTTAGGTATATATCAATATTAAAACATGACCTTTTTTAGGTCATTTGATTTGTCATGCTGATTCTGTCGTCGACGTCGCGTCGGTATGCACGAACGAACTATACGTCGAACAACTGAATACATGCACAACGGACGGACCAATATATTTTTGTAAACATTTTAGGCCTATAACAAAATGTATATTTTCGCACAATTGTACAACTATCGCTTTCTACCCTATGACCTATAAAAGTTACCTGTTATCAAAGTGTCCGCAAAAAACTGGTCATCGCAAGTATCTTTGATGCTGAAAAGTCACGATATTCACGCAGGGACAGGCCGAAAACCTTACCTCGATCGAAAAATCCAGCCCATGCATGTCATAAATAATTCATTATTGTATTGCGTAAATGTCACTGATTGTGTCAACGTATTGTTATTGCACCTGTTACAGCAGAAGTCATGCTGAATTTATACTCGATCGCTGGATCACCATGTGAATTCGCTTATTAAAAAAAAAAAAAACCTCTACGACCAGGTTGTTAAGCATCGAGCACGCTGACTGGCTTAGCAAATATCCAATTATTTTTTTAAACCAATCAGGTTAGACGTACTTTACTGGCGGGTCACATTAATTCATACCGTAAAAGGCCGTCGCCTTCATTGATTGGCTAACAATTGCGATGAATGGTGTTTGCAACCAATCACAAAACGGGTTACAAATAAATAAGGCGCCCATCGGAAATTTTGTGTGACGTCATGCCACGAGGTAGCCGGAGGCTTCGCTTTTCTGCTAGCTTTAAAAGCGAGCGAGTGGTATAAAGTCAGTTTCACAGCTGTGATTTATGGAGCATATCATAAAATCTCTGAGCACATACACAGCGGATTTGACAGATAAAATGACATTTGCAATTCTGAGCAACGGGATTCCATGAAATTGAAGATTATGTGTTATTCTACAGGATCGGTAATAATTAACAGCTGGTCTGCAGTATTTGAAGTGCATATTGAAGTTTGTAAGTTTGTGACATCGTACGTTATGTGCAATAGATATTACAGGAAGCTTAAATTGGCACGCTTTCCTGCAATTTGTCTGTCGCTTACGAAAGTTATTGGGAGTTCAGGGCACGTCACACCGAGTGTGACGTGACCTCGCTGGGCATACGAACGAGCTACCCCTATAACGCTGTACGAAGTTAGAAATAAATTAGCCAGTTAGCATGCTAGGCACCACTCAGCATGCAAAGTGCTATAGCTAAAATAATAGTTTCTCGATCATGAGAGTATTATGTCGCAATTAGTGGAATGACCCCGGGAATGACACGATAGCGCGATCGATTGTGCATGCACAGTAAATGCAGCACTACCCAAAGCGTGTGTGGTAGGCGTTGTACACCACCAACGCAATTGTCATTGCGTACCTATTGAGCTCTCATGATCGAGAAACTATTATTATAGCTATAGACAGCTGCCCTCATTCGTCAACCTTCTGGATTGACGACTGAGAAAACTACATGGAAAAAAAGTGGCGGACTTTTGCAACCAGATTCTGGTTGCACATGAATATTAAGTAGGTTGCAAACTTTCACGGAGACTGCACAGTTGTGTGAGTCCAAGACTGAGTTTGTTGTTTTTAGAACTTCAGAGCGTGATCTTGTCACAACGGTGCAGTACACACTGTGCGGTACACGGGCGCCGTTAGTCAGTCGCGCTATGGCGCATTAACCAAAGTCGCAAGCATGGGTCCGCCACAATTTGAACTGTAAGATAATCAGTCATTACTACGATGCTCGAAGCAAACACAGTACATGGGCAGTGTAGACGGCTAGTGGAATAAGTCTAGCAAAGTGCATAGCATCGGAACTTTGGGTGATCCCCATCATCTTTTTTATAAATCGTATGACGGTATGAGGCAGCATGGCGCTGCTCATTAAATATTCATGAACATGTTACACACTCACGTGGACATGGTCTTATTCGGAAGATTGGAGTGGTTGGAATTGACCTGATGTGGGTTTTTTTAATGGATTTATGAACTTACAGGGGTTAGACAATATACATACACATTCATGTTTTACTTGACATTCAAGATGATCCTGGCAAAAACAATTCAAATCCGTTCCATTTGGAAAATATTGCTGTTTGAAAATAGACTTTTTTCTGGCATCAAACGAGCAAAAATTTTGATGACTGAAGATTCTCAAATTTTATTTATCTGTTATTTTGGTTTTAATTTTTCATTGGACATGGTATATCTGACTTAGCTAAAAGCTTATGGTCATGATGGATTTTACTTCAGAGGATCCTGTTTTTTCAACAGAAACGGACAATATGCATGAGGTGTTTTTTACCAAATTTGACAAAAATTTCACCGATCCTACGCACACAAATCGTCAGTTCTGTGCATGTGATGTCATGCAGTCAGTGCGTGGTGCGGTGCTTGGAAATTTGCATAATTTAGACTTTGTAAGAAGTTTGATTGTGGTATGGTCGCATTGGTCGGGCTTTTTTTTTAGTTTGACAACAAGTTGAAGAAGATGAGACTGATGATTGAAAACAAAGGTCTGTGTATAGTTAGACTGGCCCCCAGTCTCGGTTTGGTTCCATCTCTGGATAATGTAACAATAAATAATTACATAATGCCCTATGAAAAAAATATGAAAAGTCCTGTAACCCCCCCCCCCTTATTTTCTTCAGTGCCAAAAACCCATTCCTCTTCATCCACAAATCGACGCCACTAATTACACCCACCACAGTCAACCATGCAGCAATATAGAAATATAGGCCTACTCAGATTATAAGTGAACGCGAAAGTCCATTGAGCGCTGATTCCGAGACTGGTCCAATCTGTTAGAGATCTCCTTCCAAATATTCGTTCAACGAAGCACGTTGTTTCCGATGTCACTTACGAAAGCCCCGCCCCAGTTTCAATTCAAATATGGTAGCACAAAGCTATGCCGCGGGATGTGACGCAAGATCGGATGGGACACTTGTCAACAACTGAGAGGTATTGAGCTCAAGTGGCACGCGTCTGATAGACCCATGGTACGCTCAATAATAAAAGGCAACCACTCGACTCGGACTTAGGCCTATTGTCCATATTGCGTATATTAGCTTGTGCGGTTTGCAAATGTTTGCACATTATTTAGCTAGGAAGCCTTTTCAAATATCCCCGCTGCCAAGCTGCGTTGATTGGTCGGATACAATATCGTTGTTTTAGTCGCTTACACAAACGTTAATGTAGTGAAAACATGGATGTGGTATATAGAAAGATTGCGTGACTCCTAGGCATATTCGGTATACCGAATTTCGCGGTTTATATCGGTTTGAAATCAATACCGAAACCGATACCGACCGTTTTTTCAAAAACCGAAAAACGAAAAAAAAGGAAAAAAAAAAATCGATTTTTTTTTTTTTAATTTTTTTTTTTTAATTTTTTTTTAAATGTTTTCCCTAACCTTATAACCCTCTAACCCACCCCAACCTTACGACTATCCCTTCTGCCAAACCTTACTATAACTATACAAACCCATCCAAGCCCAACTAACCTAACACCCTTGCCCGAATCGGGAATTAGGGATGAAATTTATTTCACCTAAAAATCGGACCTATATATATTTTTTTTCAAATTTTATTTTGTTTAAATGTTTTTCCTTACCTTATAACCCTCTAACCCACCCCAACCTTACGACTACCCCTTCTACCAAACCTTACTATAACTATACAAACCCACCCAAGCCCAACTAACCTTTAACCTAATCCAAAACCCTTGCCCCCTTATTAGGGGAGAAATTGATTTCACCTTGAAAATCAGACAGGTATTTAATTTTTTATGTTTTAAATGCATGAATGTGTTAATAACGTTTTAATTACTTTATTTTGCCTCATTTCATTGATTTGCTATTTTTATTGCTAAATTATAAAAGAGAAACCTTTAAAAGAATTTTTGAAATTTCAAAAAAAAATCTAAAATTCTGAAAATACAAAAAAATACATTCAAGTGCACAAGTTGTTTTCATCTGGGTAAGAATTTTTATCTTACATGCACCAGTTTCTTTCTTGCAGGTTAGAAATTTGATAAATAGGTCATCATATACAAAATTCATGCATGGGCCTATTTATCAAATTTCTAACCTGCAAGAAAGAAACTGGTGTGTGTAAGATAAAAATTTTACCTAGAAGAAAACAACTTGTGCACTCTAATGTATTTTCTTTGTATTTTCAGAATTTTAGATTTTGTTTGAAATTTCCAAAGTTATGTGAAATGTTTCTCCTTTTATAATTAGCCATAAAAATAGCCATTTTGATGAGATGAGGCTAAACAAGGTAATTGAAATATTATTGACATATATTTATGCATTTAATAACACTAAACATGTCTAGGTCCGATTTTAGGTGAAATCAATTTACCTCTAATTCCCTCTTTGGTGTTGGGGCTAGGGTGTTAGGTTAGTTGGGCTTGGGTGAGTTTGCATAGTAAGGCCTGCGAAAAAGGGTTATAGTTTGTTTAAGGTCAGAAAAACATTAAAACAAAGTAACATTTGAAATTTGAAAAAGAATATTTTTATATGTTTATAGGTCCGATTTTTAGGTGAAATTTAAATTCCCCAATTCCCTTTGGGGTTGTGACATGGGTGTTAGGTTAGTTGGGCTTGGGTGGGTTTGTATATTATGTAGTACGGTTTGGGGGAGGGTTAAGAGTTTGTTTATGGGTAGGAAAAACATTAAAAAACTTGTGAAAAAAATTTATATCGGTTTTACACAGACGGTATATCGGTTTTTACAATACCGATTATGCCTAGTGACTCCAAATCCGTAAAAGTGAACTCCCAGCATTTTGTGGGAACTTGAAGGCAAATTGCTTACAGACTGGGAGGGTCCATGTATTGGGTTGATTTTTAATGCTATGTAATCTACATTACCAGTCGTTCTCCATGGACCCGAGGGAGGGTCTAGTGTATAGTAGGCCTGCTAAGAATACGCGATTTTTTAATTTTTTTTTTGGGATTTGGAGAGTCCCTGGACCTAACATCAAGTGCTACCATCATTTTTAAAAAATAGGAAAAAAAAAATAAAGAAAATAAAAATAATAAAAATTATGGATTTAGAGAATCCCTTGACCTAGAGTGAAGTACTGCAATCATTTGTGGTTGATTTTTAAAAATTGGTTTTGTACACAAGTCTATATCTTAGATAGATTTTGAAGTGAACACAAGTTACAAATTGGTCCCATTTGGATACAAACTTTTTTTTTTTTTTAATGATGGTAGCACTTGATGTTAGGCGCGTGAAAGTCGATTCCGAGTTTATAGTCCCCCGCCCGGCGTCACTTTTTGGAAACCAAAATGCCCGCGTCAAATTTTCAAAAATGCCAAAATAATTCATTATTTTCAAAGTATCAGTGTTTTCACCAGTTTTAGCAATTGGAAACATATATTTTTGGTTGTAAAACATATAAATTCATAACTCTAGGCCCTACCCATAAAAAAAACATGTTTATAAATCACATGTATGAGTTTGGGTTTAAATCAAAACGCATTTTAGGTCAATAATGAAATCTGATGAAAAATGAAAAAGTCACCTCACCAACCTGGGGAAAAAGTGACGATAAACTCGAATTGACTTTCATGGGCCTTAGGTCCAGGGACTCTCCAAATCCATGAAATTTTTTTTTTTTTTTTTTTTTTTTTTTTTTAGATTTTTCAAAATGTCAAAAAACGTAATTGGAGCCAAAATACGCAAATTGCGGCGCAAATAACGCAATTGCGTATTCTTAGCAGCCCTAGTGTATAGCTAGTCCTGCCAGCAAGACTTCAGTCTTTATCATAAACATAATGACATCTACGGACCTGAATCAGTAATCAGATAATGTCATAATGTTAAATAAAGATTACTGAGTTAGAGTTACTGGAACTAGTGTATAGCACACTATATTTTATCAATCGCTTTTTATATTTTGAGGGCTGAACAAAAGCAATTAACAATGCCAATCATGCAATTGAATGATGATTGAAATTGAATATAATGCAAGATGCTCGGTCGGTGTGGTTTGTCGCAACCTTGGAATGGAAATTGCCCAGAGAATTTAAAATCAGGCCTGTTATCGACTGTCGAAAGTATCGACAGTCGGAAAATTCACAGACTTCTGACATGTCGGTACACTCAATGATAGTATCGATACACAAACGACATGACCGATACACAAACGACATGAACGATGTACTGTCTCCCAACATCAAAAGCCACTAGCCGCTGATAGCTTAAACACTTGAAATATAAATAGCACAAGACCAAAACAAACCAGGAGTAGGAAACTACCATTAATGCAATTTTTTGTACGGAAAATTACTAGGCCACACCCCCGGCATAGAGAGTTTAGCCACTCGTGCACTCACCCAGGGGCCAACTTGTGACACCCGACATGATTAAGTTTGTTGACCTTAAGGGCTGGGGTATGAACGTTTGGACAGTATTTATTTTGGGACATTAGAGCACATCAGACATATCGAATTGCATTCTGAATACGAAGAATGTCATTCTGTTATCAAATAATTTTGATTTTTTGAAATTCGTAATTTGATACACATTTTATGGCAAATCATTAAAATTGATATTTTGATATTTAACAGTACTTGAAGTAAACTTTATAAATCTGATGATTTATACTTAAAGTGTATGTAGGTGGGATGAAAAGTCGACGATCAATTGAACATTTTGATCTTTTCAGATTGAAGATATGGATTTTTTCCCAAAACACCAAAAAAATTAGGTCGCTTTTGGGAAAAAATCCATATCTTCAATATGAAAGGTCAAAATTTTCAATTGACCGTCGGCTTTTCCTCCCTGCTACATACACTTTAAGAATATATCATTAGATTTATAATAATTTACTTCGAGGACTGTTATATATCAAAATTTGAAAAATATCAAATTTTTATAATTTGTCATAAAATTTGTATTATATTGTGATTTTAAAAAATGAAAATTATTTGATATCAGAAAGACATGCTTCAGATTCAGAATGCAATTCGATAGGTCTGAGGTGCTCTCATGTCCCACAAAAAATACTGTCGAAACGCAATTAACGCTCATTTTGGATCCCTTAAGTTCACACGGTCAACAAAAATTATACACCAAGACATACCCCCACAACCAGGAGCATAGAATTGTATTCACAAATTACATGACATGCACAAGATATGTCATCACAGTGATGTGAATTTACCGTAATAAATGGACAAACACATTTATGTAAATATCATGTCAGTGACATGGGCACCTTCCAACCAATTACACCTTTGGAATATATTATCATGACATAATGTTCACTATTGTGCAGATCACGTTGGGGTAGAGCAGCAATGCCACACACACGATGATGAATATTAGGTAAGCTTAATTGGAGGTTGGTGCAATGGGCAAGTTAAGATATTTCCCACGCTGTCAGGTTGTTGACTGTCGATACATGTCGATCGTCGGAAGTATTTTCTTCCGACATGGCGATACACAAAATCTCTATCGATAACACCATTATTTAAAATCAGCCTCTAGCCTTGTTAGACCCCGCCCCATATCGAGTATGCTGTAATTTGGGATCAGAATAACAAGGTGAAAGTGGAGAAGATCCAGAGAAGTGCTGTCCGCTTTGTCAAGTCAAATTAAGAACGCATAGGGACAGTGACAACTCTCTCAGAGCTCAGCAGTCAGGTTTAGCGCTCGATTCGGTGATCAGTGACTAGAGGGACACATGTTCCGACATCGGCTGATTTGGTGACATTCAACGTAATATTTTTAAACATAATTTTTGTTCAAACGTCAGAATATGGTATATTATTATGCTTTGAATTTGAATCCAAGCTCTACTTGAACCTTCAAATCTAGACTAAAAACCCAGGAGCCTAATTCCTGGATCCCCCTTCTTCTATAAGTGGCAGTACACTAGTGCACAGTGACATTATCTTATGAAACAAGCCTAAGTCTCCTATCCCTAAAGTTATTTATATCTAGAATTCTATTAATTAAAGGTGTACAAATGTTTGTTTTTTCCAGTTCCACACAATGACGACCAAAAGCTGTATGTGGGCAACCTGCCCAAGGGTTGTACCAGTCAGATGCTGTCAGAAATATTTGAGAAATTTGGCGAAGTTGTCGAGTGTGACGTCATTAGAAATTACGGGTTTGTGGTAAGTACATATTTGTGTGAGACTAGAACTGACAAATGAGAATTCACAACCAACTGTGGACTGGAACCAGGATTTGAAATTAGCGGGGGAATGAGAAGTTTGTGTGAATCAAAGTTGATTCTCACAAACTCGTCTCATCTGCCAAGAATCAAGTGAAAATCCACTGATCATTGTAACATACTGTGTACAGAATTGATATAATTTGGGGAGAATCAATTATGATTCTTGCAAACTAAGTTTAGGAGAATCTTTGCGAGAATTAATTCTCTGTTTTCTCACCGAATGTGAGGCCCTGAAAGCAGACTTACAGTATTAGAAGTCAAGTCATGACTCGTAAATTGAAGGAAAAAATGATGGAGCTCAACTCTACTAAATTTCAGATTTGTCCCCAATGAAATTGTAGAGTGACTTGACATGATTTGACAAGACATGATTTGAATAGACTTAAAAAAATAATTCCAATGACTCCACTCAACTTGAATTTTCATGACTCTGATAGCAAGTCTGCATTATGTAGTCATTGTACATTGTCAGGTCATGTCTGCACCTGGAATGGATACTTAAAGGGAGTCTCTGGCAATCATAACATTATAATAAGTTAGAAAAATAATTATCAAGCACAAATCACATGGTTTTATTTAAAACATACTAATATTGACCATAAAAACAGTCAGCTCTCAACATGCGATGTTCAAAATTCCTGTGCCGAAATTGTCTCAAGTGCAATGATGCAAGGTTATTTGTGCTTAATTGTCACCAGCCTTTATAATATTACTGGGATGTCATTGCACTCAACAATTTCAGCACCCAGGAATTTTGAATATCACGTGTTGAGAGACAAATGGTTTTTTTTTTCATTTTTATGGTCACTATTGAGTTTGTTTTAAATAAAACCATGTGATTCATGCTTGATAATTATTTGTCTTACACATGTACATATAAGGCTTAATGATGTGATTGACGAAGACTTCCTTTGAGAGTCCATGCTAAGGCGAATCAACTCAATAAGGTAGGTCAGTGTCAGCAGTTGTATGTGGGTTGTCTTTGTGTGTTTTTGCGAGTCTTGTTTATATTCCAGTTCTGAAGATTATCACAAAGCTTATGTGTGTGGGTGTCTTTTTAAAAGAGATGTACAAAGTGCATATATCAATAAATATGCAATGTTCAAATGTGCAGGCTTCAAAATAATAGGTACATGTAACGTTGTTTCTTTTCTGTTATTTGTAGCATATGACCAATGAAACTGAAGGCCAGGAAGCAATAACCAATCTTGACGACAGTAACTTCATGGGTTCTAAAATCCTGGTTCAGTTTTCCACCACTGATGTACACAAGGCACCCGGTGTTGGCAGTGCGGGAGAATGCTTTAGATGTGGCAATAGGGGACACTTATCAAGAGAATGCCCAGAAGGAGGGTGAGTAGAAGCAGTAGTGAGTGCTGTTGTATATCAAATATTGGTTCTTTTGATACCTGCAACTCTCTGCAAGCAGAATTGACTTACATCAGGGAGTGAATTACATGTGTTTCTTACCGAAGTGGGGAAAATGTCAAAATTTGAAGAGATAATCTGAGATAAAAATATGAAGTGGAAGAATTTGCTGGTAAAGTACTGAAAAAGTTGTAATTTTTTTGTGTAATTTTTTGCACTTCGCCAATTTCAGACTACTTCACCTGTTTTGAAATTTGCAGATTTTGAGTTTCTATAGAAATATTTTTATTTTCGCAGAAGGTGTGTTGAGCGTGAAAAGAGTGTTCTGTGAAAATTTCCACTTTTACAGCTTGCACATACAGGGTGTATCAAAATGATTGGTACCCATCAGCTTTAGTGTCTAATAAAATGTCTGATTCTTCCCAATTCAATATTAGATCAGCTTGAAACGACTACTATTTATAGGTTTCCTTAATCACAGAAATCTACAAATAAGGTGGATGTTATACTGCATTTGGATGTGGCAGTCTTGGCAATACTCATTGGATATTGAGCAGTACCAAACTACCAATCATTTTGATAGTTCAAAATAATGCACTTACCAAACTTGACGGTGAAATAAGGTATCACTTGTACCTTGCAGGACCGACACACCATGATTCTGAACACTGCAATATTTTGTCTTGTGATTTCTTTGCTGTTTGAAATGAACAGAAGAGGAGATGAAAACCCATGTCTGAAGTTCAATCAGATGATGTTTTGCAGCAAAACATTAGCCCCGAGATATTTTCCACTTAATGAGATATTCCTGTGACTGTGAGTACACCCTAGAAAGTTAACATTTGAAACTAATAATGCAATTTAATAAAAATAAATTCATGTTTTGCTCTCATAGGACCAAACCAAGGAGGCGAGGCGGCCGCGGAGGCAGAGGTGGTGGTGGAGGTGGAGGCGGGTACAGAGGGGGTAGGGATCGAGGACGAGCAGCTATGATTCATACGATTCAGATTATTATGATTACCTCCTCCCAGGAGATTTGGACCTCCCCAGGTTACGACTATGACAGAAGGTAAGCTCTAGGAAATAGAATCACACACACATGAGTAAGGACATGCATTAGCATAACAGGTGGAGGTAGCTTGTGGCGGTGGGTTCGAATCCAGATAGTGCCAATGTGTTGTGCACTTGGGCAAGGCACTTCGCCAAGTGTGTCTCACCCCAACCCTGTGTTATGGGGAGCTGTCAGGGGATAATTGCAATCTAATTGCTGATAGGAGCTGAACTTCGGTTGCACCCTTGTTGAAGCAAAGTTCTTCAAGTGTATCTCAGCAAATCGACAATAATTTGCATCTTTAAGCTTGAGCGTTGCAACGTGATGCGTACAGCCGTACACCGCACTCGCACAATTTTGGCACAACATGTTTCACACAGAATGCAAACAACAACACGCATAGAATAAAAGTTTGCAGGGGGCTTGGCTACATTATCCCGGGGTACAATATTTGCCCTCAATGAGTGACATGCAACATGGCAGTGTACTATAATGGTTCCACCTCATTGACTTTTTGTAAGAATGCTCGAGTTACAAAATGTGTCAAGATTGTCAAAACATGTTTTAAAGGAACAGCTCCACTATTTTGCTTCTGATATCTTACCAACAAGCATTAATATTGTCATCAGAAATTTGATAAATATATAAAAATATCCCTCTTTTGTGAAATAAAACTGATTTTTTTCACATCATATCTATTATCTTTTGCACAAAAATGTATGATTAACTTCAATGTCTTTTTTCTTCTTCAGGCCGCCCATGCCCAGGGACTATCCATACCCTCCTCCTTACAGAAGTCGCAGCCGCAGTCCACCAGGAAGGCGCCCTCCAGCAGACATGTACATGCGCAGAGGCAGGTCACCACCAAGGTAGGGATTGTGATCTTGCAATGATAAGTATATTGTAATTATGGAGGATGTACATGTATAATGTATTCTTCCAATTCTTAGTATTGGTACCATATAATTGTCTCAAATATCTAAAATGGCCAGAAACAAGTACCATCCGAAACTGCTTTGCCATATATTTGCTACATCTTTGTCCATCAAGAACCTTTCATCAGACTTGTGACATATTGATTGTGTGACATATTGTCAGGTGACAGATAAATAACATTTTGTTTCGTAAAACGTAAACGTCAGATTCTCGTGTTATTATCCATCAGTAATCTCCGCAAAATAACTGTAGCAGACACTATTTCCAGGATAAACGCATCTGCAGAATCACGGTTGTGTAACATAATGCTACGTCTGAACAAACAGAGGCGCGTGGGGTTGAGACACCATGTAGTAGTAGGGGTGTGGAGGTTTTACTACATCCCGTGCAGCGCGTAATTGCACAGGCACGGGAAGTAGTCAAAATATCAGACTTTCGACGCTGGCGCTATTAACCAATAAGATGTCCTAATAAATATTTATGAGTTATAGTAATCTCATCTTCCCAAGTCTCCTACTTACTTGTACTTGTCATAATATGTGGAGATATAATATGCATGCGAATGGTTGAGCCATACCTAGTCAACCCTCCTACCAAACTTTACAGCAGTATGACTTGTACCATATCGTATGAATAGCCTAACCATGTATACAGTTCTGTAAACTACAGTCCATTTGGTCTCTTAAGAGAGAGTGACGTTAGCACTTTGTGTAGATGTACCGCCTTTGAGCACACATTTAAATTGAGTTGATGTTGGCGATCTACACGTACTGGACCACATGTTGACGTCATTCTCTCAGTGAAGCCAAATGGCCAATAGAGGCCGTCAGCGTGACGTCATATGCCGCCATCTTGTGGGTACACGCTGCGATGGTCGTTCAATCTCCATGCGTGAACAGCAAAACACTGTGTCGATGCGTGATAACAGCTGTGTGGCAAGCTGCGCCTTACGCGTAGTATCCGACGCATGAACACGCGTATAATTTGTACCCACAAGATGGCGAAAGGCTGACGGCCTCTATAAGTTTATAGTAGCTTCTAATCTGCTAATTCTTCAGGGTTGATTATGTGAGATCACAACACTGTTTCTTCTTTTTGTTTTTTCACAGAGATTATCGTGACTACTACGACAGGCCACCCATGCCCAGGGATTACTACGACATGCCTCCCCCTAGACGGTACTACACACACTAAATGTTTATTCTACATAACCAGTATTATTGCACTAAAAAAAACGTAGAAATAAGATCTTTTGTACATAATGGTGAACAGTAGCCTGCTTTGATAAACCTACTCTAAGACGATGAAGGTCTCAAAAATTTCTTGACTACAAATTCAAGATGATAACGGTTTGGTGCAAGAAAGGCTTATCTGCAATAGCTGCTGTATAGACAATTCGACCATTTGTGCATTCTGTATTGTACACATATGAGACATGGCAGCTATTGCTGATAAGCATTTCTTGCGCTACACCCAAAATGATTGATTAGAGGGAACAATTGGATATGGATTCTCTGGGTGGAGATTAGATTGGAGTCCCAAGGTGCTCTGGGTTCTTCTATGCACAGTTAAACCACCTGCAATTTGAAGGACTACTTGGGGATAACAAAAATTGTCAATTTTTGCATGCGTTCTCTGGCTTTTCCAAAACAGGACTTTTGTGTCATTTGTGTCTTTGTATTTTGTAAACCCAATTTTTATCTCTTGTGCAGCCTTTGGAATCCCCCAGTAACATAAGCGTGGTGTAGATATCCCTTGCTCTTAATCTATGACATATTGAAGCTGACATCTCCCAAATTGGGCTATTCTGTTTGAAATCCATACACCCCCTATGGAAGACATGACCTAAAGCTTTCACACAGGGAGTATGAATTTCAAATGGGTTTACCATTTGAAATCTACACTCCATGTGTGGGAAATTGAGATCATATCTTCCATAGGGGGTGTATGTATTTAGACTGGAATACCCCAATGTAGCAGCTGATTAATTTGACTGGTATTTTTGGACCAAACCTTATGTTGTATGACCATACTGGTTGAATATTTAGATTTGCTTGTCAGACACAGCATGATTCATTTGAAAGATAGCTTAATTTGTGGGTTTTTTTCACTATGTGAGAAATATTAGTGGTTTACTTATAGCAGGTTACATGGTTTACTTACTGCAGATTACATGTACTTTAACTCGTAGGTGTGTGAGATTTTTGTGATAGTTTGTTATATGCTGTTTAAATCAAGTGTACAGATAAAGTATTATTCAGATTTCCTTTTACAAAGTAAGCGTACTGCTAGCCGTCCAGCGCGTATTATTTTGCACATGGTCCAATGCACACGCTTGACGTCGCGCACGTATGCGCGATGGTTAATTTGTAAAAGGAAATCTGAATATTACTTTACTAGTCATTTGTTTGTTTTTTTACATTTTAACAAGTTTTTGTTATGTAGAGAAGTTTCCTTACGATTGATATGACTTTTAACATAATAAATATTTAACAAGGGGATGTAATTCTGTCGTTAATTACGTGCCCCGAACACATTTTTTGGCAAAATGAAAGGTTAGAAGCAAAATTTTGTTTTTGAAATGATACAAAGTTTCTTGATATTGTGATAGATAGAGCTAAACTCTCAGTCTCCAGTTGTAACAAGTGTACATGTATGCAGGGTTTTTATTCCATCAAATTCATTTTACTGCATGGATTCTATTTTGTCGGTTTTAAATCTGGGACATTTGATGATGATAATTTTGCTTTTACCTTCATCGAGTCAGTGACGTCAGTACGGAAATCAGTGGTTGCAGCATTCAAACGTGCGCATTGAGTCGGCACTGGTTTTAAGACGCATGTTTAAAGGCAGTGTGTAGATACAATGACCTGCTGACGTCACCAACTCGAGGAAGGCAAATATAGTAATTGTGATTTGATAGACATGTATGAATATATCGTAAGTACAAAACAATCAAATGTCCTAGGATTTTTGACTCCCACTGTTCTGGTGTAAATCGCATTGCACTTTTAACGATAGATTTTAAAGTTTCCACAGGTTTTAATCTAACCAATCACGGGAAGGTATTAAACGAGCCGCGTGGGGACGGACAAACCCAGTAACGGTGACGCTATCGGTGATCATGCAAGATGTAGCACTTTTCATAAACAGTATCGGCATGTACTTGGGACTGTGTATTATTAAGAACTGATGCATCAGTGAACTTTGTGGTAACAATATGAGATATTATACATGGTGTATATCATTATGGCATACCTCGTAAAATTTGTTGCACATGTTGTAGATAAACATTTCACAGAAATATTTTCGGAAAGATGTGCGCTTCCGGTGATCAAATCGGCAGATAGATGGATATGATCAAGTGAGCTAGTAAATTTGTATAGAACTTAAATAGTTAAGGAGCCAACTTCATGTGGGGTATTATTAGTGCTGTTGTCAACAACACACATTTCATGGTTTCAAGTGAAGCTGGATATATATCACACATATTCGATGACAATCCCATTAAATATCACATTTGTATTTTATTTGCTTCAGAACAAGAACAATTAAGAATTAAAATGTTTATCTTTCAAACGTTGCTGATTATGAATTAAATGTTTATTCTTTAAAACGTTGGTAGTTTTCCACATATAATTTCCATCGTTCATGATAGTTGCAGAATTCAGCATACATTATGTCAAAAATTGTTGACATTGAGACCCAGCGTTTATTTTTCGGTGACACATCAACAATGAAAACGCCAGTAACGACAACAGCACTATTAAGATACATATATGTATGTTTTCAGTTGTAGACCGACTTGTAGTGCATTGTAATTGCTTCAAATTAATTATTCATAGTCAGTACTGAACTCCGTGAACTGTATTACATTTAAAGAAGCTTTTAAAATACTGAGCACAAGTTGAGATGTTAAGAAAGATTTATACTCTAGATACTATCAAGAAAACGGAATACAAATGCTGTTGTAATTAGAAATGATAACTTCTGTGTTTTAGCTAGATCAATGGTAACATTTGTTATTGTCGTGCATATATTACCTATAAACGCGATTTGCTACTTAATTTATGTAAGAATCGGTCCTTGTGATTAAACGGCTAAATAATAATGTAAGATTCGGTCATTGTGATTAAACAGCTTTGAATATTAAGTTAATATCAGCATCGATATGTCTTACTTTGTCAATTGTATATTTCAAACTGATATCAAGTGCTTCATGACAAGTTGCTGATCATTGCAACTCCGGAAAAGACGTTATTTATGATTCTGTTGATTGAGAGTGTGTGTGTGATGTGAGTCTGGAGCATGCAGCATATTATAAATTGTTGAATCTACCATTGGTCAGATAAATTGTTACGGATTCAACCATCGGTGAGCTACACGGAACATGTGCTACATCAGATGTACTAGTAGGCTGTATTAACATCTACAGCGTTGATATGTCTGTATTTGTCGAGTGTACATTTCAAACTGATACCAAGTGCTTCATGACAAGTTGCTGATCATTGCAACTCCGGAAAAGACGTCATTTGTGATTCTGTTGATTGAGAGTGTGTGTGATGTGAGAGTCTGGAGCATGCAGCATATTATACATTGTTGAATCAACCATTGTTAGATATATTGTTACGGATTCAACCATCGGCGAGCTACACGCTGCTACTGTAGGCTGTATTAACATCTATGAACAAACATAGCCAACTCCAGTCCAACTTCAAGATGTCCATACTATCGCTGCGGTGGATCCTCAGTAATGGGCTTCTCACTTGCGGAAATGGCTGGACCATTCCGGTAGTGGATTCGCGCCATCGGACAGCCTACGTTAACTCGATGAAACGTAAACCTTACTAACGGAAGCACCTTTTCGGCAGTGGATGACTTATTCGTGTGGTAACGTTCACTTATTTGGCACAGGTATCGGTTTTAACTATTTCATATCGCGTGGAATTTGTTTAGCTCGGTTCCAAACAAATGTAATGTGGTTTCTTTTGTTCCATATCGTCGTTGGACAGGACCTCTTATGTGCTTTTGGCCCCTGAACATGTTTAAAACATAACTGCCAATGGGTTACATAGGAGGTTTTGCTTTAAACATGTTCAGGGCCAATGACACATTTTTCCTGCCCAACGACAATATTGTTTCGGTTTTAGTTCGGCTGCCAACTTAGAATATGATGTTGATATGCATAAACTTCTTGTACGCTTTAATTTTGATTTTATGTTAAAACAGAATCCAGCTGTTTTAAATATCTGAAGGCTTAGATTAATATCCTCAACAAAAATAAAAATAAATGCATACTACATATACTGGATCTGTACAAAATATTCCATGTTTTTACGCTTCGGTTTCCGCATGGATTTTCGGATATTTGCAAGAGACAGGTCATACAGATTATCTTTGCTCTAGGGAATGTCTACGCTATTTGTTAAGATCTTTAATGCATTAGCGCCAGTCTCTTTAAAGATGTTATAAATTTTGCATTATTTAGAAGTTTGTTTAATATAATAATCTTTAATGCTTTTTATATTAAGTTCTCAGTAATTTATAATGTGTGTGTGTTTTTTTGCAAATTGAAATGAGTTTTCATACCGGTATTTATTTCAGTATTGTTGCTTTATGTTACAGAGATGCGCCAGTGTCATACCCGCTTCCATCGGCGTACAGAGACCGTCCTAGTTACAACGACAGAGGCTACCAAGACGGAGCAAGTTACAGACCCAGGGGCGGAGTTAAAGCACCGCCTCAAAGGCCCGCATATCCCAAAGCACAACCGTTCACAAAGAGAGGTGCTTTCACCAATGGCAGCTCTTCAAATAACACTTTAAACGGACAGTTGAATGGTGCATTTACGGAAGATGTATGCTGATGCTTTGCTTGAAAATCAGGATGCATTTGCTGCATACAGTGACTAGTATTATTAACTGGATTATTTAATGCGAAAACAAGTCCTTTGTGCTGTAGTGATTTGATCCGGCCCACCGTATGCAAAAACTATGTTTGTTGTGTTAAAATCAGCATTTTTTTCTTCGCCTACAACTTTTGTCTACTGTGGATTTCAAAGAGCAGGGAAAGGAGCTGTACTTAACAGGCATATCCATTGTGATTTGAAGCATAACTTATAGCATAAACTTAGAAGTTTGGTCACAACTTTTGTACGCCCACGGTCACATCCATCACTAGGATCACGCCCATGCTCATCCGTCAGGACAGAATTCCGTAACCTCAATATCCTTGTACACTTATAGAATGACCTTTCAATGCATTGGGTACAAAAACTCATACCCTGCAACTGGAGGTCAACCATTGAACTATGAGTGTTGAATGAGAGTTACGTAATTATGCCCCTAAACATGATGCTGTTTTGGTTGATAATCTGTGTTGCACTGATGTGCTACTATGTTTGCTATCTGTGATACACTAACTGAATTTTTGCCAGATTTTTAAAATGATTACGAACATGGTGAATCGGTCAAGCACAAAGCAATTTGTATCATTTATGGGTGCCAGCTGACAATGTCTAGTCTACATGAAGCGTATTCTTAGAATTTTTGTCTAACCATTGAAGTATTTTATATTGCAGCTGTTATGGTTATTAGATAACAATTTCAATTTGATGTCGATTTGAAGCCAGTGATGCCAACACAATACATCACACTGCATTGTCCAATATTGTGGAAAGGCCAGTTGCACTTAGACATTTTGCTTATCCAGGATACAAACGTCCTATACTTTGCGTAGGGAGGAGACCATTGTCAAGGACTCATTTCTAACAAGTTGTAGCCAGCCCAGCAAACACAGAAATGTTTTTTAAAACATTGTTTGGTTTTTGTTAAAACATTTTTAATTGTCGGGTTTATATAATTATATAAATATTTTTCTCTTTGAAAAAACACTACAACAACAACAAAATGTTGTCAAAATGTTATTGAAAAATATTTTGTCAGCACCTTACTAACATTATGTTGGAATGTTTTTGTAGCAATATTTCAAAAAAAATGTACATGTGAATGTTATTAAAATGTTTTATACCTTTTATATAACCTGACATGTAAAATGTTTTGTGTTTGCTGGGAAATGGCAGCAGGTGTATGCCAGTAGTCCGTCGATCGGAGTATGCCTGACTGCATTCGGCAGTACATTAACGCTAATGATTGCCAATCAGTTTTACATGATCTGCTGTGTACACAAAATGGAAAAGAACAAATGACTGCAGTGGTTCTGCTGTTACCACACTATCATGGCCAGTATTCTTAATTTACTTTGTGGATTTATATCCAGTAAACGGTCAGATAACTTGCCTTGGGAGTCTTCTACTTTACATGTATAGTGCCAGGATAAATACTTTACTGTTTTTTTATATAAATTATGTGAAGTTCTAAAGTCTGTATGTTTTAAGAAACCAGTGAAGTGCTGTATCAGTACTTACTACTTATGAAACCATAGGCTTATGTGTGCAATTTGTTGCATGCTTAACATGCAAAAGTGCAAAAAAACATGCAGGACAAACAAAGTTGGTGCAGCAATTTTCTTTCATTTCCCGCCTTCCTGACAATTACATGGTGATGACCTGATAGCATCCCTATCCTCAATTGTTGTCACAATCAAAGCAGGTTATCATGGCCACTGACGAACCTACGCTTTCTCATTGCTAATTTGACATGTTAGGCTGGGTTCATTTCTTTGAGCTAAGTATGTAGCTTGGGTCAACCAATTTGTTAACAAATGGTAGTATTTTTAGCTGAGTCATTCTCCCTCTCTGGTAATGCTACTCCAGTTGGGGAGAATGGAGGTTAAAGGCGAGAAATAGCATAAAATGCAGTTTGGCCATCCTGTGGTAATACTAATATAAATTCTATGGTTTATTTTGTCATTTTGTAAAGTACTCAGTCTGTCTGGAATTGTACGTTCATATTTGAAGTGCAAGTAGCTTACGTCTACATTTTGTGCCATAAATGGGCTTTTGTAGTTGAAATTCATACACCATTATGGAAGACATGACCTTAATCACCCACCCACACTGGGGTATAGATTTCAAATGGAATCACCCATTTTGGTAGTCCCATTTGAAATTCACACTCCTTGTGTGGAAGATTAAGGTTGTGTCTTTCATAGGGGGTGTATGGATTTTAACTGGAATAGCCAAATTCATGACCTGATCAAGGAAAATGAGGACAATGTTGTAAAATCTATGTTAATTTTGAGATTTTTTGCATCATGATAATTAAGAACTTTCAATGCAAATTCCATCAACCTGTGTAAGAAACAAAGTTGAAAACATCAGGTATTTAATTAAACAAAGCTTATTTGGATTTGTGAGTGATAAATTGGATCATATCACACACTCGGAAACAGTTTGGCTGCATTGTCCTCAATTTACTGGATCGCGTCAAATTTGATAATCAAAAACCTTGTGTAATTGATATTAAACTACTGTAAAGTAGTGAACTTCATGTGCCAACTTTGTAGCTTAAACTAAGGACAATTTTGTATTCTAGACATTCCATGCCATTGATTTTTGTGTATAAATAAACAAGGGTCAGTATTAGTTCTTTGTTATACGGGATTGTCACAATAGGAGCCAAATGTACCTCCTACTTTTCATCGGTAAAGCAGGGACTGTCTTTTGGAATTTGCAAGAGAGCATTAAATAGCTCTTCTGGAGCCTTCAAGGAGAGCTGTTTAGAGCATTTACAAGAGAATGTAAGGAAAGAATGATCAACTAAGGAGAGATCAAAATCACTCTATATCAGATTTAAGAGCAGTAGAGAGTGATTTACTCTATCAGATTTAAGGAGAGCAGTAGAGAGTGATTGCTCTCACTCTCCTCAAACGGCAATCCCTGGTAAAGACCCCAAATAGGACAATATTTGATATCTTAAAGCATGGGCATTACGCAGGTATACTGTGTACTATTTGGGCTATTCCAGTTGAAATCCATACACCCTCTATGGACGGGGGTGTGAATTTCTAATGGGGTTGCCGGAGTGGGTGACTCTGTTTGAAATCTACACTCCCTGTGTGGAAGTTTGAGGTCATGTCTTCCATAGGGGGTGTATGGATTTCAACTGAAATAGCCCATTTTGGTCTCCTTACTGACAATTCAATATTGCAGAGTCCCCATCGTTGTTGGGCAGGAAAACCCTCCTATGTGCTTTTGGCCCCTGAACATGTTTAAAATAAAACTACCTACCGGTTACATAGGAGGTTTTGCTTTAAACATGTTCAGGGGCCAATGACACATACAAGGGTTTTCCTGTGACACATACAAGGGTTTTCCTGCCCAATGGCGCCATATTTATCAAGCCCAAGTTCTTGTGGTTCAATTTCTGAAATAGCAAAAGCTTATAAACTGCCAGTGGTTGGGTTCATGCCTGGGCAGTGTTTTTACTATTTAATATATCCTACATTTGTTATAATAAATTACAAAAAATTGTTGTTTGCAAAGTATCGCAAAACTAAAGCACAAAGGAAGAAAGTATTCCATGATCCATCCAAGTTTTGTATTCCTTTATCTCTCTCTTTCTCTTGTAACTCTTAGGAAGTTGTGGAGACAGAATTTGATCAGATTTGATTATCATTATAAGCTACTAAAATATGTACAGGGTCAGAAATTTGGTATGAATTTGAGAATTGATTCTTGCAAAGATTCGCCTGATTATATTTGCTAAATCTTATTACAGTAGATTTGTGTAAATAATATAATTATAAAGACTAGTTAAATGACAGGGGATCCAAAGATTTGTGTACAATTCTTTTAGCCAGAATCCATATAGATTCTTACAGTATGTTACAGAATTCTGACCATACTTCTATGCCTTAATCAGTCAGTACAGACTACTTATAACTCGGTACCAATTTTGCATTTTGAATCATCCATAGTTTTTAATCAATTTTTACAGTCCATATTAAAGATGATATCAAAATCTCATTTGTACTCCATACAACTGTTGATAAAAGTAATTTTACAAAGATACAGGGTACTATTATTAATATAATAACATGTGCAAATTTTATGTTTCTCTGCAGTTCTAACACCATTTGAAATCTGTATGGGAGAGAGTAAGGTCACATCTTCCATGGGAGTTATGTATTTCAACTGGAATAACTCATTCTAAAAACTAAACATGGGTCCCTTTTCCAAACTAGTTTTCTGAACATTTTGTGATCCATAGCTAAAGGTCCATTCATACTACGTCGCAATTGCGTTGAGGTGCGTTGCTGATATATCGATCACTTTCTACTGCAACTCAACGCAATTCGTCGCATTTCCAAGTTAAAATGTTTTAAAACTTTATTGCGATATCGCAATGCAGTATTTTTCAGTACAATCGCACTGCATCGCAACGCAATTGGTGTAGCATGAATGGACCTTGTTGCCATTTTGGTTGTTGCAAACGACTGTTTATTTTTAACACTGCTAAAAATCCATCATGCACAGAACTGTCAAGGGAGACAGCTAGGTTTTACAATACTGTATGCCACCTTAGAACTGCGCTTTGTTCCATGAGTATGCACCGCTCTCTAAATAATAATAAGGTGTATGGCTGGGTGTAGGACTAGGTACCAGATTCAAAAGTTGTGCCAGGGAGACTACCAATCAGTGTTGTTTTTTTTAAATAATTTGGATACTGATATTAAGTATCACCCTGAACCATACAGACAGTATAGGTCACTTTCTTTCTAAGCAGTGACTGTTTCCAAATATATTATACCAAATTGATCGTTTGTGGTTGGCAATAGACCAAGTATAGTGATGATATTTAATTTTGTCCAATGGGACGACCATGTACACGTAGCTTTAATTTGTTATATACAGGGTTCCCACAGTCATTGAAAGTCCTTGAATTTGAAAACACCTTTTCAAGGCCTTGAAAGTCCTGGTAATTTGACAAGGTCCTTGAAAATTGGGATTTTTTGACAAAATATGTGCTGTATGGAGAGCCATATCATTATTTTCATGTTGTTGTAAGTCCTTGAAAATCATGCTTTTGGAGTGGACCTTGAAAGTCCTTGAATTTTAAAGGCTTCAAGGTGCGGGAGCACTGTATATAACTTAACCATTGTGTTGCAGCTGTATTCCATGTAAATGCTAATGTGCTGTGACATGTTCATTAACATGTAGGAGGCACGACTTGTGTTTTTTTATTCCAAAACTTAACAGTATTATTATATTATGCAGTAGTTTTAAAATGCTAACTTCATTGCACTAAATATGGAGAGGTGCATTGTGGTAGTTTCAGTGACTGCTTTATAAAGCTAATGAAAGTTGATTCACCTTTTAGGTAAATCCCACAAGCCTTTGCGAATGCACCTGAGAATTTGTCATTTGATGTCACGCCGACTTGCAATGCGCAGTAACGATGTTCGATAAACGATGCGCAGATCAGCGTGACGTCAAATGACAAGGTCTCAGGTGTACTCGCAAAGGCTTATGGGATTTACCGAAAAGGTGAATTCTGAGTTTCCTGTCACCTGCTAAGATTACCTTTTCATTTTGACCAAAACTTTCATTTATTATCATGAAAAAGTCAATTATCTGGAAAAATTGAGATGGAAATTACAAAAAGTATACTCTCAGATGTCAGACATGGCCAGTTGATATTTTCATCTGGTTGCCTCAGTTGTAGAGGTAGAGGATGTAATCAATGAAAATTGAAGGATTCCATCATCACATTCCTGTTGATTACAAAAATTGGACAATTTTCATTTTAATAAAAACAAACTCAATATTACTCAAATCTGTTGCATAATGTCTGTAAAGATATCCCTGCTTTGACGGACATGGTCTTACATCAAACAATAATGAAATACAGCCAAATAATGAAAGAGTTGCCTCTTCCAACAAAAAATGTGTGACGGGAAACTTAACACCAACTTTCATTAGCCTAATGTCAATTTTTGTTTTGCCAGTTTAGTTGATGTTGTCATTATACAGGAAAAAATTGTCTTAGTACAATGTATTTAATAATTTTACAGTACTTCAGAATTCTTCAAAACTAATTACATCAAACGGCTTTATCCCGAATGTGTTATTTTAAGACCTGAGTGAAATACCAACAATTACTAAATGTTTATACTAGGATTTGGGCAGGTAACCTTGTCCTTACATATCACAATGTTCTTTTAGATGGTCAGGACCATGGCGAGTTGGACACTTTTATTATCATGGATTATGTTATGCCATAAAATGCTGAGCTTGTGTAACACTTTATGAATAAATCCAGATGTGCTGTTTACTCTTTAAGTGAAAACTAAACTTTAAAGAGGAACCAATTCATCTGGATTTATTCATGAAGTGTTAAAACAAGCCTGTGGTTTTATGGCAAAACATTTAATACTATATGAAAATTGAGGTGTCCAGACTCCCAAGGTTAGACCTGTGTAAAAAAAACCCTGTATGATATGCAAGTACAAGGTCACCGTCACTAATCCTACACTAGCTTCCAGAGAAGTACAGCAGTCTCTTGCTCTGATTGATGCAAGCACACTGTTAATGAGCGACATATGCCGGGCTTTAATGATCACCTCTCTGCGCCAATTACTTCTTTGACCCACAATGGGCCAATCAGATTACCAGTCTGTTGTTATGATTGTCAGACGATTGAAATATCCAATCAGAACCTCACTTCCATGTTTACGCTGTGTATGCTCGCCATGCGCAAGAGAAAGCCATTCTTCCCTGGAAACTAGTGTAGTGTAAACATTTTGTAATTGGATGTCATAGATGGATACTCTATACAAAAACAGATGTTACTAGAGTTGAACTGGTCAACGGCTGTTTCCTCTTTATGAGCTTTTCTCAAGTTCAGTTCAAGTTTCACAAATTCAAGGAGAACGGTGAACAAGATTCAAAAGATTATTGCCTGTGTATGGTAGCAGTCCTTCCCATACTATATGCACGATACCCACATGCCCTTTATTCAGAGGTGCTTTGACCTGCTTTCTTTTTCATGAACAATATGAAGAAAAGATGGGTTCAATTCATATTCAGTAGTAAGCTCAGGTTTTAATCAAAACTTCCATATTCTATATTCTAGAACCAAAAATCATTAACAATCCCACTTTTGGGTGAAAATTGCAAATTTTTATAAAACTTGCACCCCCCCACCACCACACACACCCCCCCTGTGTGGCACCTGACAATTGTGCAATTGAAATAATGTGTGCCCCCCCCCCTGAAGGCCATCAATTTGAACAATTGTTTGATTATATGATAAACCATTCTTTGCAGTGAGCTTACATTAAGTGTGTACAGGTACATGTATCCTAATGCTACATGTACAATACAAATTGAACTTTAGGGGACAGACCATAAGATCAATGTAGCCCTATGATTAACACAAGTTGTTTTTCTTGTACACTCTTTTTTGTTACAGGTGTAAATGGAGGGAGTCGGATTTGTAACAAAACTTTGATCGTTTGGTTTGAAATGCCGTAAAATATTTTGCGTCCTTATAATTCACTATGCTCCGGTGTAGTGATTTCAGAATGTAGACTATTTTCGATATTTGCTTATTTTGAGTTGCCAAAATTATAAGACTGCCATTAAGTATTTTGTGTGACGTTTTCTATTTTGCACTAGATTTGAGGTTGAAGTGATCAAATATTGCACATTGATGTACAATGATATTGTTATTTATAAGATTGTGAGCAGTGGCGGTACTATCTCCCCCACAATATCTTTCTTTTCCCCAGCTTGCCCAAAAATTACAAAAATTTCCACTTTTTGCAACAATTTTCGGCTAAATATGTTGATTTTGCCTGCCCCCTCCCTCTAAAATTCGCTTCACCCCCACCCAAAAATTCCTAGTACCACCACTGATTCCTTACCACCGGTCATTTCTGGTTCATACATGATCCACTGAGCTCTCATATCCAGCTTGTATTTGGATTGGAAAAGTAGAATTATATCAGATCTGTACAGGAGTTGAGTAGTTCAAACCGGTTAGGGTGTAACCAGCCCAGACATTCTAAGGGAGTAAAAGACTGGAGGTAAAATGAGTCCAAAATTGCATAGATGAGTTAACATTATTCTTTCTGTCCCAATTTCACCTGTTACACCCTCGACTTTTCTGTCTCAATTTCACCCCCTCCCTGTTGCACGGGCCATATTTAAGTGCCACTACTGTAGACTGGATCCCTGTGCTCTGAATTTGTATTCAAAGGTGTAATACGTGATCATTTTGAATAACCCGTTTCGATATAATGTTAAGGACATTTGGAACCATTGTGCTCCTATTTTGTACAAAAGGGCTATTTCATTATAAATGACAACATTGAGTCCCAAAAGGGGTCAAAATTCAAACTCATTTATTTCATGCAAATTCATTATCATTTCAAAGTTCAGATGGTGTGTCAATAATTCTCAAAATATTAGAGCGTCAAACCCTCAGGAACCATTAAAAAAATTAAATTGAATTTTTGCTGTGTAAAACATAGCTGCCGTCTGGAGGGACATTTTTTAAACAATTTAATACACAACTTTGAAAGAGTATATGTAACCAACATTGGGTTCATACTTATTCATATTTAGTCTGTAATAATTGTTGTATGTTCCTTTACACTTCAGTGTCTTAAATATGCCAGTTTCAATATAAAACAATTAGTAAATTGATACTAATCCAGATAAATGGTGCAAAATTACTACATATTTTAAGGATAAACTTTATCTTCACATGAAAAATTCATGAAATAGTCATTTTGTCCTGCCCAATAGCTACACTGATGCATAAGTGAGTATTCTGAGTCAATCTGTTGTACTAGTCATGGAAAACCTAAAATAAAAGACCCCTCCTGTGTCATTTGTTCTGGATAGGACACATTTTTTAACACATAATAAAGCATACTTTAACTTTAGAAATAGCTGCATCAATATTATTGCATCAATATTATTGCCTAAAAGATCCCCAGCATTTAAAATCCACTACAAACAGGGTTAATATTCTGGTTAAATTAGGAATATTGCAATTTTTAGCTAACCGAAGTTCAATGCAGAATAATATCATATGTGTTCTCAACAACTGGACAATAATTTGAACACTAAAGTGGTTTGTAAGCATAATTTGCAATAAAATGCAAAAATTTCTTGTGGGTTTGGCTCTTTGAAATTTTTATTTTTTAGTTTGTTTACCAATTCATGGAAATGACATAATTGTGCTGGAGAGGACATTTGTTAAATTGCAAACAGAATCGTGGATACAGGCTTGCAAAATGCAACAAATACCAAATCATGTGCCACCTTGGTAGAAGGAAGACCACTCTTCCTCTACAAATTTCACATTCTATGATATAATCCTTCTTATTTCAACAATTAGTAATTAACTTCAGTTCTGGAGAGGACAAATTTTTAACGCGGAACTGTGGTATCAAGAACAAGTGGTCTACTGTATGTAAAATAAATGAATTCCTCAATCAGTGCCCTGTCCCATCAATTGGTAATATAACACAGATTATACAGGTAGGGTAAGGGTTTATATTTCCTCTTTAATGTTAACAAAAATGGAGGCATGAATTGGAGAGGACACTCATTTTTTTTAAGAAAATGCCAATTTTGCAAGAATCTACGGAATTTTAACATTTTTGCACCAATTTTCACCATTCAACTTGCATGATGTTCCACACATATCATATTTTCATTGCAACAAGCACATTGCCATAGAATGTACCTAATTTTTCAAAGAATTAATTCAGAATACATGGGCAAAATGAAATGGGACTCCAAAATTGGGTTAAAATGTACCTTTTGGCAATTTTTTTATACAAAAAATAGACAGAATTCTGTAAAAATGCTCATGTAGCTTGTAGTTTGTGGCATACTTAGAATTAAGTTAATAACACTGCATTATCACCCTAATTATATCAACCAGATATGATAAAAGCCATTTTTGTGAACGTGTCATTTATAATGAAATAGCCCAAAAATAGGAATAATTTAAGATGCCATATGGGCATTAAAAAGTGTGCGATCAAGACTTGGAAATTTTTTCCACATTTATATCAAATGATTATATTTAACACTAACAATATCAAGTTGGCGCACAGGGTACTGAGCTAGCTGCTTTATGTTTACGTGAACCACTAAAAGCTTCTTTATAAAAAAATCATTGAGCTATAACTGATTGTCCACAGCTGTTTCTGTCAAAAACAATATAAAATCCATCATTGTTATTTAATTCCATCATTTTTTGTACCATTTTAAGTTATTTTTGTTATGCAGCTTTATTCCTTCCATCCAGCTGACCAAGTTTGTATTATGTAGTTGACCAAAGATAGCATCATGTCTTTTTTATTATTTTTTGTAAATAAATACATTCGTGTATATTAACAAGTTTCAATCAGTTCAAATGTGTTTGAGTCGTGTGTTTCTTTTGATTTCCTGTAATTATGTCGATTCGTTCATGATAAATTTACTCCTCAAAACAGATGTTGACTCCCAAAATCTTTTTATGACATTTTTCAGTAGATATCCACGTATAAAGCTTATTCCAAAAATTTCATTTGATTCCAATTTTGAGTTGATAAGTTACGCATTATGTGTATTACACTGCGCCATAAATAAAAATCACACTGACATATTCCTAGGGTCTTAAGTTGTCAATTTATCAATTTATTTGTTGTGACTATCTCAATTGCAATTTGTATCAATTGATGATTTAAGGGATCTAAAATGAGCGTTTATTATGCTTTCGACAGTATTTTTGTGGGATATGAAAGCACCTCCGACCTATCGATTGCATTCTGAATACGAAGCATGTCTTTCTGATATCAAATAATTTTCATTTTTTGAAAATCACAATATAATACAAATTGTATGACAAATTATAAAAATTTGATATTTTTCAAATTTTTGATATATAACAGTCCTCGGCGTAAATTATATAAATCTAATGATATATTCTTAAAGTGTATGTAGCAGGGAGGAAAAGCCGACGGTCAATTGAAAATTTTGACCTTTCAGATTAAAGATATGGATTTTTTCCCAAAAGACCTCATTTTTTTTGGTGTTTTGGGAAAAAAATCCATATCTTCAATACGAAAGGTCAAAATTTTCAATTGATCGTCGGCTTTTCATCCCACCTACATACACTTTAAGTATAAATCATCAGATTTACAAAGTTTACTTCAAGTACTGTTAAATATCAGAAATATCAATTTTTAATGATTTGCCATAAAATGTGTATTAAATTGCGAATTTCAAAAAATCAAAATTATTTGATATCAGAATGATATTCTTCGATTCAGAATGCAATTCGATATGTCTGATGTGCTCTAAGGTCCCAAAATAAATACTGTCCAAACGTTCATACCAGCGTTCGAAATTTTGGGTGTCCGGTTGCCCGGGACAACTAAAAAAGTCGCCGGACAACCAAAAATATTGATTCGGTTGTCCGCCGGACAACCATAAATCTAGCCAAAAGTCACATTTATAGGCCTACGGACAACCAAAAACTTAGACGGACAACCGGAAATTGTAATCTGGTTGTCCGTGGGACAACCATTTATTTTTCCTAAATTCGAACACTGGTTCATACCCCAGCCCAAATTGTAGCACAACCAATTCATTGAACAATTTGCAGCATAAAAAAAATAAGTAAGCCACAAAAGCCTGAAGGGGTTTCGCCAAATTTACCATTTTATACAGAAACTATTATAATAGCAGTTGTGCAAAACCAGAAACTTTAAAATACCCATTGTAATGAGTCGCCTAAACACAACAGATTCACAATACAGGCAATAAAAACTTTTTTGTATACTGGGAAACATTTATTTGTGTACTTCATACAGAGTATAAAATTGTTGCAATGTTATCTGCATAAATATAATATCCAGCATCAAATAACATGCATATAACATGATTACACAATCATGAAACAATGCAATGAAATTGTCATCTACTGAACACATGCAAATCATGAGTAACCAGACATTAAATTGTTATTTAATGACATTTTACCCTAAAATTCCAGGTATAGAATTAATACAGTGGTCTTCAAAATATAATTCAAGCAAATTTAACATTCCTTATTTGGCTTCCAACATTTGTCCCTTCAAAATTAGCCTATTGTCAAGACTTCATTGCAGGATTACACAGCTTTATTCTGTTAGCTCTATCCTAGACTTGATACTAGGCTAACTCTATGACATTAGCCTATTGTCAAGACTTCATTGCGGGATTACACAGCTTTATTCTGTTAGCTCTATCCTAGACTTGATACTAGGCTAACTCTATGACATTAGCCTATTGTCAAGACTTCATTGAGGGATTACACAGCTTTATTCCGTAAGCTGTATAATCCCAGACTTGATACTAGGCTAACTCTATGACATTAGCCTATTGTCAAGACTTCATTGAGGGATTACACAGCTTTATTCTCTTAGCTGTATAATCCCAGACTTGATACTAGGCTAACTCTATGACATTAGCCTATTGTCTAGACTTCATTGAGGGATTAGACAGCTTTATTCTGTTAGCTGTATATTACATCCCAGACTTGATACTAGGCTAATTCTGAGTAGGCTTGTAACATGATGGCAAATACACTCAATCACCAGCATGGTGCATTTTTGTTTCCGATGCTTCCCGCCACTATTCACCGTTGTAGTGTGACGTCAATGTTGATCGTTGCCAGGTGAACTGGTTCACGCTATCTGTGTTTGGAACCACAGTCAAAATGATCACCACACAAAGTCAATGGGTAGCTGACAGGGGTACAAACCAAGCGCGAACCAGTTACTAAGGTATGACATATACAATAATACGGCAAATACTGGCTTGGCCCTCGCACCTAAAACTACGGTAACAAACTCAGTTCCATAACAAACTGATGATTCATAATACACCTGAAATTCTTATGATGGCAGGAGCGTAGCCAGCTTTCTTGGTCACAGGGGAACAAAATAAAAATTTGGGGGGAAAAGACAAAAAAAGTCCTGGTTACAACATTTTGACCCGGTATTATCGGTGGGATTATTAGAGAGACTACATGCAAGTCTGAGCTTTCAAAAAAGGTCTTTATTGGGACAATGTGCATGCATACAAATTTGGTATTTTGCACTATTTTGGTCCATGATCGGGATGAATTTTGTTGGGAAAAAGACTCCTTTGCCCTTTACTTTACTTTGTTTTCCCAATTTTTTCTTTCATTTTTTATCAAAGTGGCATTTTTCTCTTCATATTTTGTCAATGGAGGAACCCTGCCCCACCTGCCTCACTGCTGGCTACGCTACTGTACGATTGTCTTAATTTTGGCATAGTAAGTACTCCCAGTGAGAAAATTAACAAAGACTTTTTTTTTTAACACAAGGAAGATAATGAACACACTTGGACTGGTGGAAGAGAATATTTTAGAATACATTATACTAAGATGCAATTATCAAGGTATCTGAAATGGTTTACAATCATGATTTATACACATTATTTTCCCTATCTACAATTGTAGATATTATTTCCTGAAACAAGATTTGTAAAATTTGGAGCCTGCATCTCTGATTTTGAAAATGATTAATAATAATAATATATAGATCTATATCTTTCAGAATACACAATTTTATAATAAATCAAATTATTACAGATACACAAATAAAGTTAAAATCACAGATGACATAACATGATAACTATGTCCATGGACTGCTCACTCTAGAAAAGATTGATCGTTAATTTGTTATCAAATATTTGTTTTAAATACCATACCGTAAAACCTTGTTTACAAACATATTGAGTGGGTTTTTTTTATGAAAGCTAAATTAATCCAGGTGCCCTCCATAAACAAAGTAATAACTTTATGGAGTTTGAGCTTATAAATTACAGATAACGTATACTTGTATGACCAATCTGCTATATTGGCATATTTACGGCCGCTTCGTATTAATTCATCATCAAAAACACTCTATATGCTTGTAGACAAGGTTTTACGGTATGTAACTAGAACATAATTCACCATTGCTAACCCAGAATCTACTAAGTATATGAGAAGAATTGTTTTGCAACTGCAGAATAATATTAGCTTCCAGCTGAAATCATTACATCCCCTATGGAAGACATGACCACAGGGTGTGTGTAGATTTCAAATGTGGTCACACATTCACCCCTCCTCATTTGAAATTCACACTCTCCATGTTAAACATTAAAGGTCATTTCTTCCATGCGAGTGTATGGATTTCAACTGGAATCATTACACCCCCTATGAAAAACACAACCACAGGGTGTGTATAGATTTCAAATGGAGACACACATTCAGGTAACCCCAATTGAAATTCACAATCTCCATGTTGAACATTAAAGGTCATGTCTTCCATGTGGGAGTATGAATTTCAACTGGAATAGCTTGGTACCTTTGAGGTATTATGAAATCAAAAGTACAAAATATGGCCAATGGAAAAATGATCAGTTCTAAAGACTTTATAACATCCATCCAAGATTCAAAGAATGAAACAATCAAATCCATATTTCCCAAATGGGTGGAAAGTTATGATAATAGCGACATCACCTAAAAGCTTTGTTGGAAGTGTAAATTGCAATTAGGATCATATTTCCAAGATTCGGCATTGCATAACCCCTTATTTGACTTGACATTATTTTCCTTGACCACATCCAATAAAGTGAGCACCCCTAGACGATAAGGCACAAATAAATAGGATAGTCCTCTATATATAATAGTACAGCACATAAATATACACATCATCAAGAAGTAGTACCACTTTTTAAAAAGAAAGCACTGACTCTTTTCCTCACACAAAATTTCTTGTATCTACAGTACTGCTAAAAACAATTTATCTAAATATACCAATCCTACTTGCATATCGTCTCCACAGCTAGACTACTCTAATTACACGTCTATGTAGCACAAAATAAACTGGTACCTGTAAGGTACTCATGATGTACTTCACCTCAGCACACATGGTAAAATTAACCATTTAACATGCAACAACAAAACCCACTGCTTTAGCGGGCCAAGTTTGTTCGACTTATATAAGGCGGAAATTATTTGGCTTTTGTTACTGCGCGTGACAATAAAGTCCCAACTGACAACTCGTGTATATCCACATAAGCGTGCGGCAGTCACACATTACACAACACACAACGTAAACATTGCGCCCAACTGTGTGCATGCCATTCTATATCAATACAGGATGTTACAAGTCTTATCTTTCCGCCTTATGTAAGCCAAACAAACTTTATCACATGGTGGTGTACACAAGGGGAAACATGATCACATGGTGTACACGGGGTGTGTGTCTGGCTGTGAATGTAATGAATAAAAAAAACTTTAAAATCTTCAAGCTTTATGGAAAGCTTGTTTTTTATAACAACAAGTGTGCATAGGTATGATGCACTAAGCTGCAAATTTTCATTTGGTTTATATGAAACCTATAAATGAGTTGACTTCTGACATCAATGCCTGGCAGTATGCGCACGCATCATCTTAATTTTCATTGTTTATTGCCTGGCAGTATGTGCGTGCATCATATTTTGTTCAGGGCCCGTTTTTTTTAAACTCCCGCCACATCAAAATAAGGCTATTGAACAGTGTAGTGGTTGCATGGGGTTCATTCAAGCATATCGATATACCAGTCCCTAGCCTTTGTTGATAAACATTGAGGTCAACTCATCTATAGATGTTTCAATAACAAGTGTGCAATGTGCATAGATGTGATGCACTAAGCTGCAAATTTTCATATGGTTTATGGGAAACCTATAGATGTTTCAATGTCAGTAATATGAATGAAAAGTTATCTTAATAACTTTATGATGAGTAACTATTTGATAGTTGTGTGAAAGCAACTTCAGGTTGTACTAGTTACGACCCTTATAATAAAATAATGCAACATTACAACAAACTATACTTTGATCAGCTCGTAATCGGCGGGAATTTTAACATCGCGGATTAATATCAATATATTTTATTTAGAGAATTGTCTTGTCACACCTCGCCAGAAAAATCACAATTTATTAATTCAAGTCCTATACTTGTCTACTTTCTTTAACATGCACATTGTAGATCTTCCAGATGAACAATATCACTCTTAACGCGGATCTACTTTTTCGGCGTAGTGGTAAAAGCCTAACAATTCCCGCCGATTACGAGCTGATCAAAGTATAGCCTTGTTGCACATGCGCAGCACGTTTAATCTTTGGGTTTTTATAGGAGTAGTACTTTGACGAGAGGTGGCAGAAGGTGTTCACTTTTTGCTTGATTGTGTCACATTAATATACACGCTTCATGAATAGGAGAATTCATATTGGAGATGATTAAGAGAATTCAAATTCAATGACTGATTTTTTTTAAAGAAATTTGAACCCTTACACCCCCTTTCCAAGAAAATCAAGAATCTCCTCATTCCTCACCCCTTCTGCCACTAATGATAACTAGTACAATTGGTGGGTATTTAAAAAGAAACATTATGCAGTGGTCACTGCTCCCATGGATCTTTCTGTGTGGGGTCTACAGACGATGGTCTCTTGACTCTTGCATAAGGTCCAATTTTGGGGTCGAAGATGAAATCCCACACTACTTTACCGAATGAGTCATGCCTTGGAAGAGGATCGTAGTACTCTGGTGCTATCTTCCGTAACTGAAATGAAACAATACAGAAATCAAAACACTTGAGTTTACATCTGTGCAAAAAAATATATTGTAGGATAAACAAAAAACTATTTCAGTTGTCAACTGTCAAATCTCAGTTGGAATTGTTCATTAAACTCATTTTTTCCCCCAATAAAAGATTCAATCCAATATCTTTAGCCCATCCATTTTGAGTTTAGTCATATATTTGGGGGCCCAATAAGTCCAAAATCAGAGTTCTGATTATGAAGCTCTGGACAAAGCCACTCCTGAATCTAATCTATTGATTAAGCACAGCCACGGTACCTCATAAATAATCATCATAGCACAAACTGGCAAGTGTAAAATGTTTGGGACTGGGATTTCTATAATACATTGTAGGCTTTACATAGATTCAGCAATCAGCTTGTTAGTTTTTGGAAGTTTATGGTTTAGTTCAGTTTAAGATAAGTTTAGGGAACAAATTCTAAATTCATTCACTCATGAATTCTTCCTTGGAGCCAGCCAGTGAGTGGAAGAAGCATAAATTGCTGCACAAGACCACAAGATTTGGACTTATCTCACACATAAGGCAGCATGCAGCAGGTGCAGCAATATTGCATGTAGCTGACTGGAAAGTATATAAGGAATAAACCTAAAGATAGATGAAGTCCTACGAAGGGAGGGAGGTTCAAAATTGAGATTACGTTTCTCTTATCATCGCTGTAATGACCCCTCGGTTCTCACTTTTTGGTGAAATTGATATATTGTACTGATCTTAATTGTAGCTAGCAAGCCAGGCTTCATACTGGCAAAACCTATATGTCTATCTTCAACAATAAACCCACAGTAACCTTACATGTATTTTCAAAATTGAACTTGTGACAAAACCTCATACATCTTACATATATAGGATAAGATACGAATACGATATAAAACGTACTACAGATTTCAGCCAAAAACAAAATGAATGTTTTTGAAAGTAATTGTGCAAAAACCTTGTATCTCCAAAACTCAAAACCATGAAATCCATTTTTGTGTCTTTCTTTGTGTTGGGAGTTATTAATATTATAGTCATGACTGTAGCAAAGCGCATACAAAACATTGTTTCTTGTCAAAAGAAGGCTTTAACATTGATATTTTTTTACCCTTTCAGTTTTGGGAAGGAGATCAGCTACAAAACATAACTACAATCCCGGACATAAGTCGTTCGAACACTTGTGTCAAAGTAGGACTGTTTGAGACCCTATTTCTGATATACTTGACATATTAAAATATCGCTTTCTTTGACGTGAAGTCTGAACCATTTCCTACTACTATAACCTCCCCTGCCCCACCAATCAATGTTGGATGTTTCTAGGGTTCATGACCAAAAAGAACCAACAACATTGATCAGGGGGAATGGGGGGCATATTTGAGGTACTCATGTTAAAGTGTTCGAACAATTATGACCGGGATTGTATTTGCGATGTCAAAAATATAACATCTAAATTTGGTTTTTGGCTCATATCTTTAAAACCAAAGTAGGTATAACAACCAAATTTGGCACACATTATCACAATGATATGTGTCATATGTTCTGAATTGGACAGCATGATATTGATTAAATTAAGGGAACGGTCAATGAAAATGTGTCGCACACCATGTAAACCTATGTGAAAACTGTCCTATTTTCAAGAGTGTTTTGCCTGCCAATTTAAAATAATTTAGTAGAATTTAATGATTTTTTTCAGATATTATTCCTGAAAGTAAGATTTTTATATACACGCTAATATTTTCTATGGGGGATCTTTATATTTTAGGGATCGGTCAATACAAATATTGAATATTATAGGTTTTTTGATGTAAATTAGGTACTTTTTTATGAGAAAAGACCACAATTTGATATTAAGTGTTAAAAAGAAATCATTTTCATTGCAAATATATTCAAATTGTGTACAATTTAATAAATATTCGATATTAAATGCCAAACTTTGTGCTAAATTGATCACTGATTGAGCCACTGGAAGTGAATAACCGCAGAGGCAAAATTTATCTTCAGTAGATAGCAGGGTTTATCTTCAGTAGATAGCAAACCACTGCACAACCTGTACGTTTTTGGTTCGTGATCAGTAGAGTACAATCATTTCACCCATATAAACAGAAAGCCAGAGATTCACAGACGGAGGCGACACCCGAGCAATGTGTTTTGGGAATGTATCCTCAATTCAAATATTAAAGTGAAAAACAAAACAATCAACGTGCATTTTCAAGAAATTTGATGTAAATTTGATGTAAATGTCAAAATCCAAAATGTTAATACATCTTATTCAGACAAAGTTACTTAATGACTCATCATTAAAAATGAAAAAAATTGTAAAAATATATCCATTTACTTTTGATTATTTTATTCCACAGTGTCAAAGCAATTTAATGTGTAAATGAGAGGGGACGATAATGACAATGTTTAACACTAGAGGAAGTTTTGGATGAGAAAACGGACATTTTGATGAGAAACGGCCAAAATGGTGAGAATTTAAATTTTCTCATTCTTTTGGATGAGAAACTTCCTGGTGTAGGTGTCAATCATTATTGTCTTATTAAAACTGGTGAGAATTGCTAATCCCCGCTGAGCTCAAAACAAACATTATTATTTTCTCATCCAAAAGAATGAGAAAATTTGAATTCTCACCATTTTGGCCGTTTCTCATCAAAATGTCCGTTTTCTCATCCAAAACTTCGTCTAGTGTAAGTTGTCATACAGACAAAAAATCACATCGTCGTCGTCCGTATGCGAATTAACGCATCATAAAGAATTCCTTCATAATCACTATATGTAGCAAGTCCTTCATTCAGTCTCGTTCCAAAACTAAGTCTAATCGTGAAATTTAAATATACTGTATGGACTTTGCATTTTAGGATGCGCACATGACGATAAGCCAACGGTATACCACACGCAAATCAATGCATACCATCGATAATCCACTACTGTTAAAGATTTGATCATTGTGATTTCTAATATTCTATGAATATGGTGGTATATCGTTAATTTATGTGTTTATGGTGTACAAATCGACACAATATTTTCACAACAATATGGATTACCGATATGATCATTTCAGAAATTAATTTTTTTAGCGCAATTTGTCAATTTAAATAACATGATTAATATGACACTTCTCAATGAACAAAACCAAACCAAAACCACTGGCCTTCAATAGCTCAATCGGTTAGAGCGCTCTTGATCTGCAGTTAACGTGGCGGGTTCGAATCAATCCAAGTATTTTTTTTATTACTATTTATTAATTGTTATAAATATTTCAGGAAAATTTTCATTCAAATAACTTTGCAGAGCAATTGTTGTCAAATTCTTTTTATTTTTTCAACTAAAATGCAAAATGTCACTATTATGCGCAGTTTATTGTGTCTTCTTAGTATCTCAGGCAGATTCTCCTATACTCCGGTTGTTGTGCTATAAGTTAATATGTTGTTTCATGAAGATGATCCATATTTTCCTGTGATTTATCCCTAACTCGTGGACTATACATTTACCATGTTTACTAGTATTCATCCTTATGATCACCAGGACCTACAAGGATATGAATTTGAAAACATCTCCTTGCGCATTTACACATAGATTTTATTAGAATGTGAATTTGCATGGTTTTTATGGTCCCGTATACATTTTCATTGACCGTTCCCTTAATTTACAATATTTAATACTGCCCATTTTATAAAACTGAGAACATATTGTTGTGATAAAACGTGCCAAATTTGGTTGTAATAGCTGCTTCCGTTTTAAAGATATGAGCCAAAAACCAATTTTAGATGATTTTTTTTGGACATCGCCAATACAATCCCGGACATAAGTCGTTCGAACACTTGTGTCAAAGTAGGACTGTTTGAGACCCTATTTCTGATATACTTGACATATTAAAATATCGCTTTCTTTGACGTGAAGTCTGAACCATTTCCTACTACTACAACCCTCCCCCTGCCCCACCAATCAATGTTGGATGTTTCTAGGGGTTCATGACCAAAAAAGAACCAACAACATTGATCAGGGGGAATGGGGGGCATATTTGAGGTACCCATATTAAAGTGTTCGAACAATTATGACCGGGATTGTAGTTATGCGTATGGGCGCCATTGATATTTTGGTAGTTTCTAAACATTCTGACTGCCGAGTTGATGTTCTTTGTTTGCCGCTCACCCGTACAAGCCAGTAGTATGTCCTCAGTGAATGGCCCATATATTTCTGTGCCCTTCATTCACAAAGAACATACATACATACTATTGGCTTGAACCGGAGCGTGTGAAACAAACAACACAACGCAGAAGATAGGATGTCTTGAAACTACCAACTTGTGACTTTACGCTCATTTCATGTTAGCAGGTTACATATTTTGTCTTGCTTACCAGAGGAAGTTTATGCCCAGGTATATTTGGGAAGTCATGATGCTCCATGTGATAGCCAACATTGAATCCAATATAGTTATACGCTCCTCTATATGAATACGTCTCATGTCCTTCTTCAAACAGATAATGCTCCGAGATAAAATGTCCCGCTAACGGATGCAACCCCATGGTGACTAAACTACCGATGATAAGATACAGGAGTCCTTTAATTCCGCTGCAGTATATAACGGCTGCATTGAAGACTATCTGCACAGCGAGGTTGACGTACTCCAGATTACAAGGTATTTTGGGGCGCTTGAAGAATGGCCGGAAGGCATAGAATAATGGTTGAAGAATCATCCAGATGGTTTTGGTGAATGAGGTGCGGAAGAGGTAGCCTTCCCATTCTGACGGGACATCGGGATCAAGGGCGTCTTCACCCTGAGACGTACAAGAAAAAAATATAACAGATGTATTAGTGTTGATAAATAAAAGCATGAATTATAATATTTAGTATTCAATGAGCTAGTTGAAAGGTATTTGTAGGTTTTTTCAATTTTTCATTTTCAGATTATTAATAATTAATTACTTTTAGGCCATGCTGTTTGATTGCTTTTAATTAAAGCATAACTGACTCCATCAAAGTTGACTTCACAATTCTCTAGCCTGTGACAGCTGCAGCAATAAAACAGTAAGGGACTGTGCAATAATTATGAGACCTGGGGGGGGGCGAAACTTGGGGGGGAAGAAATTTTTGGCGAGCTGAAAGGAGGGAAGCAATTTTTGGCAAGCCGAGGAGGGGGGCAAGCGATTTTGGCACACTTTCATGGGGCGCCTTTTAAATAAAACGCTCTAAAAAGGCTTAGGAAAACAGTACGGAAACACCAATCACTAGGATCTCAACATGCTCAACTATCAGTCGACAGTTCTTTACCCTCTAGGCTGTCATCGATAAAATGACCTTTGAGTGTTGGGTACAAAAACTCATACTCCACAATTTGAGGTCAATTTTTGAGCTATGCTTGTTGAATGTAGGTTAATCAGGTTATTGAACTTGACCCTTATTATAGATGAAATCATTTTGGCTAATAGTGTATTATCCTTTTTTACTATGCTTAAAAATGTGATTTTTGTTGATTTTGTAGATTTTTTGATTTTGACTGAGTGCCTTGATAAGGGTAAATCAAATTCATAACACAGCAACAACCATTTGAACTATTAAAAACAGGGAAAATATGACACAACATCCAATGGGGGGAGTAACTTAAGACATATAAACAAAGTTAAAAACCAGACGTTTGAAAAGACAAAACTTTTCTTTCTCAAGGGATAGAAAGAAAAGTTTTGTCTTTTCGAAACGTCGGGTTTTTAACTTTGTTTTAAGTTACTCCCCCCATTGGATGTTGTGTCATATTTTCCCTGTTTTTAATTTTATCCATTGCTAGTGTGACACTGTTGTATCCTTTTGGATCCATCTTTTTTGGTTCCCCGCCGGTCAGTTGGAACAGATTTTCCCTGTTTTTATACATTTGAACTCTGTAAGTCCGCATTAAATGTCAATGTTTTTTAGAAGGTCAAATTTAAGATGGTCAAATTTTGGAGAGACACTGACATCATGAACACACAGGAGATTTTGTTAAAGATTTGAACTTGCTGTTTGGAAAGGACAAAATGAAAAACCTGAAAGAGCTCCTTACCTGGTAACGATGATGATCATGATGATACCTCCTAAATGAAATCGATATCGGCACCCCGATGCAGCAATTACCTATGAACCCAATCCACCTATTCCATATAGGCTTAGCATGACCATAGGCTAAATTATGACCTATCTCATGAATAGCCAGAGTCATTGAATGATTCACCACGCCGCCAAAACAGTAACCGACAATGACGATGGTCGCCCATGATTCGTTGCGTAAACAGTAGGCTGTGATGAACTGTACTGCTACCATTGCTAAAACAATCTTGGCCATGTATGTGTCGTGACCCATTAATCTCTTGATTTCTGGATATTTTTCTGTGGACAAAGAGAGAGAAAATTCAAATATATTAGCACACATTTATTTATATTCCTGTCATTAAGGGGGTATTACACCCCTGCCCAATTTTGAGCCTATTTTTGCATTTTTCTTAAAATTATAACGCATTGGTGACAAGTAAGATATCGTATATTATAGGGGCAAGGACTACAACTACTGCGCTGAAATTTTATTTCAGTACAGAAAACAGTTGTGGGGTTACAGTCAAAAATGAGGGAAAACCAATATTTGATCAATAAATCAATAACTACTTGCCCTGAGTTGCTGAATTTTCAGTGCAGTAGTTGTAGTCCTTGCCCCTATAATATACATATCTTACTTGTCACCTATGCGCTATAATTTGTGAGAAAATTGCTAAAATAAACACAAAATTGGCTAGGGGTGTAGTACCCCCGTAACAGAACAAACATTTCCGAACACCTGTCAGAGGTCTAATTCTGCTGTAAACTGACATATAAATTTGCAAAGGAAGGGCAGGAATAGACTAAATTCCAATCAGCCGTCTACACTTCTCATACTATGTTATGCTGCGTAGTGATGACTGATTATCTTCCAGTCCATATCGTGACGGACTTCTGAAAACTATTCAATGCGACTTTGGTTGTGCGCCGTAGCGCGACTGACCGTGTACCACGTCGCTGTACCGCCGCTGTGACAAGATTCCGCTCTGAAGTTCTAAAAACAACAAACTCTGTCAAAAGGTCAATTTGGACACAATAATAATAATAATATTTATTTCAATTGTCATAAATTACAAACATGTAAAAACATTAAAAGCAATTTAAATGACAATCCAGGAAAGAAGAAATAGACTAAACAGTCCAAACACAATGTGTTCTTCTTTCCTGATTATAATGTACATATAATAATAATAATAATATAATGATAATAGTAATAAATACCAGATACACATTAAAGCAAAAACATTTGCAGAAAAAAAGAGTGAAACACTCTAAGACATATAACTTATGCACACAGGATGTATCAATAGTACACAAGATACAGGCAGCAAAAAATACACATAATTATGTGAACAAAGTTATTGCCATAGAGTGGGCTCCAAATTTAAAAATAAAACTAAATTTCCCAAATTTAAACCAAAATGTTTACTCACAAGAGATTTTAAAACATAAATGGCAATGAAGGGGGAAAAATTAGATAAGTAAACATGCATATATGAAAAATATAATTACATCATAAAATGTTCTTTACACATGGCCTTAAACAAGGTAAGGGAGGGCGAGAGCGGATATCATCGGAAGTTCATTCCACAAACGTGGAAAGGAAACAAAAACAGAGTTGAAAAAGGCATTGGTATGAGAACTACAGTGGAGATACCTAAACTCCTTAACCTTAGAAGGCTTGAAAAATTGGCAAAAAGAAGAAGAAGGACCAATTCCATTAATCAATTTAAAGCAGAAGATCAACCTCAACAAATCAAATAAGTCGCACGCTTTTAAGTAATCTAAATTCATCTAATCTAGACTCATATGAAAGATCAGAAGGACACCTCTTCCTATACATCAAAACTTTAGAAATCTTTCTCTGACTCTTATCTAACCTATCAAGCAGGCCAGTCTGACAAGGATTCCAAATAACAGCACAGTATGTAAGATGAGGGAGTATCAATGCTTTAAATAGATGCAGAAGAGCACTGAAGTGCATATGGCGAGAAGTTCTGATGACAAAACCAGTTAGACGAGAAACCTTTTTACAGATATTATCAACATGTGAAGAGAACGATAAGGAAGAATTGAAAACAACACCAAGCAGTTTATACTCATCAACAACCTTAATTGGAATACCACCTAACTTGTATGTAAAAAGACTACAAGCCCTAGACCTCGAAAAATGAACAACAGCACACTTAGAAGCATCAAGGGGAGATTATTCTCAATGGTCCACCTGTGAATTCTGTCAAGATCTTTCTGCAGAGCAACTTGATCCTCAAAAGTTCTAATAGAGCGCACAAGTGTATGGTCATCAGCAAATTGAAATAAGGGAGAGGACAGGTTTTCATTAATGTCATTTACAAATAACAGAAACAAGATGGGCCCCAAAACAGAACCTTGAGGAACTCCCGATGTGACTGAAGACCAATCAGATTTAGCTCCGCCAAATATAACTGCGCATGCTCTATGCCACAGGAATCCTGTTGCAAAATCCGTCACTTTTTTTCCATGTAGTTTTCTCAGTCGTCAATCCAGACGGTTGACGACTGAGGGCAGCAGTCTAGGGCAGGAACAAAGGTCCAAGGTTTTTGTCAGGTGTGTGCATAGAACCTTGTGGTGCATGGTTAGCAGAATGTTTAATTTGTAAAAGGAAATTTGCAAAACATTACATTAATTGTTTGGTCATGTTTGATGTTGGTAAATATTTACATACATTCTCTTGTTCGGGTTGTTCCATCTATAATTGCACTAATACAGGTATTTATCATGTTTGTCAAATGTCAAATGGGACACCCTAGTGAATTCCCTCTTGATTCATACAGGGGCTTTTAGTCAATTTTCTCAGCATAGTAAATACCGGTTTGCCATTTCTTATGTAATTAATTTGTATCCTAAATAATGAAGAAGGAGGCGGCCTATATGCTTCACCCTAGCAGGGCGTAAGACAATGCGAGACACAAATTGATATGTGAGGATCGGAAATAAACGATACAATCCTGATAAGAAAACTTTTTGAATTGTTTCAAGAGGTATTTATTTTATGATTATGTTAATTGTAATGTTACCTGGTGATTTCCCCCCATTGCATGATTGAGTGCTAGAGACCTTTGCATTCAAAATCTAGTCGGATTCGCTGAAGCATGACACCGTGTAAAGCAATGGAAGTTCAGAAGTAAACACAGCCGATCACGACAGTCGATTGCATCAAAAATGTTGCTAAAATTACACTTCAGCAAAATTTTAGACTGTCCAAAATAGGTCAATCTTGTTCAAAAAATACAGTTGACTGACTCATCAAAATAACTTTCATCCAAATTTCAACATTTAATAACAAAATAAATAACCTCGGGTGCAACAAATTGCACCACTGCGCGACGAAAAATGATAGCAACGCACTCTAGCATTGAATGCGTAACTATCGTGTGCAAATTCGAAGCTAGAGTTCTCGAGTAATTATCAGCGTTATGCAAATTAAGTCAATTAGAGTACTCTAATCTAGGATTAGAGCTGAGAGTGATCGTAAAATGAGCAAGGCTGCTCACTGCCAACACACAGATTAGTCCCAAACAGAAATGTTTGGTAGACTCATAACCGTGCGATCTTACCTTTCCGATGTTGATTAAGATACTTCTTGCATCGATCCCGAGATGCGGAAAACCAATAGTCATTTTGTCCCACATAAATGAATAAATAACAAAAAACCCGATCCCCGGTGGACTCACCCAAAAGGTGACGTCACACCATATGATCGCCCCTTATCCGACTTGGGATCCCCTACTCGGACCAAACTTGTAGGGGTGGCGGGTCGGGATAATCAATATCGAAAGGTAAGATCGCACGGTTATGAGTCTACCAAACATTTCTGTTTGGGACTAGACTCAGTACACCGGTCGATCTTACCGCTTCGATGTTGATTAAGATACTTCTTGCATCAACATCTGAAAGATCGATCTAGCAAGTAACCGACGGATGGAGGTACAAGATTGGTCAGCATCTGATCAGGGATCGGGAGCGGTAACGATGGTTTTCGCGAGGTCAGAAAATATTTTCCCCAACGGTCGGGAAACAAAAAAGACCACGCGATCACAGACATAAACCTCCTTACTTAATAAGTTTGGTGGTTAAGAATAGCGACACTGGTTCTTACCATGCTGAGTATTCTGTATAGTCTGAAAACCTGGTACCCGTACACCACCGTATTATGATCGCCCGAACAATGTCCCGGTAAACCTCCCACCCCGTCTCTGATTACTAACGTAAACGGAAGTATCGTAGAGAAGGGCGAAGGTGGCTTCCGGGACACCGCCTGCTAGATCTCCTCAAGGGACAACCGAACAGTATACCCAAGATGATGAGATAGCTCGTGTCGAGTGGGTCGTGGGACGCGAAACCTTCGCGATCCCCCAGACCCCACCAACACCTGGACCAGCCATTGCGACAGCGGCTGGACCGAAAACTCTGTAAGGGTGATGAATGCGGTCGTGAGTCCTCGCAAGGCTTGTGTTCGGAAGAAATAGTGCTGCAGCGCCTTATCGGACACCCCAGCCTATCTTTGGCTTCAGCCGAACCTTGCCCAACCCTGGGGATTGGAGAGGGACGAATGTCGGTATGCACCGCGCCCGTTCAGAGTCACGAGAACAGAGCGCCAAACAGTGTCGCTCCAGTGTTTGTGAACACGGAAGCTAACCTCGAGACCGTGTGCAACTCAGCACCGCCGTCCCGAAGCCAACGCCAAACCGAAAAGCCATCTTGAGAGTTACGTATTTAAGCGTCGCTTTTGACGGAAGGTCAAAAGGGTGACCCTTAAAGTAATCTAAGACTGTGTTGGGATCCCTTAGGAGGATCACTTTCCTTTTTTGAGGTAGACACTGCTTGAACATACCGTCGAGGCGTAGACTAATAAGGTAACCATCGGCTATGATAGTCGAATTCGCCTCGAAACCTCGGTGAATGGAGAGGACAGCTGACTTATAGCTGGCCCCAGTGGCCCGCTGAAGTCTTGCTTGGAACTTTTCTGTCAGAAACTCCGAACTAGCAGCACAGAGGTTTCTAGCGGGAGAGCTATTTGTCTCATTGCACCAAGCGTAGTATGGAGCCAGACTCTGGCTATACGTGACGGAGGGTAGACTTCCGCCTAGCCCCGGCGATGAGAAAAAACAGCTTCTGATGAAAAGTATCCCTCCGCTGCGTGTTCCCTGGTAAGGGCCATGCAGCTAACTGCAGGTGCTCTAGTGATAGACTGGTACCTCCGCTCCGGGCATCCGGAGTAGATCTGGTACTGGGAGTGCCAGCGGCCTTGCCGCTAGCAGAATGACAATGCAGTCTTCCCACCCGATCTTGGCCACCACCCTCATGAGTAGTGAGATCGGAGGGACTGCATAAGCTGTCATCCCTCCCCAGTCTATGGACAGAGCGACCACGGTGAATGCTTGGGGGTCCGCGACCCTTGAGCAGTACACCGGCAGTGGATGATTATGCGATGAGATGCGAACAGATCTTTCGAGGGGTGGTACATCCCCTTGAAGATCGTCTGAGCGACCTGCGGCGCAAGGGACCATTCTGCTGGTCCCGACACCCTTCCTCGTGACAGATTGTGCGCGAGGATGCTGGTGACGCCCGCGATGTGTATCGCTCTCATCGTAATCTGCCTGAACTTGCACCACCCTATCAGGTGTCGTGCATGCAGGCTCAATCGTGGTGGCCCGGAGTCCCCTTGTCTGTTGGGGTAGGCTACCACGGTTGTGTTATCCGTCAGGACAACGGTATGTGATTCCACGATCACCTCCTCGTAAGCGAGGGAGGTTGATGTGAAACTCTGTCTCTATGGCCCCCATAGGCCCGAGACGGAGTCTCCGTGGATGTGGACCCCCAGCCCCGCTTTTGACGCTATGGTCGCTCACTACGTGACATACCGGGGTGCAGGAAACCTGACACCCTGGGTCAAATTGGGCTGATGGGTCCACCACCAGAGTTCTCTCGCGCGATCTCCGACAACGGAACCGCGAGGGATATTGGTGACGACTGGGCCTGCAAGCAGGCTAGAAGGTGTAGTTGGGTAAGCCTAACGTAGAAACGGCAGTACAGTACGAGGTCTACCATACTGGCCATTAGGCCTACCACCTTCATCCATGCCACAGCGGGTTTTGCCCGAGACTCGCCAAGAGTCAGGCACACCGCACCATGTTCGCCACCCGCCGGGTGAGAGCACCGCGAACCCCTCCGTGAGGGTGATCTGGGCCCCTACAAATAGTGGTGTTCATGCGTCGGGACCACGCTGGACTTTTTTTTTTTTTTTAAAAATCCAGGGTCCCGCACCCTACGGACTATCAACCCCATGAGACCCGTAGTCTTCAGTGGAGTGCGTCCGTATATGAGCCAAACGTCCAGGTAGCAACTGATGTTGACACCCCTGTGCTTCAGGTACGCTGCCACCGCTCTGACCAAGAGTGTTAAACACCCTGGGAGAGATGGACAGGCGGATGGCCGGTATCAAAACTGGTAATTTTGATCCTGTACCTAGAAGCGCAGATGCCTCCGATCTTGAGAGGCGATTGGCATATGCAGATAGGCGTCCGAGAGATCTAGCGATGCTGTTCCCATGCCCCTGATGGGGCAGGCTAGCACCGAGGCGAGAGTCCCCATTCTGAACCTCTTGGGCCTGAAGAACGTGTTCAACAGCCTGCGGTTCCGGATGGGGTTCCCGTCGCCGGTCTTCCTTGGAGCCAATGGCTCCAAGATCACCCGTAGAAACGGGGGTAGACCGACAATCGCCCGCCGTGAGAAGCTGTGTGATCCCTGTCAGTAGTGCCCGACGCTGGGGGCCGTCTGACGGCACTACTGTGGACCTCTGAAATGTGCAGACGAATGTGGGGAGACTGGATTGCCAGTCTGTAACCCCCACTCACCACTGACCATACCCAGGCGCTCAAAGAGATGGTTTCCCACCTCTGGGTGAAAGCCATAAGCGGTTGTCCACTGGGAGATCCCCTGTGGAAAAACCGCTGAGCCCCCAGGAATGCTCTGCCTAGCTTCCCTTGGAAGAGCGCTTGCTCTTCTTCGGGCTTGCCAGCTGTTCCTGTGCTACCCTTGCGCCTCCCAGAAATGGGTGCTGCAGAGGTAGTGGGCTCGGGTACTGTTGGTGGTGCACGGCCTGCTGAAGTCGGAGCTCCTACCCATGGTAAGGGCAGTTTCCGACCTCTTCAGAGTGCTCCCGTTGGTAGCTTCTTTGCACGGTCCTCCCCCGTAGCGTGGAAGCATCCAAAGAGAAAAAGGACCCTGCCTTTCCATCGCGTTGAGCGATTGGAGTGGCAGGCCCCTCCCCCGCGCTGAGTGGACACCCTATGGGCTAGGCCCATGGAGCTCTCGTTGAGGCTAGCTGTTAGCACCGCTAATAGGCTCACCTCGCGGAAGAGCTCAGATGTTGTCTGAGCGTGATACGCTTGACGACATCTGGGTCCCTCTCGGATCCCCTCAGGTATGTCCCGTGGTCCTCCCGCGATACACGCAGAGGAAGCGTGCAAGCACGCAGGCGCCATAGCTCTACTGAGCTCGACAGCCCCACGATATCTACCCGTGAGGTTTGCCGGGAATGAGAGTGCAGGCGTCCCCTGTGAGGAAGCAGCAGCTGAGCATCCTACTGAAAGGATCCCTGGTCCTCCTCCATGGACTCCCCTTAGGGGGTGTCCGGAGGAAGATCAGTGCTGTTGCTCCCCTCGCGGGCAGCGGGGAAGGAGATTGTAGTGATGTCACTACCGGACTCAGCTTCCGACTCCTTTCCCTCGCCCACAGTATCCGTATCATGCTCCGATGATGACGGCAACTGAGGACGGGCATCTGAAAGCGGGTAAGAAGGCATAACCACTGTGTGGCTCGCCGACTACCTGCCAGCAGAAGAGGGAGTACTCCCGCAAGACCCTGAGGTATCCGCCATGGCACCACTGGGTCCGCATGCTCTCGCAGCCGTCGTCCTAGCGCTAGCAGCACGGGGCCTACCCTGATCAAGATCTGGGTTAGCCCCATGCCGGCTGGTCTGGTCAACAGCTGATGTTGGTACTGCGTGGCCATCGCTAGGCGACACTTGCCACGGTGCTAGGCCGTGGAAGAAACACCCTGCGGCGGGTACCACGGGGCATACCCAGCCGGCAGCTGACCCTGAAAGGATCCGCCACCAGGGTAACCCCATGGTACTGCAGTACCAGCACCGCCTCCCCTTGTTGCCACAGAGACTGTGGCGACTAAGGCGGTGCTCGGTACCGGTGCGGTATCAGCGTGGGTACCCGTGAGGGTTCCCAACTGTGGACCGCTGTACCTCGCCACACTGCGCTCCCTGTTTGGGGGATCAAGCTGTGTGCTGGCGTGTACCGGCGCTGCACTAGCATGGGTACCCGTGAGGGTTCCCGGTTGTGTACCGCTGTATGCGTGGTTCCAGCGTAGGTGCCCGTGAGGGCTCCCGGCTGTGTACCACTGTACCCATGCCTCACTGCTGTTCCCCGCAAGGGGATCAAGCCGCGTGTATGGGTACCCCGCTATACCGGCTGTCCCTTGGCTAGAGGGAGCTTGCCTAGTACCACGGGTAGCTGAGCGTGCATACCCCCCGATCAATCACCTCGCCACCTGAATAGGCAGCGTCAATCAATGGAGCTATGCCCTGTTGATTTGACAGTGATCGATCAAGAGAGGGTAATTGACCCATTGACGGTAATGGATCACCCACGCTCCGCTGGCTCTCGAGGACATAAGTGGGTTGTTGATCAGCTAGGCTGTTCAAGCTACTTACTGTACCCTCTAGAGCTTCGCCCAAGGTCGCTGTGTGTGGCGGACCACTCACGGCAGCTATGGGCGGGTGCATAGCGGCTACCACTGAAGTCAAGCCGTAGCTCGCCTTTGTAGCTGCCACCGAATGCACCTGGGTCGCTGTCCCGTGAGAGACTGCGAGCCCAACCCCTGAATAATCGCCAGCCAGTCCCTGTGGACAGCCAGCAGCTATTCTAGGGCCCAGGGTATCACTCGGCGGTCCCGCCATGGAACGCTGCCGTGTGACAACCCCAGTTGGTTCTGCTAAGACTACACCCACAGCGTTAGCAGCGGTATCGTCTCTGCTGAACCCATGCATGCTCGGGTTCAACCCAGGCAAGCGCGGGGTACCCTTGCATGCTGCCCGTCGCTGGCTACTACTGTGGCTGTTTGAGCCCGTAGATATGCCTGCAACAGACGGGTGTCCTCCTGCTAAAAACCCGTGAGGATTTTCGCTAGAGGACTGGTATCCTCCTGCTACAAAACCCGCTAGGGTTTTCGCTGGTGGTTACCGCTCTGCTGCCTGCTACTTTGCTCCGACGTATAGTCAGTGCTTTCGCTGGCTGCTGAGCCTTTGGACGCCGCTTAGCAGTCCCGAAGGAACCGCCTGCTTGTCCGGGGACCGGAGCCCCTTAAGCAGACCTGCCATGACCCATAGGGGCTGTCACAGCAGAATCTACCGTGTCGACTGGTATCCTCCTGCTGCAAAACCCGCTAGGGTTTTCGCTGGTGGTTACCGCTCTGCTGCCTGCTACTTTGCTCCGACGTATAGTCAGTGCTTTCGCTGGCTGCTGAGCCTTTGGACGCGCTTAGCAGTCCCGAAGGAACCGCTTGCTTGTCCGGGGACCGAGCCCCCTTAAGCAGACCTGCCATGACCCATAGGGGCTGTCACAGCAGAATCCACCGTGACGACCTTACCAGTGCCCTTGGTAGATTTCTTCTTCGCCTTATGGCGATGACGGAGCCTATCCCAATCGTCAAGCTGGAACTCGGAGAGTCCTAAGCAAAAGAAAGACATCTAGAAGATCGTGAGCACTCCCTGTGGGTGAAACAGAGCGGGTGTGGGTCCCGCTCCGTCACCAGGGAAGGGCAAGCCCGACAGGGCCGAGGCGAAGCGAGGAGAAAGGGAGGGGGCACTACCCCCCAACACGCGACTCAAGCCCAGTAAGCAAACCTGAGCACGGAGGCTGGTCGCTAACGTTAGTGGTAAAGTAAGGACTGGCTAACTTTATTACTAAAATGTCAGACGGTCCCTACCAATCCCCACCGTATGAATATCTGATTAACTCGCCTTTATTGGACGGTAATGAAGACATAACGATAGAGTAATCACCCTAACATAGCAACAATAACCTACCGTACATGAAATACAATGTGTATGTACAAACATCTATTGTAACTTACAGGCTGCAATGGTTGTTTTACGTGGGAAACAAAATGAATGGCGCCAACGAGCGCCATTTTGAATTGCTCGTGTGTCCCGTGATACAAACGGAGGCACGATATGTAGCTAAGTTTTGGATCGTTTTTGTCACTTTTTCGCCAGAAAATGCCGTCAAAACTATCCTCAGCCGAACAATACCGGTTTGGTTTTACCTAAGGTGTGAAACTACAACCCGTATATCTCGCCTTAATTAGAAATTGATACACAGTGCTATGAACAATCGATAGGCACGTCTGTGTCAGTCGGAGACCAAGGAGGATAAGGGGCGATCATATGGTGTGACGTCACCTTTTGGGTGAGTCCACCTGGGGATCGGGGTTTTGTTATTTATTCATTTATGTGGGACAAAATGACTATTGGTTTTTCCGCATCTCGGATCGATGCAAGAAGTATCTTAATCAACATCGGAAACGGTAAGATCGACCGGTGTACTGAGTCTTAGGGTTTCTCTACCAGAAGTCAATTTGTGCCGAAATTCCTCCCACAATGCAATAAGCATTTTGCATAACAATAGATACAGTTCGGAGGTTAATCAATATTCTTTGTTAATCTGCGTATTACTCTACCCACTTACTCAAAATGGATTAGACTTTAGGGGTGTAAATTAACGGTTATTTGTCTAACCGTTTAAACAGTCCACAATCCGGTCGGTTAACCGTGTCAACGTATGTAAAAAAAAAAAGTTAAAAAATTTTGGAATCAAAACAACATGGCAACGCTGCGATTGGTGTTATTCAGTGGTGAAAACCCGGGTGAGAATTGCCTATTTTCCCCTAGCCTTGTCAGATAGAAAATGTATAGCATAATAGAAGATGTTATTTATAAGTGAAAAATAATTCTATTTGGAGTTTGAGCTCCGGATGGGCTTCTGAGCATTGCTGAGTGCCTTCAAACTGCTACGGCGGATGGCCCTAGTAGACCCCCGGCTGCTATTGCGCTGCTCACTTCGCTAGATGTCGGCGCTAGATTTTTTTTTTATGTTTAAACGGTTAGTGATTTTCCTAAACGGATAGTACTCGGGGAGCTAGGACCACTTTCTGTGCACCCCCACAGGACTAAACCAAACCAACTTTTTTAGGTTCCTGAGATGACCCCAAAACATAATCAGGATGTTCCCAAAAATATAAACTGGCCTCAAGGGGGTAAAAGGTCATCGAACAAATCAAATAAGGATAGGATTGTAATATCTTGGATGCTTCGTTACCTAGGTAACACAGCAAAATAGGTCAAGTAGGCCCTACCATTGAGGCCTATTGACCATGACCTATTTTGCTGTGTTACCCAAGTAACGAAACATCCAAGATAGTGCAATCCTATTCTTATTTGATTTGTTTCATCAAAACGAACATTTTGACACCTCTTTCTGCAAAATCGGAACACTTTGATGTATTCGACCCCCATAGAGGCAAAAAACGTGACCTTGACCTTTTTGGTTATAACTCAAGAACGGTACATCCTAGATAGGTCAAACTATACATTTTCTGAATCCTTGTGACTAGTGGAATACATTGGAATGGGTTTCAACACAATTTGAGCAAGTTTTTGACCCTATGCAAAGTTCGATGACCTTTTACCCCCCTTGGGGCCAGTTTATATTTTTGGGAACATCCTGATTATGTTTTGGGGTCATCTCAGGAACCTAAAAAAATTTGGTTTGGTTTGGTCCTGCGGGGGTGCACAGAAAGTGGTCCTAGCTCCCTAGTATAGTGCATTTTACGAAAATCGAGTTAAGGGGTACTACACCCATGTGGTAATTTGTGGCAATTTTGCATTTTTCTCAAAAATAATAACACACTGGTAACAAAGGTTATGTATATTGGGGCAGGAATCCAATTACTACACTGAAATTTCAATGACTCAAGACAAGCGGTTCATTATATATGATAGGAAACGAGGTACATCCTAGTGGTACCTTATTTCTTATCATAAATAACAAACCGCTTGCCTTGGATCACTGGAATTCCAGTGTAGTAATTGGTTTCCTTGCCCTATAATATACATAACTTTTGTTACCACTGTGTTATTAGTTTTTGAGAAAAATGCAAAATAGACACAAATTTATCGAGGGTGTAGTACCCCTTAAACGTGAAACGAGACACCCTTAATTAGACTTGTAGAGATTGTAAAATGAGCAATGGCTGCTGAATGTCAATTATAGAGTGAGAGGGGTGTGTTTCATCACACTAAACTTATCTGCATGTGTGTTTATCGCAAAGCCACTACCGGTACATGACTAGTGTTCATGGTGTTCGAGCTTTACCAAGCCCGGGGATCAAGCCCAAGAAATACTTTTAATTTAATCCCTCCCTATAGTCATGCTAGCACTAGAAAAATACCCGATATAAATTCATCTCAGGATTTTGTAGGTATGATCATCAAATTTTTCAAGTATGATATTTCACATTGAAATTGTTTTGTTTTCCAAGTTCTGTGACCATCATTCATTGACAGTACCTTACAATGAATTACTGTACAAACAAGCTAGTACATGCAACATTTTTCAGTACAGTGATCCATTTTACAGAAAAGCGATTTCATTTGAAAAAAAATTACTATGACTGTGTGACAGTGTATGATAACTTCTATATCACGGTATACCAATTGACACTTTTTATCTTTCTACGTAAGGTTTCTGGCGTTTAAATTTCAAATTTTTGTATTTTCCTACATGGGGTGGGGATTACACAGTTAAGCCATTTCTGTGGTTACAAGTAGGAGTTGAATGAGGCCCTCTGTAATTACACCCATCGAATGTGTGTCATCAGCCCTCAGATCGGCCCTCAGACTGTAGGTGACTGTAGGAACCCATGGATTCGATCCATGTACTCTGTAATAAGCAATGTCAATGTGGGCATACCTATTTTAGGTCTGGATCTTTTTTTTTTTTTTTTTTTTTTTTTTTTTTTTTATGTCAAGACATATCAAGGCATTAACAGCTGTTATCGCTGCAATAAAGCTGACGGGTTGGCGCCTAGATAGCTATTAACCGCCTTTTTGAAGCTGTTCCTTTTCGCAATTCCAGGAATGTGAGGCGGGAGTGCATTCCATGTGCATGCTGTAGATGGAATGAAAGACCGCTCATGACTAACAAGGTTAGATCTTGGAATTTGAACTGCAAGGTCGTGAGATCTAACTGAACGGCGCGGCTGGCGAGGGTCAGTCTGGAGCTGGTCCGAAGTAGTTGGCATAGTAATTCAGGGGCATTCCCGTAGAAAATTCGATGGAACATAGTGGTGGCACCTACTGTTCTCACGGTGAGCCAAAGGCTGAATTTGAAGAGAGGAAAGTTCTTCTCCAGGGAGATCGATGATGCGAGCAGCACGCCTCTGGACTGCATCTAGTTTTGACAGTGATGTAGGAGTTGCTCCATGCCATGCTGTGCTAGCATACTCCATCTTAGATCTCACCATACTCTTATAAATTATCGCTCTCTGAGCTGGCACCAAGTAGGGAGCAGCACGACGGAGGAGACCAGTGCGCTGGGCTGCTGTCTTTGCCATCTTGGTTAAAACAGGATTCCAAGATAAATCTCTGCTGAGGGTGAGACCAAGGAGTTCAACACTATCTGCCTCTGGGAGCTTTATACCAAAGAATTGGAGGCTAGGATGATTGCCAGCAGAATCTCTGCGGTTGGAAACCGTGATGGATTGGCATTTAGCTGCTCGAAAAGAACATTCCATGTAGAGGCCCATGTTTCGATCTCTAGTAGGTCTTTGTTGAGAGATGCAGCAGCAGCTTGTCTGTCCTCTCTGGACTCGATAAAGGTCATCAGGGTAACATCGTCAGCATACAAGATGGAAGTATTTGTCAGCCTCTGAGAGATGTCATCTATGAATATTATAAACAGGAGAGGACCAAGGATGGATCCTTGTGGGACACCAGCATTGATCCACTTCAGACTGGACGATTTGCCATTCAGAATAACCTTCATGGAGCGGTTCGAGAGGTAGTCAGCTAACCATGCTAACAGCTTTCCAGAGAAGCCAAGAGCAGAGAGTTTCTCCAGAAGTCCAGGGTGCCAGACTCGGTCGAATGCTTTGCTGATGTCCAGGCAGACAACACGAGCTTCTTCTCTGTTGTTCAAGGTGTTGGTGAGACGCTGGGAAACATAAGTGAGGGCATCTGATGTTGAGTGGCCAGCTCTGAAACCAAACTGCTGTTTGGATATCAGCTTCTGTTTGTTGAGATGTTTCCACATAGCCTTGTTGACCAACTTCTCCATGATCTTGGAGAGAACAGGGAGGAGAGAGATGGGCCGGTAGTTGCTTGGAGAGTGTTTGTCCCCTTTCTTGAAACATGGGATCTGGATGCTGTACTCCGATTAAGCAGGACAAGCCTACATCACATCAGAGGGTTTGACCTATAAATGACCTAATTGTTGGAGTGACTGGGTTTGTCGAGGGCTATGAAATTTGAGTCCAGGAGTTTGACAAGTTCTGTCTTGAAGCTTGTGAGTTTAGTTGAATCCAATATGCCATGGGGCAAGTCGTTCCAGGCCTTGGTTGTCCATGGGAAGAAACTTAGTTCCCGGATACGAGTTCTGGATTGTTGTCGTTGATAGGTCAGAGCATGGGTATTTTTAAGTAACGTTGGGGTTTGGTGAGGTGGTCTTTCCAGTCAATATCAACTAGATTATGTGAAATCTTAAACATCAGGATGAGCCGTGTGATAATGCGCCTATTCTCAAGGCTGGTCCACTTCAAATCTTTCGAAAAGGGGTATAATCCTTCTTGTCTTCCATGAGCAACCGCGTCATATCTGGTATAATCTTCCTTCCAGGAGCAACCACTGTGTATGATTGACGGGCTATTCCATTGCTCGTAATAGGGTAGTGTATTTTAGCGGGGCAATACTGGAATGTGCACGCGCGGTTGCACGATGTACAAGGTAGACTTTCGCCAAGACTTGGCATGTGGTTGTTGGTGTAGGGGGTACCGGGTGTGCAGGTGGAGGGGGGGGGAGGCGTGTTGTCTGAGATGTTAGGGATTATTTAATAATAGTTTTTAATATTGGAAGAACGTTTTAAACTTTAATTTAAGGCATAGTAGCCTATACGATTTTATACTATTTTAGATTTTCAATTAATTACAAAATAATAAAATAGCATTTAAAAATTATATTAATATAGGCCTATTTAAACTATACAGGAAAGGGTTATGATATAGCATTCGAGATCTGACTTAATTGTGTTTGGTGGCCATCAATAATCCAAAATGCACCTCGAATCTGTCGCACATCCCGTAGTAGGCATACCCTCCTCCTCCCCCCCCGCTTGCCCTAAACTATACGTGTATAATGTAACCGCCACGAGTAGGGCCTATTTTTTTACCTGTAGGCAAGCTCACCCCTACAGTCGGAATAGTTCTAGCCCAGATAGCTTTTAACTCACGCCTACTAATAACATACTTTCATCAAGTGATGGCGCTATAAGGTTTACCACGGAAGCTGTTTGGTTTACCGTGGAAGAAGATTATACCCCATATGAATCTTTCAGCATTTCAGTGACGCTTGACTCCCTTGAATAGTCATTCATACACATTCTAGCCGCAGACCGTTGGATCATATTAAGCCTGTGAGAATCTTGTTTTGTAATTGGGTGCCATGCGGCAGAGCCATACTCTAATTTTGGTTGTACCAAGGAGAGGTACAATTTAGATTTAATATCACGGGAGCAGGATTTGAAATTCCTGCGGACAACCCCAATCACCATTTTGCAGCTGTTTGTGACATTATTAATATGATTGCTCCATTTCATGTCAGAATTAAATTGAATGCCTAAATATGGTGCGTGATGATGCCCATGCATGATCTACAACTTAAGATCTATCTAGTATCTATGGCTGCATGTTCTCATAAACAACACACTTAAGGTCCGTTCATACTACCACCGCATTTGCGATGCGTTGCTTTGCGATGCCGATATATCGATTACTTTTTGCCGCAACTCAACGCAACTCGTCGCAAGTTAAAATGTATTTAACTTCATTGCGATATCGCAATGCAGTAGTTTGCAGTACGATGCAGTGCGGCAACGCACCGCATCGCAAAGCAACGCATCGCAAATGCGGTGCGCCGGTGGTAGTATGAACGAACCTTTACACAGTGCCAGTGGCAGCAGTTGAGCATGAAGTATGATTTAATTGCTTGTATTTTTTATTTATAAGCTTACATGAATTTGATGAAAATGAAAAATGGGCACGCCCATCAAATAAATTCAGTAAGCTTTAAAAAAAAATTAACTTATCTACTCACTCAGCATCTCTTTTCTCCTCGTGAAATGTGGTTCATCTGTGTAGACCCAAGCGAAGTCACTTCTGGACCCCGAAGCACCCATTTTGGCTGTGTTCAGCTGCAAAACTCAGCTTGATTTTGCACGTACGTCGACGAAACACGGGGTTGGACTTTGTACCGGTCTTCGTTTCCAACGTGATTTTGCAACACTGATCATCCGAGGTTATGAAATTATCAATCGATAATTGATTGGAAACCGTTGTATTCCATTGTCCAAGTAGCTAAATATGAATATGAATTAAATGACGTCAAAAAGAAAACTGGCCTAAGGGACCGTTCACAAACACTTGTAGGGGGGCTGATGCAAAAAGGGGGCCCTGAAAAATTTGACCCTCCTATTATAAGGGATAACAATGACCACAAATTTTCCTGGAAAAATTAAGTTTATATGCTTTTCTATGGGGTTGACCCATAATTTTCATGTTAAAAAGGGGGGGGGCCTGAAATGTTTGAGGTCTGTAAAGGGGGGGGGGGGAGCCCAAACATTTTCGCGATGATTTTTTTGCACGTGAACGGTCCCTAAATTCACTGTAAATGCCGTTATCTTCAACAAACTCTTAACATTTTGAAAACTAACCGATTTGGGGTTTCACTTGTAAAAGGGGACACCGACACCAAAAAATTCGAATTGCTATATTTAGGCCTAACCAAAGCAGTTTTATTTAAGTCGATTTTTTTTTATTTCATGTAACCATGCCACTCATCATATAGGCCTACCCAAATAAATCATGAACCAGTTGTTTCAACTGAATTTTATTCTAAGAAAATTATATTTAGGGCCTACCGTGTGAACAACTTAAAGGGGACACCAAGCTCATTTTGTGCATTTTCTCAAATTCTGAAAGAACTTGACCAAATTTTATGAAGTACCCCTAACTGTTACAAACCCTGCTCTAGCAATACAGTTAGGCGCTAACAGTGAGCTTTAGGCCTAATTTGGAAAAATATACATTTATTAAATATTTTTAAAAATCATTAGAAGATGTATATTATAGGGGCAAGGACTACAACTACTGCACTGAAAATTCAGCAACTCAAGGCAAGTATTTATTGATTTATTGATCAAATATTGGTTTTCCCTCATTTTTGACTGTAACTCCACAACTGTTGTCTGTGTTGAAGTAAAATTTCCAGTGCAGCAGTTGTAGTCCTTGCCTATAATAAACATAGGCCTATCTTACTTGTCACCAATGCGCTATAATTTTTGAGAAAAATGCAAAAATAGGCACAAAATTGGGCAGGGGTGTAGTTTTTGTTTCTTCTGAACTTTTTGTGGTGGGCCAGGACAACTAAATAAAAACAAATCCCAACCGGCACATAACCCAACTTCAAAAAAATCAAGGGAATCATGTGCCGACGTCGATGGGACTCGAACCCACGACCTTCCGATTAACGGTGGTTAAAACTCGTTTTCCCAGTATAATACAAGTAAAATAAGTCAAAGTAAATTAATAAGAAAGAAAGAACAGTTTACCAATCCAAAGTGTTACAATTAAACAAAACAATAAATAAAAACAAATCCCAATCGGCACACAACCTATTTTGAAAAACAAAGCAAGGGAATGTGCCGGCATGGGATTCGAACCCACGACCTTAGACAGACGCTCTATCCATTAACTATCTCTCATACACAATGTCAAAGTAGGTCAACGCAGCGGGCAGGTTCAATAGTTAATGCTCAACCAAATAGGGATGGAAATAATGACAAAATCGCGCTCAGCAAAGGTATGCAAGCATTCTTTTCTTCTTCAAATTAAGTTCGCCTTTGTTGACCGCGTTTTTGACATTATTTCCATCCTTATTTGGTTGATAAAATACCCGCCCTCTGCTAAAATGCACATTCAGGGACTTTTTTCATTACTCCCGGGCATTATTTTACACAACATAATCGGTAAGGCCTAAGTTTCTATCAGCAGTATAGGGCAGTGATGAACTATTTGCAATCAGCAGTAAATAAGGCATTGATGAACTATACTTGCAATCAGCAGTAGATAGATGAACTACTTGCAATCAGCAGTAGATATGGCATATATTAATGAACTACTTGCTGTCAGCTGTATAGGGCATTGATGAACTAAGCCCACTTGCTATCATCAGTAGATAGGGCATTGATGAACGACTTTAAATCAGCAGTAGATATGGCATTGATGAACTACTTGCAATTAGCAGTAGATAAGGCATTGATGAACGACTTGCTATCAGCAATAGATAGGGCATTAATTACTTGCTATCAGTAGATATGGTATTGATTAACTACTTGCTATCAGCAATAGACAAGGCATTGATGAACTACTTGCTATCAGAAGTAGATATGGCATTGATGAACTGCTTGCTATCAGCAGTAGATATAGGACATTGATGAACTACTTGAAATGAGAAGTAAGTAGGACATTGATGAACTACTTGCTATCAGCAGTAGATAAGACATTGATAAACTACTTGTTATCAGCAGTAGATAGGGCATTGATGAACTACTTGCTATCAGCCGTAGATAAGGCATTAATGAACTACTTGCTATCAGCAGTAGATAAGGTATTGATGAACTACTTGCTATCAGCAGTAGATAAGACATTGATGAACTACTTGCTATCAGCAGTAGATAAGGTATTGATGAACTACTTGCTATCAGCAGTAGATAAGACATTGATGAACTACTTGCTATCAGCAGTAGATAAGGCATTGATAAACTACTTGCTATCAGCAGTAGATAAGACATTGATGAACTACTTGCTATCAGCAGTAGATAAGGCATTGATTAACTACTTGCTTTCAGCAGTAGATAAGGCATTGATGAACTACTTGCTATCAGCAGTAGATAAGGTATTGATGAACTACTTGCTATCAGCAATAGACAAGGCATTGATGAACGACTTGCAATAACCAATTATAGATAAGGCATTGATGAACTACTTGCTGTCAGAAGTAGATATGGCATTGATGAACTACTTGAAATCAGCAGTAGATAGGGCATTGATGGACTACTTGCTATCAGCCGTAGATAAGACATTCATGTACTTGCTATCAGCAGAAGATAAGGCATTAATAAACTACTTGCTATCAGCAGTAGATAAGGCATTAATGAACTACTTGCTATTAGCAGTAGATAGGGCATTGATGAACTACTTGCTATCAGCCGTAGATAAGGCATTCATGTACTTGCTATCAGCAGAAGATAAGGCATTAATGAACTACTTGCTATCAGCAGTAGATAAGGCATTAATGAACTACTTGCTATCAGCAGTAGATAAGGTATTGATGAACTACTTGCTATCAGCAGTAGATAAGACATTGATGAACTACTTGCTATCAGCAGTAGATAAGGCATTGATAAACTACTTGCTATCAGCAGTAGATAAGACATTGATGAACTACTTGCTATCAGCAGTAGATAAGGCATTGATTAACTACTTGCTTTCAGCAGTAGATAAGGCATTGATGAACTACTTGCTATCAGCAGTAGATAAGGTATTGATGAACTACTTGCTATCAGCAATAGACAAGGCATTGATGAACGACTTGCAATAACCAATTATAGATAAGGCATTGATGAACTACTTGCTGTCAGAAGTAGATATGGCATTGATGAACTACTTGAAATCAGCAGTAGATAGGGCATTGATGGACTACTTGCTATCAGCCGTAGATAAGACATTCATGTACTTGCTATCAGCAGAAGATAAGGCATTAATAAACTACTTGCTATCAGCAGTAGATAAGGCATTAATGAACTACTTGCTATCAGCAGTAGATAAGGCATTGATGAACTACTTGCTATCAGCCGTAGATAAGACATTGATGAACTACTTGCTATCAGCAGTAGATAAGACATTGATAAACTACTTGTTATCAGCAGTAGATAGGGCATTGATGAACTACTTGAAATCAGCAGTAGACAAGTCATTGATAAACTACTTGCTATCAGCAGTAGATTAGGCATTGATGAACTACTTGCTATCAGCCGTAGATAAGGCATTGATGTACTTGCTATCAGCAGTAGATAAGGCATTGATGAACTACTTGCTATCAGCAGTAGATAAGGCATTGATGAACTACTTGCTATCAGCAGTAGATAAGGTATTGATGAACTACTTGCTACCAGCAATAGACAAGGCATTGATGAACGACTTGCAATAACCAATAGATAAGGCATTGATGAACTACTTGCTATCAGAAGTAGATATGGCTTTGATGAACTACTTGAAATCAGCAGTAGATAGGGCATTGATGAACTACTTGCTATCAGCCGTAGATAAGGCATTAATGAACTACTTGCTATCAGCAGTAGATAAGGTATTGATGAACTACTTGCTATCAGCAGTAGATAAGACATTGATGAACTACTTGCTATCAGCAGTAGATAATGCATTGATAAACTACTTGCTATCAGCAGTAGATAAGACATTGATGAACTACTTGCTATCAGCAGTAGATAAGGCATTGATTAACTACTTGCTTTCAGCAGTAGATAAGGCATTGATGAACTACTTGCTATCAGCAGTAGATAAGGTATTGATGAACTACTTGCTATCAGCAATAGACAAGGCATTGATGAACGACTTGCAATAACCAATTACAGATAAGGCATTGATGAACTACTTGCTCTCAGAAGTAGATATGGCATTGATGAACTACTTGAAATCAGCAGTAGATAGGGCATTGATGGACTACTTGCTATCAGCCGTAGATAAGACATTCATGTACTTGCTATAAGCAGAAGATAAGGCATTAATAAACTACTTGCTATCAGCAGTAGATAAGGCATTAATGAACTACTTGCTATTAGCAGTAGATAAGGCATTGATGAACTACTTGCTATCAGCCGTAGATAAGACATTGATGAACTACTTGCTATCAGCAGTAGATAAGACATTGATAAACTACTTGTTATCAGCAGTAGATAGAGCATTGATGAACTACTTGCTATCAGCAGTAGATAAGGCATTGATGAACTACTTGCTATCAGCAGTAGATAAGGTATTGATGAACTACTTGCTACCAGCAATAGACAAGGCATTGATGAACGACTTGCAATAACCAATAGATAAGGCATTGATGAACTACTTGCTATCAGAAGTAGATATGGCTTTGATGAACTACTTGAAATCAGCAGTAGATAGGGCATTGATGAACTACTTGCTATCAGCCGTAGATAAGGCATTCATGTACTTGCTATCAGCAGAAGATAAGGCATTAATGAACTACTTGCTATCAGCAGTAGATAAGGCATTAATGAACTACTTGCTATTAGCAGTAGATAAGACATTGATGAACTACTTGCTATCAGCAGTAGATAAGACATTGATAAACTACTTGCTATCAGCAGTAGATAGAGCATTGATGAACTACTTGCTATCAGCAGTAGATAAGGCATTGATGAACTACTTGCTATCAGCAGTAGATAAGGTATTGATGAACTACTTGCTATCAGCAATAGACAAGGCATTGATGAACGACTTGCAATAACCAATAGATAAGGCATTGATGAACTACTTGCTATCAGAAGTAGATATGACATTGATGAACTACTTGAAATCAGCAGTAGATAGGACATTGATGAGCTATTTGCTATCAGCAGTAGATAGGGCATTGATGAACTACTTGCTATCAGCAGTAGACATGGCATTGTTGAACTACCTGAAATCAGCAGTAGATAGGGCATTGATGAACGACTTGCTATCAGCAGTAGATAGGGCATTGATGAACTACTTGCTATCAGCAGTAGATAAGGCATTGTTGAACTACCTGAAATCAGCAGTAGATAGGGCATTGATGAACTGCTTGCTATCAGCAGTAGATAGGGCATTGATGAACGACTTGCTATCAGCAGTAGATAGGGCATTGATGAACTACTTGCTATCAGCAGTAGATATGGCATTGTTGAACTACCTGAAATCAGCAGGGTCACACCAGCAGTACATTATCACTAAGCATCTCATCATTGCTACCCGAAATTAGCAGGGTCACACCATTGTTTAAAGATGGTCAACGTTCATCTGTTGGAAACTACCGACCCATCTCTGTCATTCCTGTGGTGATGAAATTGCTTGAAAGGATAGTTCATGATCAGTTTTATGAATATCTCTCTAGTCATAACATGTTTTCTAGTGAACAATCAGGCTTCAGACCGAAACACTCGACTCAGACAACCCTTCTTGAGGTATCCGACTACATTCCGAAAAATATCGATGCTGGTCATCTTGTTGGTGCAGTATTTTTGGACCTCAAGAAGGCGTTTGATACGGTTTGTCATTCTATTCTTATTAGAAAGTTACAGAGTTTTAGTGTTGGGGGTCTGGACATGCGCGTATTTTGGGGGGGGGGGGCTTTGGGGGCGCCAGCCCCCCGGGGTCAAAGTACGGGGCGGCAAAAACGAAGGGGCGGCGGAAGAAGAAGGGGCGGCAAAAACGAAGGGGGCGGCAAAACGAATTGGCAAAGAAAAAAGGGCGCCAAAAATTGAAAAAGCATAAATAATTGTGGAAAAAGGTTGCTTTTGGGACGCTAGCGCCTAAAATCCTTTTTTTTTTTTTTTTTCTTCACTTTTTCAAACGACCGTGAAAAAAATTGGGTCAACCTTTTCGGGCTGTTAAGGAAGGGGCGGCAAAACTGTTTCTTCTTCAGCCCCCCGGGGTTGGGGCGGCCACTCTCTAAATTCCTAAGATTTAAAAATAAGTCGAAGAGACTTATTAAAATGACAAAACTTTTGAAAGACTTAAAATTCAACTCTTTATTAGAGTATAATCCATTAGATTTGAATTTTAAGTCTTTTCAAAGTTTTGTCATTTTAATAAGTCCCTGGAATTTAGAGAGCACGGTACGCCACTGCATGCTGGAGCTTGATTGGTTCATCTCATATCTATCAAATAGAAAGCAAATTACTCAAATTGGCACTGCCATTTCAGATGTTGCTAGTGTAAATTATGGGGTGCCGGCGCGCAGGGATCCATACTAGGCCCTCTTCTATTCACATTGTATATAAATAGTCTGCCTGCTGTGGTTTCTCATTTGCCTTGTAAAATCAATCTTTATGCAGATGACACTGCTGTTTTTTGTGCCGGTAAATCAGGTGTTGAAATTGCTAAAAATCTCACTGCATGCATGACTAGAGTTGCAATTTGGATGGAAGAAAATGGACTTACTCTGAATGTATCAAAAACAAAATCCATGCTTTTTGGGTCTCATTTTAAACTAAACAAAGCTGCCCCTCTCAATGTATATATTAGATCAAATAGATCAAATTGAACCAGTGCCCTCTTTTAAATACCTTGGCTTACATTTTGATCAAACCCTATCCTGGAATGTTCATGTTGATAATGTTATTAAATCTGTGGTGAAATATATTGGGTTGTTCTACAGAATAAGAAAGTATCTGTCTCAGGAAAGTCTTACCATTTTACGCAATTCCCTTTTATTGCCAAGAATTGATTAAGATATTGTATGGGGCAACTGCAGCAAGCATTTATGTGACAGAATAGAGCGCCTCCAAACAAGATCAGCCAGGGCTATTCTAAGGAAACCAATTCGCACAAGTAATGAGTATCTTCGTAAAAAGATGGGGTGGGAAACTTTGGAAAAGCGCAGAAATTACCATCTCAATCTTGCTGTTTTAAATGTCTTTCTGGGCTGATCCCAAATGCTTTGTGCAATCATTTTTCACTTGTAGGAATTCACACACTCTCAATACTTCTCGAGTGCTCACGGGAAAATTAGACCCATTAGGCCTTTTCTTGAATATGGCAGGCGCTCATTTCAATATAGGGGGCTCTTGCTTGGAATCAACTCCACAATTCAATCATTTCTCCGTTACCAACCAGTACTGGTGTTTTTAAATCAAGATTCTATCCAAAATAGTAGGTCTATTAATTTCTCTTGCCACCAAACATTGGTTTAAAAATGTTAGGCTCTTTTGTTGAGTATTTTTAAATAATAGGCATTGCAATGATTGTTACAGGATCAACTTTTGCCAAATTTCTTTTGTTTAAATTTTTATTGATTTTTCTATTTGCTGTTTGATTATTGTGTTCTATCCTAGCTACTAAGTTTTTATCCATTTCCTTTGATTATTTGAATGTAGTTTGTTGTATTTTGAAATCCTGATTTTAAATTATTATGCTGGCATAATGTTTTATCATTTTAAAATTTAAATTCTTTTTAAATTCTCATAGTGCAATAAGAAATAATAATAATATTAATTTTGTCAATGTATTTGAAAATGTAGTCTAATTAATGCAATATAGTGTGTGCTATGTATTATGTTTTACCTATCTTTTAATATTATTGTTGTACCCAATTAATTTTGGTAATTCATGTAATTTAAGTTAATATAGTAAATTATTCTAAGTGTTTTGTAATTATTTATTTGTATTTTTGTATGTAATAACTGGGCCATATGGATGAACAGGGGAATACTTAAATTTTCCCCTGAATATGGACCCAGTATAAAGAAGAAATAAACAAACAAACAAATAGGGCATTGATGAACTGCTTGTTATCAGCAGTAGATAGGGCATTGATGTACTTGCTATCAGCAGTAGATAAGACATTGATGAACTACTTGCTATCAGTCGTAGATAAGGTATTGATGAACTACTTGCTATCAGCAGTAGATAAGACATTAATGAACTAATTGCTATCAGCAGGAGATAAGGCATTGATGAACTACTTGCTATCAGCAGTAGATAGGGCATTGATGAACTACTTGCTATCAGCAATAGACAAGTTATTGATAAACTACTTGCTATCAGCAGTAGATTAGGCATTGATGAACTACTTGCTATCAGCAGTAGATAGGGCATTGATGAACTACTTGCTATCAGCAGTAGATAGGGCATTGATGAACTACTTGAAATCAGCAGTAGACAAGTCATTGATGAACTACTTGCTATCAGCAGTAGATTAGGCATTGATGAACTACTTGCTATCAGCAGTAGATAGGGCATTGATGAACTACTTGAAATCAGCAGTAGACAAGTCATTGATAAACTACTTGCTATCAGCAGTAGATTAGGCATTGATGAACTACTTGCTATCAGCCGTAGATAAGGCATTGATGTACTTGCTATCAGCAGTAGATAAGGCATTGATGAACTACTTGCTATCAGCAGTAGATAAGGCATTGATGAACTACTTGCTATCAGCAGTAATGAACTACTTGTTATCAGCAGTAGATAGGGCATTGATGAACTACTTGCTATCAGCAGTAGATAAGGCATTGATGAACTACTTGCTATCAGCAGTAATGAACTACTTGTTATCAGCAGTAGATAGGGCATTGATGAACTACTTGCTATCAGCCGTAGATAAGGCATTAATGAACTATACTTGCTATTAGCAGTAGATAAGACATTGATGAACTACTTGCTATCAACAGTAGATAAGGCATTGATAAACTATTTGCTATCAGCAGAAGATAAGGCATTAATGAACTACTTGCTATCAGCCGTAGATAAGGCATTAATGAACTACTTGCTATTAGCAGTAGTTAAGACATTGATGAACTACTTGCTATCAACAGTAGATAAGGCATTGATAAACTACTTGCTATCAGCAGTAGATAGGGCATTGATGAACTACTTGCTATCAGCAGTAGATAGGGCATTGATGAACTACTTGAAATCAGCAGTAGACAAGTCATTGATGAGCTACTTGCTATCAGCAGTAGATTAGGCATTGATCAACTACTTGCTATCAGCAGTAGATAGGGCATTGATCAATTAATAGCTTTGCAGTAGTAGATAGGACATTGATGTCTGAACCGTCGCAACCAGAATTAACACGTAGGAATATTGGCGTGGTACATTCAAATGAACCCGCATGTTGTATTATCATACCTGTAAAAATTGAAAGAAGGTCAGAATTAAAAAAAACTGCGCAAAAAAGATGGTTCACCAACTTCAAATAGGGAGGAAATCCTCAAAATATGTTCAGAATCAAGAACTATACAATTCACACATAGAAGCCAAACATACTGCAGTTACTGTCCGTTTTCCTATACACAATACACAGTGCTCTCACCATTGAGCTGTGACCTGTACAAATCGTGCCATGTTAGAAGTATAGGCATTTGCCTAGTTAACGTTAATGTGTGAAAAATAACCGGCCAATATTAAAAGTACTCTCAAAACCTTCTAGCAAATATATTTCTCTAACATTTAAATTACAGCTAGTAATGTTCAGAAATATTCGTACTTTGGATAGTGAGGGCAAGGCATAGCTAGCCAAACTCCCGTGTTAATTGAATGGAGATTTGACCGAAAATTTTGGTAAACGGACCGCTCACTTCTGTCGAATGCCACACGAAAACGGTACAAGCTACATTTAAAGTACTCTCTGTTCGATCATCATGATGAGTTTCTTATATAGTATGCCGAAATTGGGTACTGTAGGTGATTGACAAAGGGTCGTACTTCGCTGATGAGTAAATGACAGTGAACATGAAAGTCAGCGCACATAACCCAAGTTAGTAGCTAGTTAGTGGAGGCCGTCGCGGGACTGATTATTGATTATTGAAGTGCTTTATTTGGTCATGAGAGCGCGATTTAGGGCAAGAAAAAAAACGGGACACTTTTGGAGACATCATCATCATCATCATCATCATCATCATCATCATCATCATCATCACTTTCTACATTTGTTCTAAACAACATACTGTTTTAATAAGAATTTTTCTTAAAATGCATGTAACAACTATAATAATTATTGTTTAGAGCGTGATGAAATAAAACATCACGATTTTCATCACAAAACAAATATAATGCATAAGAAATCGTTTGTTTTAGAGCGTGATGATGAAATAAAACATCACGGTTTTCATCACGAAACAAAGTAATACATAAGAAATCCATTTTTCGTGAGTGATGAAATAAAACATCACGATTTTCATCACGAAACAAAGTAATACATTAAGAAATCGTTTGTTTTAGAGCGTGATGAAATAAAACATCACGATTTTCATCACGGAACAAAGTAATACATAAGACATCGTTTGTTTGATTGCAATCAACCGCGACAGTTCGTCTCACACACATAACAATGCACTGCGATCAAATAGGTTGATGACAACATTTGATTGAATGGACTGCACTGCGCCATGATTACGGTGAGGACACCGGTTCAAATCCTTTGTTTGGAGTATGGAGCCAATCAATAATTTCACGCACAGCCTCTATGCAAATTAGAGTTTACACACGCTGCAGCTGGGGTGATCGATCGAAGCTGGTTGCCGTTAGTGATCGAATGCATGAGCATATTTGCTTTACTGGATCGATTTACTGGATTAATTTCCTGTTAACTGGGTTTAGTGCCACAAAGGTCGAATCGGGTTTGCCGTGGACCATAAGTGCATCATGAATAACATCACCAGAAAACTCAGAATTACCAGACATCACATTTCGTGAAGTAGAAACAGCAATCAAGGTGATGAAGAAAAACAAGGCACCAGGAGTAGGTGAAATAACAAAGGATATTCTCGGGGAGGAAGTGAAGTAATAACCAATCTAGCAAAACTGTTTAACCAAATCATCACCAAAAATGCATCCCACAATCTTGGAAAGAAGCAAAAATCATTCTTCTTCACAAGAAGGGAGACAAAGCAGACATCAAGAATTACAGACCCATTAGTCTTCTCTCACATATATATGTAAAAAAGTTTTGCAAAATTTCTTCAACATAGACTAATAGTTAGGGGAAAAAGTTCACTTTGGTGACCACTCTCTGGCTAGTAAGGTTTGACGATTGATTCGACTTCTATGGACCATTTAGAAAAAAATACCACCACCATTTTGAAAATTTAAGTTTTGAACCAGAGCACCTATAATCATGCACAAAGACACTTTTTCGGATATGTCGAGTACAAGGATTCCTATTCTGACATTAGTTTGACATTACGGCATCATTTTCACCCAGAAATCCAAGATGGTGGCCGGCACCATCTTGAAAAATTTAGTTTTGAACAAGAGGACCTTAAATCGTGTACAAAGACACTTTTTTGGATAAGTCGACCACAAGGATTTCAAATTTGACATTACTTTGACATTACGAACTCATATTTACCCAGAAATCCAAGATGGTGGCCGCCGGCGCCATCTTGAAAAAATAAGTTTTGAACCAGATTACCTAAAATCGTGTACAAAGACACTTTTTCCGGTAAGTCGACCCCAAGAAATCCGAATCTGACATTAATTTGACGTTACAAAATAATTTTTGCCCAGAAATCCAAGATGGCCCCCATTTGGTAGAGCGTAAATGTGATTTTTGAATGAAAGCAGAAGCATAAATGTGTCATTTCCGCCTTATCTGGGTTCATGTCCCTTATATGGGGTTTAAACTGCCTTATCTTGGGTTTACATCCCTTATCTAGAGATAAGGCGCCTTACCTGTGGTTTAGACGGCCTTATCCTGGGTTTACGTTCCTTACCTGTGGCTAAGATGCCTTAACCTTAGCATATCGCAGTCTAAACCCAGATAAGGCATCTAAACCCCAGATAATGCGCTGTAACCCCAGATAAGAGACGTAGACCGTCGATAAAGCAGTCCAACCCCCAAATAAGGCGCTTTAACCCTAAATGAGGAACATAAACCTAAGATAAGGCATCTAAACCCCACATAAGGTGCCCAAACTCTAGATACGGGTCGTTAACCCCAGATAAGGGTCGTAAACCTCAGATAAGACATCTAAACCCAAGATAAGGCGCCTTAACCCCAGATAAGAGACGTAAACTCAGATATGACAGTTTAAACCCCCGATAAGGCGCCGTAACCCCAGATAAGGGACGTACACCTCAGATAAACCAGTCCCAACCCCAAATAAGGCGCCTTAACCATAAATAAGGAAAATAAACCTAATATAAGAGAAGTAAACCCCAGACGGCGCCTTATCTGGGGTTTAGACTGCCATATCTGAGTTTACGTCTCTTATCTGGGGTTAAGGCGCCTTATCTTGGGTTTAGATGCCTTATCTGAGGTTATCGACCTTTATCTGGGGTTAACAACCCTTATCTAGAGTTAAGGCACCTTATGTGGGGTTTAGATGCCTTTTCTGGGGTTTATGTTCCTTATTTAGGGTTAAGGCGCCTTATTTGGGGTTTAGACTGCTTTATCTGGGGTCTACGCCGCTTATCTGGGGTTACGGCGCATCATCTGGGGTTTATATGCCTTATCTGGGTTTAGACTGCGATATGCTAAGGTTAAGGCATCTTAGCCACAGGTAAGGAACGTAAACCCAGGATAAGGCCGTCTAAACCACAGATAAGGCGCCTTATCCCTAGATAAGGGATGTAAACCCAAGATAAGGCAGCTGAAACCCCATATAATAGACATGAACCCCAGATAAGGCGGAAATGACACACTTATGCTTCTGCTCTCATTCAAAAATCACATTTACGCTCTACCAAATGGGGCCATCTTGGATTTCTGGGCAAAAATTATTTTGTAACGTCAAATTAATGTCAGATTCGGATTTCTTGGGGTCGACTTACCGGAAAAAGTGTCTTTGTACACAATTTTAGGTAATCTGGTTCAAAACTTATTTTTTTCAAGATGGCGCCGGCGGCCACCATCTTGGATTTCTGGGTAAATATGAGTTCGTAATGTCAAAGTAATGTCAAATTTGAAATCCTTGTGGTCGACTTATCCAAAAAGTGTCTTTGTACACGATTTAAGGTCCTCTTGTTCAAAACTAAATTTTTCAAGATGGTGCCGGCCACCATGTTGGATTTCTGGGTGAAAATGATGCCGTAATGTCAAACTAATGTCAGAATCGGTATCCTTGTAATCAACATATCCGAAAAAAGTGTCTTTGTGCATGATTATAGGTGCTCTGGTTCAAAACTTAAATTTTCAAAATGGTGGTGGCGGCCATTTTGGATTTTGGCCTCTAGCGAAAAATGCCGGGATTTTCGCGAGGGACATGGTGGCTATTTTTTTCTAAATGGTCCATAGAAGTCGAATCAATCGTCAAACCTTACTAGCCAGAGAGTGGTCACCAAAGTGAACTTTTTCCCCTAACTATAAAGAAAGAACTGGATGAACATCAACCACGAGAGCAGGCGGGATTTAGAGAAGGTTTCTCAACCATGGACCATCTACTTACAATAAACCTTAAAACATTGAAAAATCAAACGAATATCAACTTGACCTATGTATTGGATTCATTGATTACGGGAAAGCATTTGATTCCAGAGAACATCAGGATCTCTTCCAAGCACTGAGAGAAATAGGTATAAGATATGTTTGTATTCTGGAGGATATATACACAAATGCAACATCTCAAATCCATCTGGATAGTGACGTTTCTGAAATTGTTAAGATATCCAGAGGAGTTAGACAAGGAGATACATTGTCACCAAAGATATTCACAACAGCTATGGAGGCTATCTTCAAAAAACTACCTTTGGATGAAAGAGGGATGAATGTTGTTGGAGAAAAATTAACAGACCTCCGATTTGCAGATGACGTCGCCCTTACTACCTCAACAGTGATGGACACGGAAACACAGCTTGAATAAAGAAAGCAAGAAGACGGAATTGAAAATGCACAAAGGAAAAACAAAATATATGACAAATTTGGCAACAGATGAAAAGATCATCATTGAAGACCAGGAAATTGAAAGAGTTGAGGAGTATAAATATCTGGGCCAAACACTGAGGTTAAAGGATTGTTCGAAGGAAGAAGCATTGAGAAGGATAAAAGCAGGGTGGAGCTGCTTTGGAAGACATAAAGAAATCGTATGCAATAAAAATATACCCGTGTCACTCAGAAGGAAAGTATATAATCAATGTGTCCTTCCAACAATGATGTATGGCTCTGAAACACGGTCATTAACTAAATATTTAGAAACTAAACTACAATCTGCCCAAAGAGACAAAGTAAGGTGTTCACCCATCTGACAGCTGACCGGTGTTGCAGACATTTTGAGGAAAATCAAACAATCAAAATGGAGATGGGCTGGACATGTTGCCAGAAGAAATGATAACAGATGGACAAAGAGATTTATTGGAACCCGACGTTCTGTACAGCTTTTTCGAAAAATATTACGTGAATTTAATGTTTATCAAGTTTGTCAAATGGACTTGTTGAATCTGACAATATCTTATTTAATTCATAACGTTTCCACATTTGTCGCTACAAATATTAAATGCACGGTGCGTGCACCGTGTATACAACAGTTAAAGCGAACTTATTGAGCTTCTGTGCAATCGTCCAGGGACCTTTATCATGTTTATCTGTTTTTGGCCTCAAATAAATTGATCTTTACTCCCGGCTGGTCAGTGCCTATCTCCATGTATACATCTCGCACCTGAACCTGCTTTGACATTTGTGTATATGAGAAACACTTTTAAATACTCAACCAAATAAGGATGGAAATAATGACAAAAACGCGGCCAACAAAGGTAAGCAAGCATTCTTTTCTTCTTCAAATTAAACTTCAGCTTTGTTGACCGCGTTTTTGTCATTATTTCCATCCTTATTTGGTTGATAAAATATCCATCCTTTTCTTGTTGCTAAAACGCACATTCAGGGACTTTTGTCATTACTCCCATGCATTGCACCAATATAATCGGTGAGGCCTATATAAGTTTCTCTCATAAACACAATGTCAAGGCAGGTTCAAGTACGAGATGTATACATGAATTTTGCTTTGGTGTGTTGGGAACGCCAAAGAAATAATTATGGTACTTCCAACTTTGAAGAACAACATATGCCTTAATGGATCTTGTCAATGCAGACAATTCGAGTATTCGACGTGATTTTGTAAGCTCGGAAGATATGAAGGTATTATGCTGAAAGGTATCTTTTTTGATTACTTTCCTATCTTTCTTTTTGTTCAGAATTAATGATTTACAAATTCACACTCCTATCCCTAAATACCCCCACTTTGCTCTAACTTTACTAAATTCTACTAATAAGTCATCGCTAAAAAAAACTCTAATAATAATTATGCACTCTGGAACATGGAAAATGAGTTGTCATTTTCATCAATGATTTTGCAGATTTTCGTCCCACCCCTGGGGACCCTTTTTGAATTTTTTTAACATAGCTTATCTTTTTCTACACATGTTTTCTTATCTAGCAACGTTGATTAGAAGTAGCATATATTTCAGAGAGTGCACGCTAGGTTTTTCTTTCAAATAAACTAGTAGTGATACTTTCCCCAATTCAACCCATCCGATTCCAATCCAAACCAGTGGCGGCACTACGGGAGGGGGGGGGGGGCACTTTTGAAGCAAAACCCTCAAAATTACGTAAATTTTCACTTTTTGCGGCAATTTTGGGCAAAATTCGTCGATTTTGCCCTCCTGAAATTCATTTTGCCCACTACGGTCTACTAATTCAATCGATAATGACGCTATTGACATGTATGGGCGTCTTTACCCCCCGAAAAAAAATCCTGGTGCCGCCACTGAGACAAACACTCTTTCTTTGAGAGCTCTTAGCTGCATCTGGTTGGCAGTAATCCTACAGAACTGTCTTTGGGTAAAGCTGGTGTAGCCTGTCAAATCTGTATCGAGGTAATGTGTACCTTTTCCACACCCACCAACATACCAAGCCCAGTTCGATAACCATAATTCAGCACAAGATATTAACAGCAACGAAGGTTAAGTATCCGTACTTCTGGCGTGATCATTAAAACCATGGCATCCGCCATCCGCGCTCGTCGAGATCTATCCCCCACGGACGTTCCTTCTTCATCACTCAAATGCCTATCTGATAGCATTGTAGGAAATTCTTTGATTAGAGATTTTCCCTTCTCACATAAAATAATTGTCAATAGTCGTGACCAGACGGAGGCCGAAAATTGGAGGTATCAGAAAATTCGAGGGGTAATTCGGGGTTTCGGACAGATTCTCACACGTGTGGATGCAATTTGGGTGTCAGCCTCTCGAGGGTCCAACAGCCGACACGGCTGATGTCGCAAAATGCACGATCAAATTAAATTACCCAGAGCATATCACAGGTTTTATCCAAAAAGGGGGTTAAACCTAACATTATGATTGTATCATTTTTATTTAAAATTTGCAGTGTGGTTGTACATCTCGACTTCCGTTGGCAGTCATATCTGTAGCTGTTGGATCATGTTCACACTTTGGATTTCATTGTGGGGTCATAAGTGCCCCCAGCCAGGTGAGCAAAGGTAAATACGGAGGCAAAATTTTTTTTTTTTTAATAAACAACAACAGCAACACATCAGAATTGAATCAACAAAATTGAAAGTTGCCAACACCAGGAGTAATATTTAGACATAAGACCCCGGTTTCAGTCCACAAACACCCACAGTGACAGGACTTACGACAGACTGGCAGTCACCATGGTCACGGTCTTTCGGAGAACAATAGTGAGTTGAACCCAAATAATGTATTTGAATATTTTGTTTCAAGACAAAACAAGTCATCTTTCTTTTAATGATAAGATGAGTGAAATTCTACGAATAAACTTGTAATCTTGTCAAGACTTTTGTATTTGAACTTTGTTCACCATTTCGGGTAATGGTGGAGGTACAAACGCCTGAACTCCATGAGAACTACCTGCCGATTGGCCAAAAAGAAGTTCTCATTATCAGTTGGTCCAATCAGCAACATTGTTAGAATAATTTCACCAAGCAAAACAATTGGGGTGAATTATTTGCAAAGATCCATTCTGATTGGTGATTAAAGTGAAACTGTCATGTAATTAACCAATCAGAGGCAATATTAGATCGGCAGGTAGAGCTTAGATGAACACTTGTATTTGGGGTATTCGGAGGTAATCCTCTTTGAAACTCTTTGAAACTCTAAGAATAATACAAGAAGTAGCTTTATTTGTGTGATCCTTTATTTCAGGTGATACAGGAATTTTATAACAGCTCCCACGTCGACAGACGAGGCATCATCTTAACGGAAAGCACAACACGTTTGTTGTGGGCTGTGACGGTGTCCATTTTGTGTTTAGGAGCGGCTGTTGGAAGCATACTAGGTGGATACGCAGGCGACTTCATTGGACGGTGAGTGATCCAAGAATACTTAATCTTAGTAAAGCTGCAAATTGCAAGTTGTCATTTAGAAACACGGTTCTTCTTCTTGCCTGGTGTAAGAAAAGGATCGTCGGACCATCCGTGCGTAGAGTACTCTGTGTCATCGATTTTTTCTTTTTTCAATTAAAGAAAGTGGTTCACAAAGTTCCGGCAAATCAGCGATTATTATATATGACACACTGGACAAAGAAATTTAGTTTAGGTCATTGAAAGTATGACTTATTGGCTGCAGTGTAAGACGAAGCGGTAGGTGTGTCTCAACTGGAAGGGGATTGCCTAAGTTGGTCCCTGTTTGTTCAGCCACAAACCGTAATTCCTGCACGGTAGGACGGGTTGATGTAAGAGTGGTTGATGAAACATTGCCGCCCTGTTCGAATCCCCGCCATGTCGCGTAAGCATGGTAAGTGAGCATGTTTCGCGATCCATGACCGTCCTCGCAGGGTTTCCTCCGGGCATTCCGATTTACAATGATTTAACTCCTGTATCCTGCATTTTAAAAATTTGACCCCTTCACATAAGCCTTCTTATCCGGTTCTCCCTGATGTGTATATGCATGCTGCGCTTCACAACAGCACCTTTAATCACTTCATGCACTTGGTGGATATAAGTCGCGTGCTTATAAACCCATTTATTCCTTTGTTAATATCACTGCGAAAACGTCTCTCCCATCCTAGGATTGACAGCAATCTTGTCAACAGCGACTAAGCGGAAATATTGATAGATTTCCCCATTTTTGTTTCAGAAAACGGACTCTCTTAGTAAATAATGCGTTCTCCATATTAGCCGCATTACTGGTCATACTAGCTCAGTATCTCAATGTCTACGAAACCGTTATCGTAGCTCGTTTTTTTGCTGGTATAAATATAGGTAAGTAATAATATTTGGCTTAACCCAGTTGATATATCAACCTTGATTCGGCATATACACATTGTGAGAAACAAGCAAACATATAACTCTTCATGTACCGAACACAATACAAAAGAAAAAAATCATCTAGTGTAACTTACAGCAGCTGAAGGGAGTATCCCATTATGCTTTGCGGTACCATTCTAGATCTGATTGTGCCATAGAAAATGTACACAAAATCCCACACTTCAACTTTCAATTACTCTCTTAAATCAAGGAAGCTTAGACTTTTGTTTGAAAAAATATCACCCATAGAGTATTGTCAATCTATCAATAGCTCTCAATATCTAAGCGGCTCTTGTTTATATTTTGTATACATTTGCTATGGAGCAAGCAGATATACTGCAATGCACGATGGGATATTCCTTTCAGCTACTGTGAGTCTAACTTGAAAGAAGTCACGTATATTTGGCTAAACCGAGTAGGCTAAACCCAGTTGATATATCAACCTTTATTCGGACAATACAAAGTGTGAGAAACAAGCAAACATACCGTAAACGTTCGCCTAATGGCGCACTTGGGCTTCTTTGCCTGGAGGTAAATTTTATGTATAAATAGAGATCTCCCTTCTCTAAAAATCCCAACAAGAATTAAGAGTATGTGCCCTTATTTTCTGGTGGAATTTTAATGTAAGGGCACTTTTAGTTTGTGTCTAAAATTCCAGTGTTGTCAAGGAAGCCCATAGCGCCATTAGGCGAACGTTTACGGTATAACTCTTCATTATCGACAGTTGAGAGTCAGAAAGCCTCAACTCACAATCACCTGCTCCCACAAAATGAGCACAAAGTCACCAAGGCACTATAGAAGATACAGTCCATTATAAGTATGACAAAATTCATTAGAAAACAAAGACATTGTGGAGGAAATATTAATTTTTGAATACAAAAGCAAGGAGCCAACTTTATACTCATTTTGCGAGAGCTAGTCATAGTGAGTTGCGGCTTTCTGGTTCTGAACCCTCAAATGAAGATTTTAGACCTCACTCATAAGTTTGGCAGCCCAGTCATGTACCAGTGCACCTAACCATAGACTGTAACCTAACAAAATACAAAAAAAAGAAGCTCATCCAGTGCAAACTTGCAAGAAGTCATGTATAAGTAAGATTCGGAACACTCACTGAAAACAGATGGTCTACGGGGCGTGTGTACGTCCACCTCCAGTGCAAAATACGCAAGAAGTCCAGTAAAAGAAGGACGCTGGGCACTCACTTAAAATGGATGACATGGGTGTGGGCATGAGGAGCAAGGTCATCGGACGATGGAAACTGCGAGGTTTTTTTTTAAATACTGCCCAAACTCAATAATGCCGAATATAAACATAGTGTCTACAATGATTTAATTCTTTAGAAAATGTACATATCACTATGTTGATGATTTTGTTACAATAGGAGTTTCGGTTACCGTAGCTGGTATTTACGTAGCAGAGATTTCACCGACAAATATACGAGGGTCTCTACTTGCGGCACTTGGCATCGGTACTAATGCGGGCTTAATCATCGCTTTTGTACGTCATGTTGTTTGATTGTTTGTCAGTTTGTGTCCGCCATTTATATTGTAATGACTATAAACTGTTAAAGCCATATTGTAACATTTCCATAAGAAATAAAATTGTATTTTTTTCCACAAAATGTTAGTTTCACTGTCGGATATATGTCCTCTTTTAATTTTGACCCAAACAGATGACGCAATACGAAGAAAATATAACGCGACCTATATGTAATTGATACAACAATTATCTCTGCCTTTTCAGGTCCTAAGTTTTTATACCTTCAATCACAACTACGATTGGGGCATATTGATCGGACTAACTCCGTTCTTATTAAGTTTATTTGAGCTTATCACCCTACCATTTTGTCCAGAAAGTCCAAGATGGCTGTTACTTGTAAAGAATGACGAGCGAAAGGCTCGTGAAGGTGAGTCACGTGACAAATATAACATGAAGAGAAGGGAAATAAGAAGAGAATGAATGGTAGGCTGGCAAGAGAACGGGAATGAAGTGAGTGAAATGGGAGAACGGAAAGGAAGAGACAGGGATGAAATGAAACGGACGGGGAGAGAGGAAGGGGAGAGGCAAGATAACAAAATGGTAACATTATGTTTGTAAGAAAATGTCCTGCTGGTTTTAATAGCTATAATATAGCTTATATCTTTCCGTTTATATAGCTCTCGCAATCTTCCGTGACGATGCAGATATCGAGGATGTTGAAATTGAGGAGATGTATAGAGAAGCCAAATTAGAAGAGAAATGCAAAGTCAGTGTATTTCACTTATTCAACCCACGCAATGGACGTCCTGAATGGCGATTACCGTTGGCCATTTGTGTATTTTTTGGTATCACCCATAGCTTTAGCGGAATGAACATGGTAAGTTCGAATTGATTTTTATTATAGATTAGCCTGTAATAACAGATATTGAAAGCAGGCATAAGATGAAGATTGGGTATATATAAGTCAAATTCTTGTCTCAGCGGAAAACGCTTTGTTCGTTAATTTGTTTGTTGAAACTGCGATATATAGTCTCGCAAAACACCGATTCTATTATGCACTGGTACTCTATGGACGTGAACATTATACCAGTTCCATCAAATCCCTTTATTTCACAGCTATTGGCGTTGGAATGTCCATCATCTTTACATTGTATCCTTTCACAAAACATTGTATCCTTTACTCAAAGCTACTCAGTGTATTTTTGCCTTTGTTTCTAGCTTTGGTTTTATTCCTCCAGCCTTTTAGCATCAGCGGGGTTATCACGAAACCAGATCCGTTTCAGTATGGTGCTATTTGGTGTGGATGCACTCATCACAACAGCACTTGGCGTAAGTGTGGGTAGGCCTACGATTAGGCGTGTAATGTATATCTGGAAATCTGAACATCAGTATGTTTTTGTGTGCGTGTGTGGGATGTAGACATGGGGTAGGTCACCCTAGGTGTGCTGAAGATCCGAGTTCATATACTCCTCACCTAAAAAATCCGAACGATAAGAGTATCGCGTAATTTCGAGTTCGAGTTCGAGTTTCAAGTTTCGAGTTCGAGTTTCGATTTCGAATTTCAAGTTCGAGTTTCGAGTTCGTGTGTGGTTGTCCGCTTACTTTTTGTATATTTTTTTATTATTAATATTATGTGATGAGATGCATTTGTATGATTGAAGAATGATGCTGCTAATTTGATTATGCTAGACAAATCCAAAGTCAAATTCACTCGCGATTTTTCTTAGCTTTCGCTATCTTGTCTGATGGCTAGAACACAGATAGATGGTAGGACTACAGCAACACAGCAAACCCACTGACAGGTATCGCGCGAAAAGCAGTAGGCTATAGACCTTTTCAAATCGAAGTTTTCCGAAGTTTGTTATGGATTACCCCGTTTACAATTTCGGGACATCGACGCTAACGCAAACGCAACTATTACGTCTGAACACAAATCTGCGTGAAAGACACGGTCAAGCGTTGGGTATGGCTTGTTCAAGAGATTGATATTTATATTGGGAAGACCACACGAAGACCAAATCCAATGTGCCGCAGACGACAAACATCTGCATTTTTCTTTCTTTTACTGTCACATTGTGAAGTGCCAAATAGTGGAAGTGTTAGTTCAATACCTTTAGAAAATATTTCTCCGTGATGACTCATGTTGATTTTGGCTAAATACGTTGTATTTCACTCAAAAGTGTACGTGATTCCGCTTGATTCATTGTGCACCATTTGACCCCCTAGCTTACTGAATAAATACTGCGGCTTTCCGATCCTATTTTGAAAAGGTCTATACCATCTGTAGTGATCAATCCATCAGAAAAAATGGCGAAAGCTAAAAGAATGGTGAGTGAACTTGACATTAGATTTGTCTAACATAATCAACATAACAATAACTTCTATTACATTGTTACATGAGCAGATATTCTTTTATTTGCATAGGGACGTTTATGTGATAAGTTTGGACGTCGACCTGTTATTCTTTCTTCTTTTGTGATTTGTGCTGTTTTAATGGCTACGTTTTGTGCGACAGCAATTTTTAAAGTAAGTGCGTAATTGTACGATCAATGACAGTAATAAAGCAACCATGGTTTTCGACAAGCTTAATAATACCTTCAAGTATTAAGCTTTGCATTATTTGGGGCAACATTATTTGTTGGTGCAGGCCCTTGTGTCGGACCGTTTGTTAAAGCCATTATTATAACATTTGCTGAGGAGAACACCCTCAATATTTTTCAAAATTCTTTTTTTACACGATTATATTGTACTTTATTAAATCAACATACCCTGCAAAAATCAAGGCCCTATGTGCTGTACTTTTGTCAAAATCCGAGATTTTGAATAAAACGCAGGAACCGTCGTTTTATTATTACGATGGAAATATTAGTCGAACGCATATGATACGCGATGTTCATAACACAGTACTGATGTACATGTCCTGCCGGGGCGGCGATCTACACTGAGGATCGTACCATAACACGACCGAAGGAGGGATACGTATTGGCGACACTGGCGCTGGTAGCAAATTCCAATTTTCTTTGCTTTACCTCAATTAGAAGGGGATATATCTGACAGTAAAAGCTAATACTTTATGGCAAAGAAATACTAATATATTTTGTATAAAAATGTTATAATATGGCTTTAATTTAAAAAAATATCAGCGTTGTAGAGATATGAGTGCAAGCACACAAAAATTGAACGTTAACCTTAAAAATGTCACTTTCTCTTTTTAGGAAGAATTTCCGTGGATGACGTGGGTCAGCATAGCAATAATATTTCTGTTCATCATGTTTTGGAATTTTGGTCCAGGTAACAGTCAAGACAAATTTACAAGTGACCCCCCCCCCCCCTTATGATACAGGTGTAATGTAAATATCTCTTTGTGACAGAAGAAAGGAGAGGAGAGGTATGAGGAGAGGACAATGGAGGAGAGGAGGTAGAGGGGTGGGCGGAGATGAAATGAGATTGGAGTGGTAGAAGAGGACTCAGTGGAGTGACGTGTACAGCCTGTCTCAAAAAAAGTTGTGCAAGTAAAAGCGCCCTCTCTGGCAATAAGAAAATACCTTTGTGACATGATGCTTACATCAACGTCAAGGGCACAATCTTAGCTCTCAAATACCGTTTGTTCTGTTCAATTTGCTCTTTTTAATCTCGAGATATGTTTAGTTAACGACGAAAGGGTAAAATCACAATTGTGCCACTTTTACTAGGGAATGGGGCTGTACATGTAAATCAATGATAGCTGATGTTGATGCGTCTAATGCACTCCCCCTTCGGGGCTCGTGCATTAGACGCATCAACACCAGCGCGCGAGCATTATTTTGTCTAATTTCATTAATTTGTCAAATTACATGAACTTCTCAAAGTTCATTAACCTATAAGTGTGCAATATTTGTCTGTCTTTTAACATGTCTTGAATGACAAAGAGAACAGTATTTACCATGGTAAAATCATTGACATGCACATGTATTTAATTTTACAGCAGAATGTGAAATATTCATTTATCGTTTAATTTGTCGTAAGTAGAAAAAGAGAATCATTATACATTTCTCATGAAAAACACTTAAAACAATTTTGTATTGTTGTGTAATTGATGCATTCTTTTGATTTCACGAAGAAACTCTTGATAAACTTGATGCTATCATTGATTTACATGTACAGACCTATTCCCTAGTAAAAGTGGCACAATTGTGATTTTACCCTTTCGTTGTTAAGTAAGCATATCTCGAGATTAAAACAAGCAAATTGAACAGACTAAACGGCATTAGAGAGCTAAGACTATGCCCTTGACGTTGATGTAAGCATTATGTCACAACGGTATTTTCTAATTGCCAACGAGGGCGCTTTTCACTTGCACAATTTTTTTTGAGACAGGCTGTATGGTGGTATATTCGTAGGAAAAACCACGCGGAGGCCGTGAGGGGCTACGCGAAGGGATCCGATGCATTAATCCCATCAAGGCGGAGAATATGAATATCAGTCAATAGTTTTTCATCAGCCAATAACAAGTTCTCATTGAACGTTTAAGCTTTTTATAAGTTATTTGGCCTTACTAGCCCTGCTGGGTTTTTCAAATATTGGACCTACATCACAAACAAGCCTTTGCTAAGGACGTTTAGGCGCTCGTCGCTGTCGCTTCCTCGCGCTTGTGGATGTAAAAAGAGGACACGGGAAGAGAGTAAAAACTGAAAGCAATAATTATTCAATTAAATTTTTCATTCTGTAGGACCAGTCATTTCTATAGTATGTTATGAATTATGGGCCCAAGGACGACGTCAGGCTGGTGTTATTGTTACAATGCAGAGTTTCTGGTGGGGGATGTTCGTGTGTGGACAAATTCTACCATTTTTACAGGTATGATGCTCAGTGGCATTTTAGCCTACGAGCGAATCTTTCTTACTGCCTTACTAGCGTATACTGAAGAAGAAAAATTATTCATTGGTAGAACACCAGCGCTGTCACCTTCAGAGCATTCACCCTTTTTATGATGAGCACTCCATTGTAGTTTCCTCTTGTGAAGGTGGCTTGGGAAAAGTTCCTTGAACTGTGTTTCTTCTCTTTGCTTATTTACAAACAAACAAAATCAGCTTATACAATAGGCCTATGAATAACAGGGCTTAAGCTACACTAGCAAGTGCCACACCGTTGCAACGGTCGACCCAGGGTAATTTAAGGCAGCAGGTAGGACTAGTGTAGAACTATTAAAAGTATCATTGAGGAATAGTTCTTTCATGGGTAAAACATCAACACTGTCACCATCGAAGCCTATTTCACAATATAGTGTGCACTTGGGTCTCTGGACGTGGGACCAGATTTTAGCGGGTGAAACCAGTTTTATGAGCGTTCAACCGTCCCTCTTCCCTCCAAGTGCTTTATTGGTGAAGTTAGAGCCATTTGGTTGAATACTTCGTTTTGACGGCATAGCCAGATGGCGTAGCTAGCCCTGTGTGTAGTCTTGGAGGATGTGTCCATAATTTATTTATTTCCACTTGGAACTGCCAAAGCTGCAAGGCATTTGCTCAGTGAGGTATTGTAAAAGCCTCTGCTTCCTACTTCAATTGGGAAGTAGTGGGTGCGCCAACCTCTATTCTCGCACTCTGCTACAAGGTCTTGATATTTGCACTTTTTTCTGGCATGTGCATTGGACAAGTTCTCTTTCATTGGAACAGTGAGTTCGAGAACTTGACTCTATACCCAATCTTCATGTTCTTATGTCTACTTTTCAGAGTAGATGGTAACGTTTAGCTGTTTCTGCTATTTAGAGAGGGCACACTATTTGTTTGTATTCTTCATCCATTAGGACTTCCCAGTCTTAAGCATTTTGTAGGATGTTTGTACATTCCTTCTTTGGAAGAGGCAAGGCTGGGATCCTGTAGGTTGTACCATCTGCTGTGCGGTCAAGCGCCTTCTGTGTTCCTGCGACTTCATGTCTTTTTAAAGCCACAGCTGTCCTCTGCACATCTCATTTAGTATCGGGTGGCGTTCTCTCTGCTCTAGTTCCTTGACTCCATTCCATCTTACTTGCTTTGCCTTCTTTTGGAGACAGTCTGTGTTTAGAGCTTGAGTGCTTCCATCTATGGAGTGTTTGTTGAGATGGTACTTGGTGACCTGCATGCACTTTACAGAAGTGGTGAGCCTCTTTTGCTGTAGGCCGTATCTATTCCTACTTCGGTACAGAGGTGTTGGTGGTGTATCGGCTTTCTCCAGGCCATCGCTTTAAGTGTTTGGTAGCCTCCAGATTCTAGAGGAATTTCACGGTGCGTGTCCACCTGAGGAAGTCATTGCCTATGTTGATCACTTCTGGCAATCTTCTGGGCGTTTGGCAATCAGTGTGAGATCAGCTTTAGCAGAGGTTTCGGTGGTTGTGTTGCTCTCACGGTACGCAAGGTGGCTGTGTTTATCAAGTAGATCAAGACCTAAGTTAAAGGCAGCCAGAAATAGGATGCAGGACAGGTGGCACCCTTGGAACACACCAATACTACAGTGTATCCAGTCTGTTGTCCAATCCTTTGTCTTTACACGAATGTAACTCTCATCGTAGTATTTACAGATCACCCTCCATAAGTTATCTGGGACATGATACCATTCCAGTGGGAACTGAAGTTGTGTGGTACAGTGCCATACACATTTTGGTGATCAAGCCATGTTGTCACAATAGGATTTCCATTTCCTTTAGCATCCTGGAGCATCTCGGTTAATTCTTCTTACTTACTTATTTATGTATCTATTTTAGTTTTACTTATTTTGTTTAATTTCTCTATGTTTATTTGTTTTTTTATTTCATAACACTCACTTTTGATACCAATTTTCTAAATTCTGATGTGTTTTTGGTGTTGTTTTTTTCTTTCTCTCTTATAGAATGCCATTGGAGCTTATACATTCGTGTTTTTCGCATCCGTCCTCTTCGTGAGCTCCATATTTTTCTACATCTACGTCCCGGAAACAAATAATGTGACCTTTGGAGAAACAACAGAGTACTTCCGTCGTAGGTCATTAGGTCTTGAGAACAATGACAAGGTGACAAAAGTTAGGACATCTTTGCTGAAGAACAATCAAGTTTAAATTGGACAATGTTCAAATCACTCATCGCTATTGCTACTGGAGTATACACAGTGCCATACTAACGCTTCCTATTCGGTGAGGATGACAAAAATTGACATCCTTGTTTGTTTACAAACAGAGGAGTAGACAAAAGACTTGTCAAAACTGTTCTGGTTGTCCAAACACATTTAAGTGTCAGAAGTATCAGAAGGATCATAGATGGTCCACATTGACGCAACATGAATAGGGATTGAAAAGCTGTCAAAGTGGTATCATGTGCTTCTATTACCCAGTTTGCCATCTAGATTTTGAATGCAAACAGTTCAGACCCAGAACACAATCATGTCAGTGCAGTAAATGAATATTTTGACTGATTATTCGGACTAGAGTATTGTATCAGAGCAGATTTACCAAATAAACCCATGTACCTGCTGTTCAGTATAGACCCTTGCCGGCTCCCTTTAGTGTCCGGCCCACCATGAAATCCAAAGTGTGAGCATGATCCAATAGATATGACTGCCAACAGACGTCTAGTTGTACAATCACGCTGCACGTTTTAAATAAAAAATTACATCATAATGTAAGGTTTAACTACCTTTTTGAATGAAACTTGCGATGTTCCCGAGTAATCCAATTTATCGAGCATTTTGTGACATTAGCCCTACCGGTGTCGGTCCCTGGAGGTTCTTACACCCCAATCACATCTACACGGGTGAGAATTTGTCCGAACCCCAGAATTACCGTTCGAATTTCCCGACACCTTTCAAGTATCGGCCTCAGATAGTTTTACTATTTCATGTGAGAAGGGCAAATCTCCAACCAGCTATCAGATGGGTATTTGAGCGATGAAGAAGGGATGACCGGGACGGGGACCGGGAGGGATGGAACTCGCCGAGCGGCGATGGCGAATGCCATGGTTTTGAGGATCACGTCAGAAGTACGCATGTAATTGCTGTTTATCTTGTGCTGAATTATGGTTATAGAAGTTTAAAAAAAAATTAACCGAAGTAAAACATGGAGTAACAGAACCGGACTTGGCAATGCATATTGATGTGGAAAAGTTACACAACGACTATCACCTCGATATAGATCTGACAGTCTACATCAGCCTTAATACACGCACACCCCCGTAGGATTACTGCAACCAGATACAGGTACAAGATCTCTCAAAAAAAGAGTGTTTGGAGTGGAGAAGGTATCACTATTTAGCCACCGGCACAAGGAAAAGTGAGGAGTACACCAAAAGTGCATATGTAAAGGAGGAGCACGGGGCAAGCGGAACGACCACTGACTCATAATCGGAAGGTTCGAGCCCCAGCGACGCCATCGTGTTATGTCCTTGAGTAAGGCACTTTATCTCGATTACTCCTCTCCACCCAGGTGTTTAAATGGGTACCGGCATTCTTAAATGCTGGGAAGGTAACAGACTCGCTGTGGAAGAGGTGTGGTGATCCCTAACAGCAACATTTCACGGTGGAGTCACTGAAGTTATCATTTATGTCGTCAGTAGTATATGGGCCTTTAGGGAAGTTCAGGGGCGCAACACTAAATAAGCGTCCCATAGGATAACGTGTGATTTTGGCCTACTTCGAGCGCCATTCCTGGCGTCCCTGCAATACTTGACAAAATAAATTTGGTATCAAATTAAAACTCTGTTTCTGTAGATTCCAAAACTTTTGTCGGCATATATCGATGACCGTTGACTTTTTTTCGCTATTTCGCGGTGCAAAAAATATGGCCAAAAAATATACTAAATTCACCACTCACATTTCAAAATCGGAAGTTGTCTTCATCCGCCACAGAGAATTGCTTTTGAGATAAAATGTCCGGTTTTTTTCTGCATGTTATTATTGAAGACACTTGTCGAATTCATATGAGCTGATATTGAGTGATTTAAAGTGAACATGTCGGTAGATATGGTCGCTACAATCTCATACTCACTATGGACTATATTAGCCGAATTTCGTTCTTACATAAAATGCGTAGTGATTTAGTGTTGCGCCCCTTCACTTCCAGATCGGGTCAAAGGTCGCTTCCTGCTTGGGTGTAAGGTCACTTCCGGTTTGGGTCAAAGGGCACTTCCTTTTCGGATCACTTCCGGTTTGCATATTAATGATGTGAACGTGGCTAAAAATTAAATAAAAAGAGTAATTTGCGCAGTATGAGCATGGAATGAGTAAACGAGCAAGGAATGAGCGTTGAATCGAGTAAATGAGCGTCGAATGAGCGATGACTGAGTCAATGAGCACTGAATGAGCGATGGAAATATTTTTAAACCCTCCTAAACCACCCCTCATCCCCGATACATTTGTCCCGATCCGATTCATTAGACACGCCCACTTCATTTATATTCAAATATGCTAATCAACCACGCCCATCCAAAGTGATCTGGACCGGAAGTGACCTTTGACCCCGGACCGGAAATGTCCTTTGACTCGGACCGGAAGTGACCTTTGACCCGAACCGGAAGTGACATTTGACCTTTGACCGGAAGTGAACGTCCTTAAAAGCCCTTATACTACTGTTGTCCGTTTTCAAAGTCGTCGCAGCATTTATGTCATCTGTTTTTAAAGTCGTCACTAAATTAACTGTAACCGTAATAATTTGACAAGTATTTTATTTAATTCATGATGTTGTCAAATTTGTTACTACTTTGTCATATTAAATTAAAACAGAAAGTGATCGGATAGCAACGTTTACACAATATTTTTTGTGGGACATGAGAGCATAGGCCTACTCGAATTTTTTAGGTCTTTTTAAACGTATATCTTTAATACTAACGGTCCAAATTTTCAAATGATCGTCGGCTTTTCCTCCCAGCTACATAATATGTAAATATCATTAGATTTATAAATTTTACTTCGAGGACTTTTAAATATCAATAATATCTATTTTAGCGCCATAAGGTTTGTATCATATCGCGAATTTCAAAAAATTAAAATAATTAATTTTAAGAAGGACATTCTTCGTATTCATAATGCAATTCGATAATTCGCTCTCAGGCCCACTGTGCAAAGGTGGGTGACCGACCCATTAATTAATGATGTTGACTATATCTACATGTATAAACAGATAATGTTATAATACTACAACTCATTTATCGATCACGCTAGGCGGCCGGGGATGCCATGGCCGCCCCACTTCTTGAGAAATTTGTTATGTTTTTCTTTGTATCTTTATTTCAATTTGGGCATATATTTGTAATTTGGCCGCCCCACATTTGTGATGGCCGCCCCACATTATTCAACCTTGCTACGGCCCTATCTTGCGCAATCGTCCAGGGACCTTTATCATGTTTATATCTCTCAGTATTGGAGCTCAAATAAATTGATCTTTACTCCTTCGTCAGTTATTTATCACCGTGTATAGGCCTACATCTCGTACTTGAACCAGCCTCGACATTGTGTATAATAGAAATACTTAATATAGGCCTAGGTTATGTTGTATAATGCCCGGGAGTAATGCCAAAGGTCCCTGAATGTGCATTGTAGCAACAGGAAGAGGACGGATACTTAAATCAACCAGACAAATAAGGATGGAAAAAGCGTCAAAAACAGCGTCAAAGGTAAGCACTAATGCATTATTTTCGGGATTATTTTCTTCTTCAACACTACGTACGCCCCCCCCCCCCAGCAAACACAACAATTACCCCTTTTAGTTTTCGGCGTATGTTTTTTAAAGGGGTCACAAGATTGCCAATAGTGTTACAAAACGTTTTCGCAACATTTTTACAATATTTTCAAAAAGGTTTCAGAAAAAGTTTTTCATAATGTTATTTGATTTAGATATTTTGTAAGCCTTTAGACTACCACGTGTAAAAGGAACCACGTGTCAAAAGGAGTAGTGGTTCCTTTTTACACGTGGTAACTAACAGACCCTTAATGACATAATAGGTCGGGATAATGGGTTATTCCATCAGTGAAATGCATACTCCCTTTATGGAATAAATGACCTTAATCACATGGGGGAGTGTGAATTTCAAATGGGTTACCTGTATGGGTGGCTCTATTTTAAATCTACACCCCTGTGTGAGCCTCATGTCTTTCATAGTACGAGGTGTATTTCAACTGGAAGATCCCAATTGATAGCTATTTTAGAATCTGTGCCCAGATGAACTTAAAATGGGTTATCACTGAAAATAGATGCGTACCCCATATAATAAAGTGTGGACATGGGGCCTAAGTAGTCAAGTTAGCTCAGTCGTTAAGGCGTTCGACTATGGTGCGAGAGGCGTTGCGGGTTCGAACCCTGGCGGTGCCAACTATGCTCTCGTGGAAAATTGTAGTTAGCTTGAAATTCCCCTGGACAAGGAACTTACTGCTAATTGTCTCGTTGTAACCCGTGCGAAACTCGGGGAGCTGATCCTGGTTGCAATAGTTATTTGTGGAATGTATAGGGTGTGCGCTCTGTGATAGCAGCAAAGTCCCTGAATTGTTGTTAAATGGTTTATGGAATGATATGGGCCGTAGTCAGCGACAACCTGTAAAGTGTGCTGAGGCTTGTGGATCAACGTCTAGGCGTTGTGCCTGTACGTAGCGCACTATAAATCACTGCGCTTTTCTTTCTTCTTCTTTTTTTTAAGTAGTGTGCTCTGAAACAAACATCTTACTTCCCGTGAGTGGTTGAAAAAGTCAATGTGTCACAAAACTATTGGTGTAACTGGGACAAGGTCTAAATGAACTCAAACAAAGACTGGATGTTTTGTCAAGAAACCGTTTCTTTTTGTTAAAGTCGCTGACGACTTTGGCTACACCCGCCGCGAGCCTGGATATACGTATATAGTATAGTTTGCAGTATTTCATCGATTTAAATAAAAATTAAAATTTCTGAGACATCGATATTATTACATATATGAAAGAAAAACCTATATTACTGACGAGCATGAACTTGTAACGTAGAAAACTGAATTTTCGTATGGTAACTTCTGTGTCCACAACGTCACTACGGACACTAATGTTATGACTCCAGAAAATTGTTCCAATTCCAATCCAATTCAATTCTTCATTGCTCACAATTATTTCAATTCCAATCCAAATACATTCATGCCTAAGCCAAATCAATTCCAATGCATTGAAATGAAAATCACCAAAAATTAATTTCAATTCAATTTAAATTTCAATGTCATGGTAACACATTAAAAAGCGCGAGGCTCTTACCCTAAAAAGTACGGGTGTCCCTGAAAGAACTGTATCGTCGGAAACTTAATTGTTTGGGTATTTTAACGCCACAACTAAACATAACAAAATAACTGGTGTCGTTGAGGAATAAATCAGCTATCACATACTTTTTGAATTTTGACAATTGACCACACCGTTTGTGAAATATAAGAATTATTCGAAACTCCCTCATTTTCACATTTCCATGGATTATCAATCGATGATCTGTATTCGAAGTGCTAATTACTATCAGCGAATGAGGCGTTTTTGTCATTGATAGTAATAAATGATAGATATTTGATTCCGTGGAACGGGCTGAAAATGAGGTAGTTTCGTAAAATTCTTTTATTTCAAAAACGCAGCGGTCAATTGTCAACATTCAAAAAGTATGTGATAGCTGATATATTCCTCAACCACATCAGTTATTTAGTTATGTTTGGTTTATGCGTTAAACCGTAATACTATATAGGGCAGTTCCGCATTTATGTCAACCACTTAATGGCATTTGAACATCGTTTTATCTCACATCCCAGTAATTTGACATTGTAGATAGTGTAAACTATTCTTTTTCTGAATCCCCACAAGTAGATGAACAATTTACTACCAATTTCAAGGAAATCGGAGCAAGTTTTGTTCCCTGTACAATCTGAAAATGAGACCTCTGTTGCCTATGTTCACTCCCAAACTGCCACCTTTTTGCATAACTTTTAAATAAAAGTTGATAACTAGCTCTCTCGATTTTGCATCCGTGTTCAGTATTAAAGATTTTGGTATCAGGTGAAAGACGTGTCCCCCCTGTCCCCACCTAATTGACACCCTTGGACCCTGAGCATGCTCCTGAGCGCACAGAACACATAAATCGTGGTCATTGCACTAAATGGATCGCTTCGAAGTTCAATAGAACCCGAAGCGACGTTCTACACTCTTTTCAAAAAATATCCATGGAAACGACTCAATTTACAAAGAATATTATTGAGTAATCTGCGGTTTTATATCATCGGGTCGTCAAGTTTAAGTCTGGGGATCTGACCATATACTCTGGTCTGACAATATATAATTTAGCAACATGATTTTCACATTTATCGCTGCTTTGCAAATAATTGAATAAAACATCCAGTCTTTAAAATTAATTTAACCTTTATCGTGTTAACATATAGCATATATACTGCGCCAATAAAGTATCCTTACACTTGGAAAAATAATCACAATTTCAAAACTGAACAATATTGGGGTAAATTTGGTTCTTTTAATAGATGCACTATCTAATCCTGCACATTATGACACCACATTGAATCCAATGTGACCTCAAGAAGTAAAGTTACAAGCAATTGAATAGACAAAGGTCCCGTTTTAAAAGTGAACAAATTTACCCCAATATTGTTCAGTTTGAAAATTGTGATTATTTTTCCAAGTGTAAGGATACTTTATTGGCGCAGCGCGCAGTATATATCTCAGTTTTCAAAGGCTCAAAATACATTTTATGTTTACTCGTACTCGTCAGTTCTGTTATCTCCATGGCATATGAACTCGCTATATGACATTGCGTATATGACACTGTAATAATATCCGAGAATCTAGGGCTCACAAAATTGTGCAATGCCCGGGAGTAATGTCAAAGGTCCCAGTCTGTATAAAAGCCGGGTATAAAGGAGCATGAGAAAAGCGTGTTCATGATATACATGTGCATATTGTGAAGAAACAGTGATACTTTGTACTTTCAGTCTACAGTTTGGTAAAAATGTTCTTATTATAAGCTATTATAATGCCTTTTCATGAGGCACGCTGCAGAGGTTCCCCGTGCTAACATAACCGTTGGAATTGATTTAGGTCTATGTGTCACAGCCTCATCCCGCATCCCGACACATCCGATATGAGAAACTGATCAGTGCATACTCCGACTCATTTTACTGCTAAGAGGACGGATATAAATTTCCTAATAAGGATGGAAATTGTGAAAAAAACGTGGCCATCAGATGCAGAGGTAAGCATTTGTTCTTCCTCAAATTTTTTTTCTCTTCATAAGGCTACAGGCGGGCATACAGGTCAACATGCTATAAGCTTTTCAGCTTGGCTTGAGCATTTTACTTGAGCCTGGTCCCATCAGGACCCTAGCGTGTATCCGCTCAGACCGACTGTTTTTTAAACAAACGAATAAAGCTCGGATGTCATAATACAGGCTGTGTATCAATAAATTATGTGTACCCCATCGTGCACCCAGAGACCAGAACGGGGTGGTGAATTATCCAAATGGCCCGTCACCAAATAATCGCCCCCTAGGTCCCTCTTTTGCCGTGCCAAAAATCGTTGCTTCTCCTTCACAGAAATCAGTGGCGTGGGTCATCATATTGGGGGGGCACCGACCATGATTGGGGGGCACCGAGTCTGATTGGGGGCACAAGCCGTTTTTCGGCCATTTTCCTATGGGATTTAAACATTTTTTAGATCGATTGGGGGCACGTGCCCCCCGATGACGCTACGCCACTGACAGAAATTTTTAAATCACGTGACTGATGCGAACAAGAAATTGTGCAATTGTGACGCGCGCATAAAAATGTGTCTACAATCTTTAGTTAAATAATTGCAAAATTTCCGCGCACTCCTCTCGTTTTCATTACAATCAAATTTTTCGCGCACTCTTTACACTTCAAAGTTTTTGCGCCCTGGTCATAATATGTTTCAGTCTGTTATGGGGGGGTGCCAAAATGTCGATGCTCAAATCCGACCCTTTTTCGCTTTTTTTTTAAATTAACGCTGATGCGCACCGGGGATGTGCAGCACTTTATTCGAGTGCCCCTCCCTCCATGTTAGGCCATCCCCTGCATGCTCTCATGTTTCAGGGGCGTAAGGAGGCATGTGCCCACCAGGTACCATGTTGTATATAGGGCGCAATCAACCCTGGAAATCGTTTTTTATGTTATCTACCTTGAAACTTGGTGAAAGTGCATCTTTTTAAGTGCTCTAACCCAGCAAACACAATACGTTTTCGACAAAGTTCGCAAAAGGTTATAAAAGGTCGTTAGAAAACGTTTAAACATTGTTAAATGTCGGGTTATATAAATGGTATATAAAAGATTTAACATAATGTTATTTAAGTGCTGACAATATATTTGGCACAAATGTTTGCAAAAAATAGTTTACGATAATATTTTGCAAACATTTTAAAAATATTGTTGCAATGTGTTTTCATACAAAACGTTTAAACGTTTTCATGACCTTTATATAACCCGACATTTAATGTTATTAAAACGTTTTTACCCAAACCAAAACCCAAAATATAACGTTTAAAACGTTTTTGTGTTTGCTGGGAATGTATATTGTCTCAGAGCCGCCCTTTTATTAGCACATTTGCATAATTAATGAGCAAACTTGAGTAAATGCAAATCAAATATGCCATGCGGTCTTTGTTTAAATATTGTTGGGTATCATGGTCAACATGATCAAGGTTAGCCATACGCAATTAATCTATTTAAAACATGCTCTTGGTACTTTCCTAATTTCCAGAAAATGCCTCATCCAACATACTACCATGCACTTTGTACCATGACAATGAAAAAGAAGTTTGTACCCTGACTTTGAACTTCCCTAGGACAACTTGCGTCAACTTGCGTGAATATTTTAATTGCTAACGGCTCTAATGTGGACATTGGCATAAATGACATTGTTTGATGACAAACTTACCTTGACCGCCATTTCCCAATAATATTATTGAAGGGCGGATGACAAGGAAGTTTATTTTTAGGTCCAAATTTAACAATGTCAACTAAAAGTAACTCAAGGTAACCAATTGCTAAAAATGCACAAATAAACCAGGTATACATAGTCAAAGAAAGGATGGTATATGCAAGCAACATATTAGGCCATGTAAGGCCGTACGTTGGCCTATATAAACACCCAAAACACACAATGTTACTCACAATGAACTTGTGCCCTTTAAGTAGACCAATTTCAACACAAAATGTACAATTTGTAGCGTAAATATTTAGCCGAGTTTTATTTCCCCTATTGTGCTTTTTAGTCGCCATCATCAAGTCGCAACGCGACTACTACTATAGTCGCGACTTATTTGTGCACTTAAACCGTGCTTGTAACTTTCAATTTTATTAACACCAACAAACATGAACATGCTCAATCTGAGGCTATTGGCCTGGGTTCGGAACCACTATGGTTCGGAACAGCTAAATGGCTGCTAGTGCTGTTATGTGTTTAGTTTCAATAATAATGATCATTATTATTTTCTTTATTCATTCCTTTATTTTGTTTTCTCTGCACTTAAATTATTTCTTATGCCTACACATTGGGGGCCTATCACTCCCACGCTCTTCTTCTCCCTCCCCCGTTCTTTCTTTTTCATATGTCTTCTTCCCTCCCCCTCCCTCTCGATTGCCCATCCGCTTCTGCTCTCACCCCTTCCCTCACTTTCCCCTAGCATTTAAAATTAATATTAGTTATACTGAAAAAAAACACCACAATTTGACTTCATTGAAATAGGCCTATATACACGAAATAGTTACTTGATAGAAAGTGACACAGATAGACATGAACCCAGCAAACACAAAAACGTTTTTAAAACGTTATAAATAAGTTATATTTTGGCTTTTGGTTTAGGTAAAAACGTTTTAATAACATTAAAATGTCGGGTTATATAAAGGTCATGAAAACGTTTTAAAACGTTATATATGAAAACACACTACAACAATATTTTTAAAATGTTTTTTAAAATGTTATTGTAAACTATTTTCGCAAACGTTTTTGCGAAATATTTTGTCAACACTTAAATAACATTATGTTAAAATATTTGCACTCATCAAACACAGAAATGTTCTTAAAATGTTTTATTCAAAACGTTTTAATAACATTTAAATGTCGGGTTATATAAAGGTCATGAAAATGTTTTTAAAACGTTATTGCAAATATTTTGGGCAAACATTTTTCGCAAAATATTCTTTCAACCCCAAAATAACATTCTGTTTAGAATGTTTTGTATCAAGTTTTCAAAATGTTTTTGGAATGTTATTAAAACGTTTTTATACCCTTTATATAACCCGACATTTAAACGTTTTCTGCAAAACATTTTGTGTTTGTTGGGCAGAAGATTATCAAAAAATGTTTTTGAATGTCATGAAAACGTTTTATACCCTTAATATACCCTTTATATAACCCGACATTTAAACATTTTCTGACAACCTTTTATAACCTTTTGCGAATGATGTCAAAAACGTTTTGTGTTTGCTGGGAACCTATTACCTGGCAGCCACGCCACGTTGTTACTGGCAATCAATCAGCAACTCTCTTAGCGAGGCAAATAATGTGAAGGTCATTTTAGGGCCAAGTTAAATTGTACCGGTTCAAATTATGCGCGTCAAGGTGGAAGAATTGCGGCCGACGCTTTGCGTGGAGAAGTCGTTAACCGCGCAAGTCGAGAACCGCGAAATTCTATTTTTTTTTATGTAATCCGATTGTTTGACCAGTTAAATTTAACATAAAGTTGGAAAATCTACTGAATTGTTATTATCAGATTATTTAAATTTAATAGCTAGATAATCATGAAAAATCTATGAAAGAAAACAGCAATCCATCTTAGGCCGCATAAAATTAATGTTTTGGTAGTAAAGTAAGAGATCTAAAAAATGTTTCTTAACCAAATATTAATTTGAAAGAAAGGTTTCAAAGATATTGAACAAATTTGGCTTGGGCTGAGTGGCAGACATTTTTGGTTGGGGTCAATTAGGGTCAAACATGGGGTCAAAATTATAAATTATCTCAATTCTTTTCAAAGTATGCCAAATGGTCATAAGGAATCCTAAATGTATAGTTTGCCCTATCTGCGACCTTTGGCTATGGTCAGCGTGACAAAGTCAACGCACTTTCGGCTAGGTGTATTTACTAAAACGGTTAAGATTGTCTCGAACACCATAACATAAACATGATAAAGGTGTGAACCACATTTATATTGAGCCACCAGGATGAGGAGCCATCAGGGAGCTACAGTATCCTGTGTATTAGGGCCGCTACAGACTCCGAGTATTTGACGTATATTTCATGTAACATATCTACGTTATTTAATCTAGTTCCGTTCTATTTCCAGTAATGTTTAAGTTCTAACGAATGTTTGATGACGTAAAATCGATAATATGTTACGTATAATATCTGGTAGAAATATATTATCGATTTTACATCATCAAACCTTCGTTAGAACTTAAACATTACTGGAAACAGAATGGGAATAGATTAAATAACGTAGATATGTTACATCGAATATTTTACGCCGAATAAAAAGTCTGTAGGGTCACTTATACCAGAGAAGACTAATGTCTTTAACGTCATTGGCACATCATTACAAAAGTCATGACACAAAAATTCAGTTCGTTGTCGTCAGATGTTACAAAGGTTTTTTTTTTATAACATCGATTGACATCTACACGGAAATTGTAATTTTGTCTACCCAGACATGGATTCTGTAGTCAAAGTCACTGAAAGACTGGCGAAAAGCAACTCATTTCTTAACCCTAACGGCAGGGAAAGAACGAAGGCATGAAGAGAGAAAACAAGGAAAGAAATCGTTTGCTCTGGGTGGGATTCGAACAAGCACTGGGTCGGCGACACTTAGCCACGGGTGTTGGGCTTCGCTGACCAGCGAAACCGTGCCTATATAAATCACTTTGGGGCGATTGCGTCATCACACCACGTGGGATGCACGTGGGAACAGCGCATAATATCAAGTGGTATTTTGTAGTACCTGGTACGGTTAGAGTTAATACTAGTGGCAAATGGTGGTCATAGACCACAAACCTAGCTGGGCGTGTTGGTGTTGTGGAGGAATCTGACTCCTGCAAAATGTTCCAAAAATGTTCCCCTGGTTATGAGGTTTGTTGTCACCGAGTTTGAGTCCTGCACTCCTTACAGATGTCAAGAAAATGTATTTCTAAGATTTGACCCCAGATGACATTTGACCCGACACCTCTGACCCCTGTATGATGTTCCATAACGTTCTCCAGGTCATAAGGTTTGTTGCCACTGAGTTTGAGCCCTGTACCTCTTACAGATGTCCAGATTATTAAATTATTAAATTAAAGATCTGGCCCCAGATGACCTTTGACCTGACCCCTGCAAAGTGTTCCAAAATGTTCCCCTTGATATTAAGCCCCGTACCCCTTACAGATGTCCAGAAAATGTATTTCTAAAATTTGACCTCTGCATGACCTTTGACCTGACCCCTGCAAATGTTCCCTGGGTCATGATATTTGTTGTCACTAAATTTGAGAGGCATAACCCTTACAGATGTCCAGATAATATAATTGTAAGATTTTACCCACTTAATGACCTTTGACCCCAATTCTGTGTGTAAGGTATGGACACTGGGTAAAGCCGATGCACATGTCTAAGTGACATCATTGTGCTATGTAATATGTGGCAGAAGAAGCATTTTGAAAATATTTGGTTATATACCGAAAATGCCCCTTTAATGACCTTTGATCCCAATTTTGTTTGCACCATATGGCCACTGGATATAGCCGATACATATGTGCAAGTTACGTAATTGTATGGTGTAACATGTAGGAGGAGAAGCATTTTGAAGTTTGTTGCCAGAAGAAGAAGAAGAACCAGATGACCTTTGACCTGACCCCTGCAATGTGTTCCAACATATTCCCACATGGTCATTAAGTTTGTTGTCACAGAGTTTGAGCTCTGTACCACTATCGGATGTCCAGAAATTGCATTTCTAAAATTTGACCTCTGCATAACCTTTGACCTGACCCCTACAAAATATTCCCCTGGTCACAAGATTTGTTGTCACCAAGTTTGAGCCCCATACCCCTTACAGATGTCCAGATAATACAATTGTAAGATTTTACCCCCTTAATGACCTTTGACCCCAATTCTGTGTGTACGAGTTATGGGTAACTGGGTAAAGCCGATGCATATGTGCAAGTGGCGTCATTATGCTATGTAATATGTGGTAGAAGAAGCATTTTGAAAGTATTTGGTTAAATACCAGAAATACCCCTTTGATGACCTTTGACCCCAATTCTGTGAACAAGTTATGAGCACTGGGTATAGCCGATGCATAATGTGCAAGTGATGTCATTGTGCTATATAGGCCTAATATGTGGCAGAAGAAGCATTTTGAAGGTATTTGGTTATATACCGGCAATGCCCCTTTAATGACCTTTGACCCCAATTTCGTTTACACCATATGGGTACTGGATATAGCCGATACATGTGTGCAAGTTACGTAATTGTAGGGCGTAACATGTAGGAGGAGAAGCATTTTGAAGTTTTGTTGCCAGAAAGAAGCAGGATCGGTCCTTGCTTAACTCACTTACATCCCAGTTACCATGGTTACGACAACAGTTTATTGACGCATTTACTGTTCATGGGAAGTAGGCCTACATTCTTTGTTTCAAAGAACACTTGTGCCTACATTTTAACTCACTTACATCCCAGTGTCCCAGTTACCATGATTACGACAACAGTTTATTGACGCATTTACTGTTCATGATGGGAAGTACATTCTTTGTTTCAAAGTACACTTGTGCCTACATTTTAAAGTTTCGTTTCCCTAACACGAAAGTTTCCTGTTATGACCACACACAAAGAAATTTAAAAACCCCTCCAGAATGTATTATTTCCAATAGTTCCTACAAAATTACCTTTATACAATGGATATCACCAAGGTTATCATGGTTATAGTCAAAAGTGGCGACTAGCGCAAAGGCTTTGACATTGACAGTTGTTATACGATCATGCCGAATTAATTAATAAATCAGATGAGCTATGCACTCACAGAAATGACCCGCTTTTTTGTTTTTACAACGTATTCAAATAGTAAGGACGACTTTAAAAACTTCTAATTTTTGAAAGTTGGACATACTTGGATCCTATAATAGGTTAACTTTTTTCAATTACAAAAATGCACCAGTTCTGCGCTGCGCGCTCGAAAGCCGCTTCTACCTGGTATAGAAGGGGGAGGGCAGGGTGATGCAAGGTGGAAAACAAGAAAATCTATCACATAGCAATTATTGCCTAGCTGCTTATTCCTTTTAGCACGAAAAAACAGCAAAGTTTTTGGCCCAACTAGGGTAAAATTGCAAAATTTGTATACGCCTGCGCGCACTGGTCCATAAAATAGCTCATTTGGGCAAAACACACTTTCATTCACAGTGGCGTACCGTGGCCGCCCCAACCCCGGGGGGCTGAAGAAGAAACAATTTTGCCGCCCCTTCCTTAACAGCCCGAAAAGGTTGACCAAATTTTTTTCACGGTCGTTTGAAAAAGTGAAAAAAAAAAAAGGATTTTAGGCGCTAGCGCCCTAAAGCAACTTTTTTCAAAAATTGTTATGCTTTTTCAATTTTTTTCGCCCTTTTTTCTTTGCTAATTCGTTTTGCCGCCCCCTTCGTTTTTGCCGCCCCTGTTTTTACCGCCCCTTCTTCTTCCGCCGCCCCTTCGTTTTTGCCGCCCCCTACTTTGACCCCGGGGGGGCTGGCGCCCCCAAAGCCCCCCCCCAAAAAAATACGCGCATGATTCACGTGCGCTTGCGCGTGCAACATGTGCAAAAGAAGTCCCAATAAAACCGGAACAAAATATGCTCGTCCCGACTCTTCCCTAATTTTTAATGCTTCCGCCGCCACTTTTCGTAATCGGCGCAAAAAATGTCATAAAGGGAACCACTTTTTGATGAAATAAATAGATGCATTTGTAGGATTGTAGATACTTAGTTCAAACATTAATTTTCTTGACAAATCCATTAAATCTGACTTTAGCTTTCGCCATTAGGGCTGAACCAGATGGCTTGATCACAAGTGACTTGGTCCACTGCTTTTCCCACAAAACTTCTCTTCGAGAAAAACCACACCTTCATCACGGTTGATTGCTTTGGTCCCCTTTTTGTGAATGTGGGTTGCTTCCTTTATTCTTCTGGAGAATGCATGTGAGTCCTTATGGAGGATTGTTGCCCCTTCCCATTCGATGATGTGATTTTTTTGAGCTATGTGGTCTATAATGGTGAATTGTGCTGTTCTGAAGTTGATTCTTTTCTGTTTGTTCTCGTGAACCTTCTTTCCGCTTTTGTTTCAGAGCCCTTCTTACGTTATTTTTTCCTTGTTCCGAACTGTCTTCCAGTCCCTCTCCTATACTCCTAAGACTTGTCGCATCCTATACAAGGAATATTGTACACATGATTCCACAGCCATGAGGCCTACCAACACGCTTAAAAACCTGCTGGTCCACCCGAAGGATAAAAGAAGACATTAAGCAGACCAGTGTGACCCACAAGGACATGAAGGAGGCGGTCATCGGAAAAAAGAGGAATATTTTATGACACATACTCCGGTAGACCATTTTTGAACACACGAAACAAAAGGGGCCCCAGGACAGTGCCCTGGGGTACTCCTTATGATGTGACGTTTGTCAAACTGCACTGCCCCTCTTTGTGGATGACTAGTTGGTACGCCGTGCTAGAAAAGAGAAATGATGACCACGGACCACATATAGAGTAGTGAAGTTTCTGGAGAAGGTGTTCATGTAGACTCGATCCTCCAGTCCTCGAATACTCACGCACGGCCGCTCATGTGCTGTAACCTGGCTGAAGGACTTCGCTATAAATATCAGATTGATATCCTCCTCTACGACTATGTGAAGGCTTTCGATCGAGCCCCACATGAACACTAGCCTGAATCCTTCTGGCCTCTAATGGCGGCGCCTTTTTTTACCCACAATCCTTCACGTTGCCAAGGATTATTCATAACAGCTGTGATTCGCAGGATCGACTCTTCCTACATTGTATATCAAAATTGGCTGTCTGCCAGAAGACCACGATCGTCTAGGTAATGAATTATTTGGCAGCGGACGATGTGCTCTCGACAGAGATTGAAATCCAAACTGTATGGCAGCTTACTGGCAGTAGTTTTTTAAGACTTCAAGTACTCGTGGGTTAGGAGTATTGTGCAAAACATCAAAGTAAGAAAGGCAATGGCATGGAAACCTTGTAACAAACTCGATAATATTTGAAAATCTTCTTTACCCAGACCCCGGGACACATGCACATACCTGTTCCAAGCCACTGTAGAAAGATCCCTGCTGTATTGTTTTGAAAATTAGTAAAGCAATGGGTGGGTGCTGTAATATAATAGAATGTTACGATGCAATCAGCACTAGAAAATACACATTACCAATAAAGAATTGTATGGAGATATTCCACATGTAACTTAGGGATTCAATCATGTTTCACCGTTGTTCATCACCGTTTAACAACGATGCGGCCGCGTCGTCTGCGTGGTTTACTTCGCGAGGGCAGCTTTAGCTGCCCGAGCGGAGTAAACCACGCAGACGCGCCGGACGCGAGTTGTTAAACGGTGATGAACAACGGTGAAACATGATTGAATCCTTTCAACAACGAAAAGAAGCTAAAGATCGTATAATTCACATGATTATTTCATGAGGAATGTCAGTTAATCATTGCCACTCAGCCTTCCAAAAACTTCGATGATTTTTCTGCTAAAATCAGCAATAAAACTGGGATAAAACTACAGAATAAAACTGCAATGTTTAGCCGCTGAAAAATACTGAATTTAATTAGTAAAGCTTGCATACGCACACAGGTTCCAAACATGACGAATTTTACGCGCTCTCGCGTAACGCGTAGTCTCGCTCGCGTTCGCGTATATACGCTATAGTATAAGTGTGGATTCATCACGGATTAACAACGGTTGGCTCCTGTACAAAGGTATAGGAGGAGTTGTTGAATCCCTATATCACTACAAACCGGCTACGGTTTGCAGGACACTGTAAGAGAACCAAAGGGAGGATTACATCTGATCTGGTTACTTGGAAAGTCACACAAGGAAACAGAGCCAAAGGACATCACAAGAAGACCAAGAGGACCTGCTTCAAGACGACACAGGATATACAGTACAGGGGTCGTGTGGCGCAGTAGCTAGAGCATTGGACTCATGATCGTAAGGTTGTGGGTTCGAACCCCATCTCGGCCATTGCTTTTACTCAACAGACCCTAGAGTAATCATTGTACCGTCCAAAAATGGACCATCAGGCTATGATGTTTCCAAATAGACGTAAAAGTTTGTAGAAATTGACCATGTGTAAGCTTGGTGAAATGGTTGATGGAAATCGCCCCTGCCGAGTTCCTCCGGAAGTTTCAGATGAGACAGACAGAAGACAGTACTAGAAACAGAGACCAACATGCACTGATTCGACTCTGACACTCCGAAATTCAACATGGCGTTACTCTCAAATTGAGACGAGACACGGGTCACAATGTAGGCTAATAGTATATGGTAAGGCTTTGGTACATCATCTGTATCAATGTCTTCAAAATGATCCAAATAGTGTTAGTTACGAGAAAAAGGATTTAAACTAACATCATGATTATTCATTCTTATTTGAAACTTGCAGCGTGGTTGTACAACTCGGCTTCTGTTGACAGTCATATCTGTAGCTGTTGGATCATGCGCACAGGTTGGATTTCATTGTGGGGTCATAAGTGCCCCCAGCCAGGTAAGTGAAGGAAAACAAACAAACCCCAACAAAAAACCCAACTACGTTATTCAACACATTAAACAAACGAACATCCCCATATAGGATCTATAACAGAGCGTCACTAAAACGTCAAGCACGTCAAATCCTTCTGTCTTGCATAACCATTCCCATATCCAGTCCAGTGTCCTGTTTCAATACATGTTAGAGGGGTCTGCCAGGTTTTCTGTTTCCATGTTTTGGTGTCCAATGGATCAGCTTGGCTACAGGCTCGATTTCGCTTCTGTATGCATGCCCAGCGAAACGTATCCTCCTCTTTCTGATCTTCTGTGAGATTTTCGATACAGCTCCATTTGATGTTGTATACTGCTCTTAAAGCATTCTTGTGTAGCAACCATCAAGTGAGTTAATAGTGAGTTGCACCCAAATACTTTATTCCAATATTTTGTTTCAACATGTCATGATGCAGTCATGTCTACAGTAGAATTCATCTCGACCTTTGCAGGACTTAACCCCATTAAAAGCTATTAAACCAAGATAACACTCATTGAAACAGCTCAACTGATTAAATCGGATCTTCTCTGGTTGTGCACAAGTGTCTGTTTTCATGTGCGATATCGCAATAAAGCTGGTATTATAGCTTCAGTTGGGTAACCGATTATAAAGGAAACGAAAGGAAACAATGTGTACCTTTGTTCACGAAATGAGACAATTGCCTGCTTTTTGTAAACCAGCATTCTTGAAAATGAGCAACATAATGATTGTTGACTTAACACGGTTTGGAAATAATTTCTTCATATTTTTGGTGTTATCTGTCGTTTACATATCCTTCCTAAAACACAAAAGTGCGACCCTCTCCAAACACCTAAATTAGCTAAAAATTTAGGGGCATGTTACTAAACTATATTGTCTAGAATTTTAGAAGAGTACTTTTAATATTGGCCGGTTATTTTTCACACAGCGACGTTAACTAGGCAATGTACTATTACCTATAACATTAACTAAAACACCAAAGTACGAATATTTCCAAACATCTAAATTAGCTAAAAATTTAGGACATGTTAAAAACTATATTTTCTAGAACTTTAGAAGAGTACTTTTAATATTGGCCGGTTATTTTTCACAAAGCGACGTTAACTAGTCATATCCCCATACTGTTAACGTAGGGCTATTTGTAGAGGTCACGCGTCAATGGGAAAGAGCACTGTGTATTGTGTATTGTGTATAGGAAAACGGACAATAACTGCAGTATGTTCAAGATAATACAGGTCATCTTTTTTTCTTCAATGAAAAGACGTAAAGAAATCTTGTCAAAACGTAGATTGTACACCATTTCGGGCAATTGTCAAGGTACAAATTTCCTTTAACATGTTAACATGAATGTTTGGAAAGAGGAAAAAGGTATCTTGCGGGTATTCAAAAGTAAACATGGTCAAACTCTAGGAATATTACATCTACTAGCGGTCACCCGTCTTTCGCGGTTCGTAAATAAATGCAATTTTCCAAATGCATCACCACCCTCCGAGTTTTATTTTACCAACTCCTTAATTTATCACCGATTGATCAGTCGTTTCATTTAATTCATTTTAACCAACTTCTTCTTTGTGCCCCCTGAATGTGAAACGTAAAATGTACAATTTTTAAGTCAGTATATAAGTATGTCCTATCCCGGGGTCCTATGCTCAAAAAATTTAGAACGGCTATTAATTTGTATTTTTGCCATGTTCGCAAAGTTTGATGGTCACCTATACCCATGCATCGCGGATTGTTAAATAATATCACCAACTCATGGCACCCATGCACTCCCCTCACTCATTTTGTTTTTCCCGTGCTTAATATTCCCACTTGCTTTAGAGGCAGCGTGTTGACGCGATGTCGCGAGATGACGCGTTTTGTTGTTTGACGCGGCGTGTTGATATGCGAAGACGCAATATTTTTTTGTTTGACGCGATGTAGTTTTAGGCGGACATGGTAACCGATGCTCACTATTTTGAGGTCCCTGGATATTTTTAAAACTATTTTTACTCATTTTTAGACTTTAATCACTAAGATTTTTTTAAATGAGGTGAATATGCAGCGTAACTCGGTGAATGATTCGGTTTGCAAAAGTGAAATTTGCAGTTGCATCACCACCGTTCGAGTTTTTATCACGAAAAGTTTTGCAACTCGGTAATTTGTTATAGACTAGCGGGACACCCGCGCTTCGCGCGGGTCCTCGCTAGATGAGTAAATGGGAGCGTTCACTATAACAGGAAGAATTACTGAACAGGTAGAATTATCGAAAATTTTATTTTTCTTTATAGTACCGCTTCATGTTGTTTATACAACACACATCTTTTTCCCGTATTTATTACGTCCTTTCATAGCGTGTCTGCGGACGTGTTCACCCGGTATCCCGTGACCCGTCCCCGTCCATGTACCTTTTTGTCCTTTTTTCTTTCTTTCCGTATTATTTTATGGTATCATTTTTGTACCATCTGGTTCATTTACAAAAGCAATGATTAGACTTAAAGACAAAGCAATGAAAGCATATTATAAAATTAGGGATAATTTTATAAGTGACTCCTACAAATGTAGCATGAAATTATTTCAGACCCTCATCCAACCAATCCTTAGCTATGGATGTGAGGTTTGGGCACCATATTTGTTAAACAAACTGAACGACTCAAACTTTCTTACAACATGTGATAAACTTCCAAGTGAATCTATTCACATTAAGGTTTGCAAAATTATACTCGGAGTTCATAAAAATCCACTAACAATGCAGTAAGAGGCGAATTAGGTAGTTTTCCACTGCTCACAACTATGCTTTCTTTATCTGTAAAATACTGGTGGAAGCTAAACGAAAAATGTATTAATGGTAATGATTCTCTTGTAATTCAAGCACTTGTAGATAACAGAAAGTTAGTGTGTACTAATAATTTCACATGGTCGACAGGTATAAAAAATATATTTAGCCTTATCAATAGGATTGACATTTGGGATAAACCAAATACGATCACCGCTTCCAATTTTAATGAAATTATTGTATCTAAACTTCAAATCGTCTATAACAATCTTTGGGTTAATCATATTAATAATTTTAGTCCTAAACTCAGAACATATTGTACATTCAAAAATTCTTTCAGTACAGAAAATTATGTTATTATCGCTAAAAGATCTTCCAGGGCTGCATTCTGTAAATTAAGAATAAGCGCACATAATCTCATGATCGAAAAGGGCGTCACTTCTCTCCAAAAATTAATCCAGAGAATAGAATTTGTACACTTTGTAATTTAAATAAGGTGGAGGATGAATTTCATTTTGTAATGATATGTCCTTTCTATACCAACCCTCGCCAAGATTTATTATCTACAATACATGAAATGTATGATATAGATGGTATGGTAGACACTGACATTTTCAAACTTATAATGAGTGCAAGTGATTTTGACAGTATTACTCCAATAACCAAATTCGTCAAATCAGCTTTTGATTCACGAACGAACATGGACTTATAGATAATAACAAAGTTCCCATTTGGGCTTAGAGCAGCGACCCCCTGTCATATTTTCATTCTATAGGCTCAATGTAACATGGACTTGAGCGCCACTATTAATATTGTCTATTATTATTAAGACTAATTTATATTTCTTCTATAATTGTAAATATTTGTACTTGTAACTTTAATATTGCAATTTCAATTGTAAATATTTGTATTTGTAAATATTAACTATACCAGTTTGTTTGGTGAATGTTAATAAAATATATTGATATTATCATGTCCACTGGTCTCTGGCTCGCAAGTCGTGTGGCTCTGCGCCGTTTACGCGCGCATTGGCGTAATGCGCATTACGCACGCGGCGCCGACGCGCTGCCGGCCAGCTGCAGTGACGCGTAGGCTGGTAACTGATTTTCATAACAAAACCCGTTTTTACCCATATTTTCACTGTTTTTGCAGCTAATTCTTGACCGTTTCCAACCAAATTTTCGCATAACCGTATACTATTAAAGAGGAACTTGCCGATAATCGATACTTTGAAGAGGAACTGATCGATTCATCGGTATCATCTCGGAGATTATAGATAAATTATAAATTAATAAATAGATAAATAAATAAGTTCTAGCATTTCCAGATGAATGGTAAATGCATAGATAGATAGATAAATTAATAAATACAAATAATTATTTGGATTTATTCGGTAGATCAACCAATGGTGGCCCGCTTATTTACGGTCCGTTGCTGCGTTGCTATACGCGGATTACGCACAGGTCGTGGCAACTTCCCGACGCGCTAATGGTAACAAAACTTCCAGTTTCATCTAAGACGGAAAATATCACATCTCTTAGACGGAACTAACAAATTAATGGCTGAGACAAAGGTGGTTTTAAGTTACGTATTTTGAAAATAAATGGTCCAAGTGATCTAATAATTTTGAAAGTGATATTAGTTTATCCGTTCGTGGTGACTTTCGACGGAGAGTGGGCATTATGCGGCATGGTAACCGCAACGGCTATAATAATAAATCAACTGCATTCGTTTATGCAAATTATGACTTTCGGAAACTTCTTTTGTGATGACTTTCCGAAGATTTTAAATTCAAGGTAGGCCTAGGCATATATACGGTATTGGAAAGTAATTTGAGTTTATTCGTTTGTCAGGTTGTGATGAATTTCGATGGGGAGTGTGGGACATTATTAGCAGATTATAGCATGGTATAAAACCGCAACCGCTAAATATCCGTGGCGTAGATTTCTTTTTGACATTAGGGAGGGATGAAAACATTTCTTGAAGTAGGCATATTAATAGTGAATCCGGCATCTTTTGGCAACATTAACAATGGCGTAGATTTCTCTTGGCATGGCATGGGGGATGGGTCCGTTTAAATCAATTTCTTGCAATAGGCCTACAGTGAAGCCAGCATCTTGGCGACAGAATAATTTATGGCAAGCTAATTAGGCCTACTGGTGAATTATATTGTGCAAAAGTGGAACAAATTCGCACGAAGGCCGCAAAAATTAGCACTTTTTAGTTTGGCCAAAAATGAGGTTAATTTTGTCAGAAACCCACATCTATTATACATGTGTGAACTTGGGGTGATTGTACGGACCATTGACCTTATCAAAACATTGGGGGGGTATACCCACCCCAACACCGGAATTTACGCTATGTAACTCAACCTTCTTGAAACCCAATGTTGCTATAGGCCTACTTGATGAAACAGAAACACATATAAAAAAAAAACGAACGAAAGAAATAAAGGAACCCACATACATGCGTCAACATGGAAGTGATCAGTAGATCATGCCCCTTATCGAAATATTGAGGAATTTATTACTCATCCCGGATTTATGCCTATGTAAAGAAAGAAGAAGGAAGGAAGGAAAAAAGGAAGGAAAGAGGGAAGGAAAGAGGGAAAGAAAGGGGGAAAGAACGAAAGAAAGAAAGAAAGAAAGAAAAAGAAACGGGAAAGCAAGAAAGAGAAAGGGAGAGAGAAACGAAAACAAAGAAGAAATAGACAGACAGAAAGAAAGAAAGAAAGAAGAGAGAGAGAGAGAGAGAGAGAGAAAGAAAGTGAACAAGCAAGAAACAGAAAGAGAAATGGAACGCAAGAAAGAGAGAAACTGAAAGAAAAAAGGGAAAGACAAAGAAAAAATAAGTAAAAAGGGGAAGGAAAGAGGGAAAGAAAGAAAGAAAGAAAGAAAGAAAGAAAGAAAGAAAGAGGGAAAGAAAGAAAGAAAGATAGAAAGAAAGGGAAGAAAGAAAGAAAGAAAGAAAGAAAGGAAAGCAAGAAAGAAAGTGAGGGAAAGCAAGAAAGAAAGGGAGGGAAAGCAAGAAAGAAAGGGAGGGAAAGCAAGAAAGAAAGGGAGGGAAAGCAAGAAAGAAAGGGAGGGAAAGCAAGAAAGAAAGAACGGGAAAGCAAGAAAGAAAGAACGGGAAAGTAAGAAAGAAAGAACGTCGTTTGCAAAGTAGAGGCAACAAAAAGGGAGGGAAAGCAAGAAAGAAAGGGAGGGAAAGAAAGAACGGGAAAGCAAGAAAGAAAGAACGTGAAAGCAAGAAAGAAAGAACGGGAAAGCAAGAAAGAAAGAACGGGAAAGCAAGAAAGAAAGAACGGGAAAGCAAGAAAGAAAGAACGTCGTTTGCAAAGTAGAGGCAACAAATGGTAGGCCTACCACATCACTAACCGCGTAATAATTGAGCTGTTAAAAGCGATACCAATTGACATGATTACCATTTCCATCGTTTATACTAACCGATCCCGTTTACTAACCGCTCCCATTTACTCATCTAGCGGGGGCCCGCGCGAAGCGCGGGTACCCGCTAGTGAGTATAGAAGAAGCACTAACATTTATGTGATCCTTTATTTCAGGTGATACAGAAATTTTATAACAGCTCCCAAATCGACAGACGAGGCACCATCTTAACGGAAAGCACAACACGTTTGTTGTGGGCTGTGACGGTGTCCATTTTGTGTTTAGGAGCGGCTGTTGGAAGTATATTAGGGGGATATGCAGGCGACTTAATTGGACGGTAAGTCAAACCAAAAATTCTTAATTGTATTTCTGCCTGTAGGTTGTCTTGCAATTTACATAAACGCTATTCTATCTCTTACAAGCAGTGGCGTAGCCAGTGAGGGGGAGGGGGCTGTGCTCATCATGGCCGTCAGTATACCTTAGGCCGTCGGTGCACAACTAGCCTAGGCAGGAAAAATTGGGGTCAACAATTTGTAGACAATTTTGTGTGCACTGCTTGTACATGGTATGGTGAAGAAGCAAAGTACATGTTGGCCTGAACTGCCTCTGCCTGTTTACGTTACGTTAGTACATAAGTTAGGCATAATATAAGTTAAACTGGGCAACAAATGGGGATAAATAATTCACGAATTCCAATATTAACAAGTTGTGCCCCCTTTCCAAAAACCTGGCTACGCCAATGAAGTAGAGAGTCCGTGTCAATGACTTGTTGGTTGCAATTTTGAAACGGTAGGCAGTCTTAATAGGAAGAGTACCTAATTGGTCCTGGTCCAACCACAAACCGTAACCCCATGAGGACTCTTTGGTTATGTCGTATATGCTATCTAGAGCTCTAGACGACTTTGCCATTTGTTTTGATGAGAAAGTCCAAACGCTTCATGGTAACTTTAAGCAGACAGTAAGACACTCTCCGGATATACTGTACACTCTCTGGACATGGAAGATCTTGCTCTTTCAGTGCAGTGAGTTTCACGCTTTGTCTGAGCAATAGGTACACATGTTGGTCAATAGCATTGGTCAAATCGTGTCCTTTGGACCCGATGCCAACATGGCTTATCAAGCAATGCTTATATCAGATTTTCCTTTCAATAACACAAATTGATAACAGTAAGACATACACTCTACCCTCTCTGGACATGGAAGAATTAGAAACACCTTGGTCTTTCAGTGCAGCGAGTTTCACGCTTTGCTTGACAAATGCTTGAGGATGAAGTACGCAAGTTGGTCAATAGTATGCCTTCCAAATCGTGTCCTTTGAACCCGATGCCACCATGGCTTGTCAAACAATGCTTAGATCAGCTTCCAAGGTTCTCTTCAACACTTCGATGACACAGTCGTTATCCTTCCCTTCAACTTTCAAAATGGCTGATGTCATCCAACTCATCAAAAAGCGTACCTTACTTGATCCACAATCATTTCAAAGGTATACCGCAGTTTGTCTAATCTGGAATTTCAATCTGATAACTCAAAACTTACTTGGCTGAAAATGGACTGTACCATGAGTTTCAAAATACTTCTCGATAACATCACAATTGTGAAACTGCGCAGACCCGTGTCTGAAATGGCCTCCTTTTGTCTGTCGACGAGCGAAAGGATGCGGTACTAATCCACTTGGCATTAAGTGCAGCTATCGACATTATGGACCGCAGCATTCTCTCTCAGCGGCTTACAGGAAGCGCTCTCATGTGGTTTGACTCCTACATGCGTGTCCGCAAGCATGTTGTCCAAAATTGCTGACTCCACACGATTTCCCCAAGGGTCTGTTACAGGCCCACAAATCGTTACTTTGTACGCTATATACCCCGGTTGAAGACATTGCTAGGCGCTACCAAGTCAGCGGATTAGTGAAATAAAGACCTGGACTGTGAAAAACATACTCTCCCTGAATGACAATAAAACTTAGGCTGTCCACATACCATCATGCTACTCACACAATACTATTATTCAATCCCTTACTGTGGGTGATGCTGTTGCAGAGCCCGTCAATCGATCAAGCCAAAGACCTCGGCGTCTTCATCGATGAAAATATCTCCATTCTCTCCCATGTTTAACATGTGCCGCTTTGCTTAGCTCACCATTAGAAGTATTGGCCATGTGCGCAAACATCTTGATCATAATATAATTATGGTTCATTCATTCATCTTAAAACTGGACTCAAACAATGGCATCCTCTACGGGCTTCCAAATGATCCTTCAGATCAACAAACTGCAACGCATACTAAATGCTGCCGCCCGGCTTGTTACATTGACCAAGAAGCGCGAACACACAACTCCAATTCTTCAATCCCTTCGTTGGTTGACTGTAGAGAAGCGCATCATAATTATACAAACTTCCGTTTCTTACCTCCAAATGTCTCAACAACCTGGCACCTGACTACTTTTTCAAGCTCATCACCATCATGAAAGCAACTCGTGTTCTTAGATCTGACGCAAGACTCTCAGTACTGTAACTAAGAGATCATTTTCGTGTACTGCGGCCCGGGTTTTATTCCCCGTAGTACAGGCCGGCGTAAGTGAGCATGGCTCACGACTCATAACCGTCCTCGCAGGTTTTTCTCCAAGTACTCCGGTTTAATCATGTGATCTAAAATCGGACCTATTTTCCCACAGGTTCCGGTTCTTGTCGTTGTAATACTATAATAGCTGCATGCTGCGTTGCCCATTTTGTATTTCAGAAAACGGACACTCCTGGCCAATAATGTGTTTTCCATATTGGCCGCATTACTGGTGGTCGTATTCGCTCAGTATCTCAATGTCTACGAAACCGTTATTGTAGCTCGGTTTCTTGCTGGTATAAATAGTGGTAAGTAATATTACCGTAAAAACTCGATAGTTAGCATAATATGCTTACTATCGAGCGCTTTTGAAAACAAGAAACTGTACCCAATTCCGGCGCATTACGAACTGAGCTAATGGGTTGAGGCACGCATTTGCAGGTTTACTTGTTCGTATATAACTACATCTATGATTTGCTCCAAACCCTTTACACTTTTGTGGATGGGGCTCTTCATGTTTGCATGTTTTAAAATCGCTCGATATTAAGTCGAGTTTTTACGGTATTTGGCTAAACCCAGTTGATATAATAACCTTTATTCGACAAATACAAGCAGACATATATAAACTCTTCATTCGAATATTTTAGACCTCACTCATAAGTTTAGCGGCCCGGTCATGTACCGATCACCGATGTACCTAACAAAATACCAGAAAGCTCCTCCAGTGGATAACTTGCAAGAAGTCACGTATAAAGAAGACGCGGGACATTCACTGAAAACAGACGGTGGGTGTGTGCACGTCCACCTTCAGTGGAAATCTCGCAAGAAGCCAGGTAAAAGGAGGACGCTGGACACTCGCTAAAAATGGATGACCCTGTTCAGTGCACACGAGGAGATAAGTCATCGGACGATGCAAACTACGATTTATTTTATAAAAATACTGCCCAAACTTTATACCTTTATTAAACTATTAAAGACAAATCAATAGTGCCGAATATAAATATTGTGGCTACAATGATTTATTTCTTACAAAATGTACTTATCACTATGTTGATGATTTTTTTACGATAGGAGTTTCGTTCACCGTAGCTGGTCTTTACTTAGCAGAGATTTCACCGATAAATCTACGAGGGACTCTACTTGTGGCAGTTTCAATCGGTAATAACGTGGGATTAATCATCAGCTTGGTAAGGCGTGTTTGTTTATTTATTTATTTGTTTGTCAGCCAGGGGATGATTTTGAGTCTTCAATCACCCCCTTGGGATTAGAAGGAAGATGAGAGGGAAGGACTTATTTCTAATGATCAAAAACGTGATTTCTTATAAGTTGCAACGGGGAAAATATTAAACCAATACCAATACCATTTTTTGTATCTAAATTTGCTAAAGTCTCAGCTTCAGAGCATTGCCCTCGACCCCACCAGGGGCCCTGGGCTCAAGCCCTTGGAGCGTCACAACTGACAAGTGCGGATGCAGGGGACCGCCGGCTCGCCCCACCCCTTGAGAGAAATCAAAAAGAAAAGAGGGAGAAAAGAGAAAAGAAAGGAAAGGACAGAAATTAATAAATTTCTGTGTTTTATATAGAGAATATCAGAGAATATCAGTATTATCAGCTACCTATAATATAGCGCTACCTATAATCTAATTGATACGACCATTCTCTCTATCTTTTCAGGTGCTTAGTTTTTATGTCTTCAACCATGACTACGATTGGGACATATTGATCGGGCTAACTCCATTCTTGTTAAGTTTGTTTGCGCTTATCACTCTACCATTTAGTCCAGAAAGCCCAAGATGGCTGTTACTTGAAAAGAAAGACGAGCGAAATGCTCGTGAAGGTGAGTCACGCGCCAAATATAAAATGGGGAGGGGAGGGGGAAGAAGGGAAGGACGGGTAGGGCAAAGGCTGGATTGGGAAGGGGATGAAAGGAAGGGAATTTGGAGGGAAAGAAGGGAGTGATGGGATGAAAAGAAAGGGGGCAAAAAGGAAGTAAAAAAGGAAGGGAGGAAAACAGTAATGGTAGCATCAATTATTTGTAAAAAAAAAAATATCCTGATTGTAATGACATGGTCTACATGTACATCTTTCCGTTGCACGTTATAGCTCTCACAATCTTTCGCGAGGATGCAAATATCGATGATGAAATTGAGGAGATGTATAGAGAAGCCAAACTAGAAGAGAAATGCAAAGTCGGTGTATTTCACTTATTCAACCCACGCAATGGACGGCCTGAGTGGCGATTACCGTTGGCCATCTGTGTATTTTTTGGTGCCGCCAATAGCTTCAGTGGAATGAACATGGTAATGTTTGAATTTATTTTAGTGTAGATGGGCTAGTGCATGCATGACAACATTGAAACCAGACACAAGAACATTGAGAATGGATATCAAATCATTTTTTGTCGCAGCGGAAAATGCTTTACCCGTTGAGTGTATTACGAAACATGAAATGCGTCAACTCCGGGGGGGGGGGGGCCTTCAATATGAAATGGATATAGGTGGAGGGCTGGCACTTTTGCACTAAGGGGCATTCGGTGAGAGCAAAATGTAAAAAATATGGGGTCATTGGGTGAGAGCATGATTTTTGGCATTCGGTGAGAGCAAAATGTAAAAAATATGGGGTCATTGGGTGAGAAAATGACAAAAAACAGCGTCAAAAATCCTCGAAAATCGAATTTTTAGTTCAAAAAGGCTTCAAATTTCTTAGTTTTTTCAAAAATAGGTAACAAAATCAGTGATAAATGAAAGTTGCTGTTCAAATTGAAAAGTAAGGGTCTTTGGGTGACAGATCAAATGGAAAAATAAGGGGTCTTTGGGTGACAGAACATGTGTTCGTAAAAATATATGGGGTCTTTGGGTGAGAGCGACGCTGAAAAGGGGGGTCTTAACAGCCCTACATACGCGTCACCTCCAAAGTGGGAGTGCCCCCCCCCCCCCCGGGGCGTCAACCTTGTACTAACTTACTCAATTTATTTTTGTTTTTCTTTTCTAGCTTTGGTTTTACTCCTCCAGCCTTTTAGCATCAGCAGGGTTATCACGAAATCAAATCAGTTTAAGTATGGTACTGTTTGGTGTGGATGCACTTATCACATCGGCTCTCTGCGTAAGTGTGGATACCATTGGTAATATAAATAATCCGTGTAACGTGCATCTTGAAACCTGAACGTTATATCAAATATGTTTTTCTGTATGGGTGGAGTGTAAGGCGGAGTAAGCTTGTGCGTTAGCACCACGTGCATGAGCAGTGGCTCATGAACAGTTATATTATCATTGGGGGGAATGCCCCCTGTCAGAACTCTTTCCAGGTAACTCTTTCCCCCCAGTAAAAACCAAAAGTTACGAAAAACACCACTTTTTGCGACTATTTTGCGCAAAATTTGTTGATTTTGGCTCCCCTGAAATTCACTTTGCCCCTCCTGGCGCCGCCACTGTGCACGAGCGTGTGTATTAGCTTGTATTTTCTATAATTATATTATTTATATATATTATTGTTTATTATTTTATAAACTTCTATTATACATAAGCAAATATTCTATTGTTTGCATATTGTATATAGGGAGGTTATGCGATAGGTTTGGACGTCGACCTGTTATGCTGTCTTCTTTTGTGATTTGCACTGTTTTACTGGCTTCGTTTTGTGCAACAGCCATTTTGGAAGTAAGTGTTCGATTTTTGAAAAAATACAAAATAAACAACAATAAAAAAAAAACCATGATGGTACATCATTACGCATTTATATTTAAATCATAGTCACCACTATTCCAGGATTTATATAAAATAAGAGAACCCGTGGTTTTAGATTTTTGTACCAAATGTCATCAAATACCAGTGTTGCACGTACGTCACGGTACTTTGTCATGAGTGCGAGTAAAGCACAATAGCAAATCTCGAGAACGCGTTTGCAAATTCGCTGGCGTAGTGCACGTTAGAATATGACCGTTGCTATGTCAACTGACTCGCGCTTTCTTCGATACGAACCACTTGACTGATCGAAATGATCACAACACAAATTCTATGGCATATCATAATTCGGAACAGGTGCATGAGCCCAGGCTTGAACCAGAAACCAATGGTTACTAACGTGCACTACAGCAGCGTATACTTGGGCTTGAGTACAAGTCTACGAGTAATTCGTCATGAGATTGAGTACAGCATGAGTACGGCTGTACGAATACGAGTAAACCACAATTACAAAGTATGCGTAGGGCATACTTTGGTACGAGTACGAGTAATAATTATGTCTGTGTACGAGTCGTTTCGAATGTGAGTACTAGTCAAGAACTAATACTGTACACTCAGTACTCCAAGGTCGTAAAATACACGCACAGACTGAACACAACTTACCTAAATGAAAATCAAACGATAACCTAATTTCACTTTGTCTTTTTAGGAAAAATTTCCATGGATGACGTGGATCAGCATAGCAATAATATTTCTATTCATCATGTTTTGGAATTTTGGTCCAGGTAAACCTTAACGAACCCTTATTTTACAGCGTGAAATACATCCATATCTCTTTTTAGTTATAGTATTTCTACGCACATTTTCATGTATGTCCACTATAACTGATGAAGTATAATAATGTACGAAGTTATAATAGGATAATTTTTAAAGATTCAGGGGCCGTTTTATGAATCTTTAATAATGTGATTTCTACGAGTATATACGCCCACTACGCCGTAAGACTGATATTGGAAGTACGAGAGACCTCGTATCCCTTCCATGGACTGATGAAGTCGGGGACCCATCTGACGAAAGCTCGACCAATCACACATGGACAGACTGCACATGTACTGTGATTACCGCGACGCGCGCGCGCCGTGGCGCGGCGAACTCGTAAATACTTTTAAGTTGGTATGAATTTACGTCGAAAAATTACACGTATTGTGGCGTGCTGTGCATGGATTGCAGTTTTATTTGAAGTTAAGTCTTGAAGAGCTAAGAAGAGAAGAAGGGAAGAGAGCAATTTAAACAGAGAACAATATTCTGTCATTTTTTCTTCTGCAGGACCTGTTATTTTCATAGTATGTCCAGAATTATGGGCCCAAGGACCACGTCAAGCAAGTCATAGTATAACGTTGCAACTCTTCTGGTGGGGGATGTTCGTGTGTGGACAAATTCTACCATTTTTACAGGTATGATGCTCGATTGCATTTTTGCTGGACGCGGGGTGCGTTTGTGTGGTGTGTGGGAATGTTATACCGCCCAATGTTCTTATTTATTAATTCTGGTTGCGACGGTTCAGCTCTTGCAAGCCGATCATGGATCTGTCCCACTGCACTGAGGATCTTCGATTATACCTCAAATAAATGATCGTGTGCATGAGAACAAGGCTGCATTTTGTTAAATCATGTAAATGATGACAATTAGTTGTGATAGCGGCGTAATGTGCATTGGTAATTTATTTATGTATTAGTTTATTCATGATGTATTTATTTCAATTAATACAAATTACTTAAATTATGGTGTGTTTTCCCCCGTCTCTCTTGCAGAAGGCCATAGGAGCCTATACATTCGCCTTTTTTGCATCCGTCCTCTTCGTGAGCTCCATATTTTTCTACTTCTACGTCCCGGAAACAAATAACGTGACCTTTGGAGAAACAACAGAGTACTTCCGTCGTAGGTCATTAGGTTTAGGACCTGAGGACAATGAAGATGTGACTAAAGTTAGGTTATCTTTGCTGAAGACCAGTCAAGTTTAAAGTTATAATGCTCAGTTGCTAGCGATTGATATTGAAGACGAAGACGATGTGATTAGAACCTCATCAATTGGACAATGTTTATTCGCGATCGCTATAGATGCCCTACATGCTTTTATCGATTGGCTCCAAACTGAGGATTTGAACCGGTGCCCTTCACCGTAATCATGGCGCAGTGCAGTCCATTCAATCAAATGTTGTCATCAACCTATTTCATCGTAGTGCATTTGCTATGTGTGTGAGACAAACTGTCGCGGTAGTTGCAATCATGCTTTTGTTGAATGCATTTGAGTAGTCCGCCATATTTATGGTATGATACGTCATATGCACAACCTCTATTGACAGTGGAGTATAAACTCAGGTACTTTCTTTCACGGGTTAATGACGTCAATTAACGTCAAAACTTTGATCCCAAGTGATATGAAGCCCAAACAGAGTTGCTATACTTCAGTCGTACAGGTCACTATAGAGTGGCACGAGAGGATGTTGTAAAAAAGAAGACACATTAATACAGACGATTTCAAAAGTCCCCCCATAAAAAGTCTGTCTAATCATTTTGGTGCTGATATGTTTCTTATGATAATTCATGAAGTGTGTGTAACCTAGACTCTCTCTGTGCTAGGAAGATATTCGCTTAAGTTTGATCATTCGCTTGCAGACTATACTCTTTCTAGTAAGTTGCTCCCTCCCTCCAAGCAAAAGTCCACGGAAGACATTTGAGACTTGCAGCCGATATCTCTCATAATTGCCAGTGCAGTGAGCAGATTGCTACAAGCTCCATTCACGACTATCTATTTAATTTACTGAGTATGTTGCCTTATTTGTTGGATTGTCATGAAACTTGGTGGATGTGATTACAAACATTTTCAAGGTCATTTCAAGATCAACTGAATATAGATTGTTTGAATTGTTATGAAACTTAGTAATATGATTTCCATTGAGCTTTTTGTTACAATTCTGTACTAAATTTATTTAGAATATATTTCTAGAGTAAATTCAGCGTTCAAAATGTAAATTCTTGAGTATCAGCATTTCAGGCACTCATCAATGCAAAATTTGGAAACTTGATCTTCATTTGTAGACGTTTTCTTTTTTAAAGACAGTTCTTTTAGTTCATTACCATTATGTAGTATTATTTTGTTTCTTTCATATTTTAATATTGCTGTGTATTTCGTACAATGCAATTTGGCCCCATAGCCCCAATCGTGTGCAAGTTTAAGAAAATCATATCATTAACTATAAATAATTTGAATTTGTTATTTGATAACGTGTTTATAATTATAGTAGTAGGTTTCATCTCATGTACTCATGTAAAACTATATATTATGTCTTATTTCTTATAATAAACATCACAATAGATTATTTCGTCTGTTATCTTGCCTATTTATTATGATTGATCTTTGTACGTTGATGACTTCAACCACATGCATACACAATGATGCTAGCAAGCCCCAGAGGAGGTCCTTGGAAAAATGTTGTACGGGAATGTGCCACGCAGACTTGGAATGTGCCACGCAGACTTTAACTATTCTCTAAACCTATTTTTTGCAACCCATCAGAACACCAATTTTGCACAAAAGGACCCAATTTTGTCACAATTTGGTGCTTTTGCCCGGTGCTCAAATGCGCCCAAATTGGACGCATTGGTTTCCACTGAAACTCCACCCATCAATATACCAAAATCGCTGAAAAGGTACCCCCACCCAAACCAAGGCATATCCCCGTATATCTTTAACCAGGAAGAACCCAAGCCGGTAACAACATGTGCAGTGATATTTGAATTAGCATTTTGTATTTCAGTACATTTTGTATATTAGGCTCTAAATTAAGCCAAAAAGTTTCCCTATATATGATAACTTACAGTCTTTTTTCAGCATTTGGCGGCTATTTTGAAAATACATTGACTTTTGGGACTTTTCTCTTTATATACACTTCTAGTGCCCGTTTCTATTCATCGTTATGTATTCTTCTCCCGTGCATTATTTTCGCGAACTACCCTTCACAGCCCAAATTATATAAACCTGCACGCTAAACAATGCATTATCTAAAACCTGCACGCTAAACAATAGATTCTAGATAATACGTGCACGCTCAAATACTAGAAATACTACTTTCACATAACCATATAGTAGAGTTAGGTGACGCTCTCGACACAGAGGTCACATAACTATATAATTGTCTGTTCGATATATATACCATCAAAAAAGTACGAATATACATTCTGTGGTGTTAAAATGGTATAGTTACAAACGGTGTTCTATAATAGGGTACAATTACCGAATAGGGTGCAACTCGCTAGACTTGAGTCCAGTCCTCGTTTACGGAGTTTAGGGTTAGGGTTTAGGGTTGGGATAGGGCAGTCTTGTAATAAGACTAGTAGAGTTGCACCCTATTCGGCAATCGCTCGTGCAAATATCATTGTCATAAATTATGATTAATGACCTCAAATAAATCAAACATCAAATGAGAATAATCGAGCTTCTATTAATTAAAAAGGGCCAAAAACAGGTGGATCATAATTATACAAGATGACACCATTGCAAAATATTCAGCATTTTACAAATGAAATACATGTAGGCCTATATCTAAAATAACATAGCCGGGCCCGGGAAACACACACTAGCGCATAATATCATGATCTAATTTATAATACCATAGGCCTTCAAACACATGTGTTTGAAGGCCTATGATAATACTGAACAAATTGTTAAATCCCAATGTCGTGTGTTTTAATATAAGTAGATTTTAAAGTTCAAAATATAGAGCTATAAAGTCCAGTTGATATTGATATGTTTTTCCTCTCATCTCAATTCACCGTAGTACTAGTCGGACATCTAAATCGATCGTTTCCAGTTGAACTGGTTCAGTGCTCTCTGTGTTCGAAACCACGGTATTAAATGATCACAACATAAAGTCAATTGGTTACAAACCATGCGTGAATAAGTTACTAAAGTATGACGTATGGCGCAATCGATACCATTGATAGCTAACTTATACAGGGATTGATTTTCTTTACCAGTTAAATGCTACGTAGCTGGTCAATGTCCTGACGGTGTTTTTAAAATGTAAGATATTTTCCCTACTATTAAAACTAATATAATGAATGCAGCAATTAATATTGCCTATTGTTTTAATAGGCCTACACTCAAAGTGTATGACGGATAATGTACTCGTGCAAATGCATTCGTCAAGATAATTGCACTTGCCATGGAGTTATTGCATTTAGCTCTTGAGCCTATCGGCTCTCGAGCTAAATGCAATAACTCCACGGCGCGTGCGATTATCTTGACGAATGCATTGCACTCAGTTCATTATCCTTATCATCAACTTGAGTTTATGTGGGACTCTTTAGCTGAAAAAGTTAGTTTGGTTCAGAAATAGTATTCATAGGCCATCTTGGAAAAAAAAACCTTGGGGCCAGTTTATATTTTTGGGAAGATCCTAATTATGTTTTGAGGTCATCTCAGGAACCTAAAAAGGTTGGTTAGGTTTGGTTTGGTTTTGTGGGGGTGCAAAGGAGGAAGTCCTAGCTCCTCTAGTAGTAGATTTGTTACACGTTGTTTATCAATTACTATATCAGATGCAGATCTTTCACGTAGTTTATCAATTACTTCATCAGATGTAGATATCTTGCACGTAGTTTATCAATTACTACATCAGATGTAGATATCTTACACGTAGTTTATCAATCACTACATCAGGGGTAGATATCTTACACGTAATTTATCAATGACTACATCAGATGTAGATCTTGCACGTAGTTTATCAATTACTACATCAGGGGTAGATATCTTGCACGTAGTTGATCAATTACTACATCAGATGTAGATATCTTACACGTAATTTATCAATTACTACATCAGATGTAGATATCTTACATGTAGTTTATCAATTACTACCTCAAATGTAGATATCTTGCACGTAATTTATCAATGACTACATCAGGGGTAGATAGCTTACACATAGTTTATCAATTACTACATCAGATGTAGATATCTTACACGTAGTTGATCAATGACTACATCAGATGTAGACGTCGTACACGTAGTTTATCAATTACTACATCAGGGGTAGATAGCTTACACGTAGTTTATCAATTACTACATCAGATGTAGATATCTTACACGTAGTTTATCAATTACTACATCAGGGGTAGATATCTTGCACGTAGTTTATCAATTACTACATCAGGGGTAGATATCTTACACGTAGTTTATCAATTACTACATCAGGGGTAGGTATCTTGCACGTAGTTCATCAATGACTACATCAGGGTAGATATCTTGCACGTAGTTTATCAATTACTACATCAGGGGTAGATATCTTACACGTAGTTTATCAATTACTACATCAGGGGTAGATATCTTGCACGTAGTTTATCAATTACTACATCAGGGGTAGATATCTTGCACGTAGTTTATCAATTACTACATCAGGGGTAGATATCTTGCACGTAGTGTATCAATTACTACATCAGGGGTAGATATCTTGCACGTAGTTTATCAATTACTACATCAGGGGTAGATATCTTACATGTAGTTTATCAATTACTAAATCAGGGGTAAATATCTTGCACGTAGTTTATCAATTACTACATCAGGGGTAGATATCTTGCACGTAGTTGATCAATTACTACATCAGGGGTAGATATCTTACATGTAGTTTATCAATTACTAAATCAGGGGTAAATATCTTACACGTAGTTTATCAATTACTACATCAGGGGTAGATATCTTACACGTAGTTTATCAATGACTACATCAGGGGTAGATATCTTGCACGTAGTTTATCAATTACTACATCAGGGGTAGATATCTTACACGTAGTTTATCAATTACTACATCAGATGTAGATATCTTACACGTAGTTTATCAATGACTACATCAGGGGTAGATATCTTGCACGTAGTTTATCAATTACTACATCAGGGGTAAATATCTTACACGTTACGTATAGAAGTGCAGATTCATACGTAGTGGTAATAACAATGAAAATTATTAATTTAAACTTCAACACTTATACTTGTTTATCTCGCTTACCGGGAGCGCTTTCGAACAGTCTACAAAATTACATGTGATGATTGTCACGCCACATACATCGGAGAGTCGGGCATGAAGTTAGAAAAGCGACTTGCGGAACACAAGTCGAAAGCGGCTGGCTCTATCGGCGGTACAAGAACATGTAAAAGCGAGCAAAAACACGCACCAAATAGACTGGGACAACGTAAAAGTACTGTAGAAAGAAACAAAAGAATTTCCCAGGAGGGTCCTGGAAGCTATCCAGATCAAGCAACAGGGACCTTCATTGAACCGAGACACAGGATTGGAACTAGATGTGGGACAACCTGATCAAACCCAGCGGCACCAGGGGTAGGAAACTTCCGACTTTGGTGACGTCATCAAGTGTGATGTCACCTGATCAGGTTGGTCTCTAGCCGTTTCCAAGAAAACATCAGAGCTAACAACATCGGCTGATGACGAGGAAGTTCCTCGAAAGCGCTCCCGGTAAGCGAAATAAACAAGTAGTGTTGAAGTTTAAATTAATAATTTTCAATCTTACACGTAGTTGATCATAGCTACATCAGATGTAGATATGTTGCACGTAGTTGATCAATTACTACATCAGATGTAGATATCTTACACGTAGTTGATCAATGACTACATCAGGGGTAAATATCTTGCACGTAGTTTATCAATTACTACATCAGGGGTAGATAGCTTACACGTAGTTTATCAATTACTACATCAGATGTAGATATCTTACACGTAGTTTATCAATTACTACATCAGGGTAGATATCTTACACGTAGTTTATCAATGACTACATCAGGTGTAGATATCTTACACGTAGTTTATCAATTACTACATCAGATGTAGATATCTTGATCAATGACTACATCAGGGGTAGATATCTTGCACGTAGTTTATCAATTACTTTACACCAGGGGTAAATATCTTACACGTAGTTTATCAATTACTACATCAGATGTAGATATCTTACACGTAGTTTATCAATTACTACATCAGATGTAGATATCTTACACGTAGTTTATCAATTACTACATCAGATGTAGATAGCTTACACGTAGTTTATCAATTACTACATCAGATGTAGATATCATGCACGTAGTTTATTAATGACTACATCAGGGGTAAATATCTTACACGTAGTTTATCAATTACTACATCAGGGATAGATATCTTACACGTAGTTTATCAATTACTACATCAGGGGTAGATATCTTGCACGTAGTTAATCAATTACTACATCAGGGGTAAATATCTTACACGTAGTTTATCAATTACTACATCAGGGATAGATATCTTGCACGTAGTTGATCAATGACTACATCAGGGGTAAATATCTTGCACGTAGTTTATCAATTACTACATCAGGGGTAGATAGCTTACACGTAGTTTATCAATTACTACATCAGATGTAGATATCTTACACGTAGTTTATCAATGACTACATCAGGGGTAGATATCTTACACGTAGTTTATCAATGACTACATCAGGTGTAGATATCTTACACGTAGTTTATCAATTACTACATCAGATGTAGATATCTTGATCAATGACTACATCAGGGGTAGATATCTTGCACGTAGTTTATCAATTACTTTACACCAGGGGTAAATATCTTACACGTAGTTTATCAATTACTACATCAGATGTAGATATCTTACACGTAGTTTATCAATTACTACATCAGATGTAGATATCTTACACGTAGTTTATCAATTACTACATCAGGGGTAGATAGCTTACACGTAGTTTATCAATTACTACATCAGATGTAGATATCATGCACGTAGTTTATTAATGACTACATCAGGGGTAAATATCTTACACGTAGTTTATCAATTACTACATCAGGGATAGATATCTTACACGTAGTTTATCAATTACTACATCAGGGGTAGATATCTTGCACGTAGTTAATCAATTACTACATCAGGGGTAAATATCTTACACGTAGTTTATCAATTACTACATCAGGGATAGATATCTTGCACGTAGTTTATCAATTACTACATCAGATGTAGATATCTTGCACGCAGTTTATCAATTACTTCGTCAGATGTAGATATCATGCACGTAGTTTATCAATGACTGCATCAGGGGTAGATATCTTGCACGTAGTTTATTAATGACTACATCAGGGGTAGATATCTTACACGTAGTTTATCAATTACTACATCAGGGACAGATATCTTACACTTAGTTTATCAATTACTACATCAGGGGTAGATATCTTACACGTAGTTTATCAATGACTACATCAGGGGTAGATATCTTGCACGTAGTTGATCAATGACTACATCAGATGTAGATATCTTGCACGTAGTTTATCAATTACTACATCAGATGTAGATATCTTACACGTAGTTTATCAATTACTACATCAGATGTAGATATCTTGCACGTAGTTTATCAATTACTACATCAGATGTAGATATCTTGCACGTAGTTTATCAATTACTACATCAGATGTAGATATCTTGCACGTAGTTTATCAATGACTACATCAGGGGTAAATATCTTACACGTAGTTTATCAATTGATAAACTCTTTGTCGTGTTTACATAGTAATAACTGATTCCACTTTTTAACCTGTTCTCCATAAGCAGACAGTGATAAACTGTGGATCACCCCACGTATAAAGAAACTCATATTTCAAAACGCCAACTTGCATTTGAAGCTCATGAAAGCAGTTGCGTAGTGCACACAAAAATCACGTGATTGGGTGGGATGAGGCTCAGGTCATTGACCAAGAATCTGACAAAACAACACGCTGGCTAAAGGAAGCAATCTGGATTAGAAGTAGAGGGAAAGACACCATGAACAAGGACGAGGGGGCTTACAGACTGGACAAAATTTATGACCAGGTCATAAATTCTCGGCAACAAGAAAGTTTGGTGACGTCATCAAAACCAGACAGAAGTGTTGCCGGTTCTAAAAACATCTAGAAACACCAGTACCAGAGTGAACAAGATTCCTGATAGGAATTGAAATATTTCTGAGTGAGTAGTATCATTTTATTGGATCTGAAAAAGAACCTTTATCAATCTTATAAAATCACGTGTATGCTTAAGGGCTGGGGTATGAACGTTTGGACAGTATTTATTTTGGGACATTAGAGCACATCAGACATATCGAATTGCATTCTGAATACGAAGAATGTCATTCTGATATCAAATAATTTTGATTTTTTGAAATTCGCAATTTAATACACATTTTATGGCAAATCATTAAAATTGATATTTTTGATATTTAACAGTACTTGAAGTAAACTTTATAAATCTGATGATTTATACTTAAAGTGTATGTAGGTGGGATGAAAAGCCGACGATCAATTGAAAATTTTGACCTTTCGTATTGAAGATATGGATTTTTTTCCCAAAACACCAAAAAAAATTAGGTCTTTTTGGGAAAAAAATCCATATCTTCAATATGAAAGGTCAAAATTTTCAATTGACCGTCGGCTTTTCCTCCCTGCTACATACACTTTAAGAATATATCATTAGATTTATATAATTTACTTCGGGGACTGTTATATATCAAAAATTTGAAAAATATCAAATTTTTATAATTTGTCATAAAATGTGTATTATATTGTGATTTAAAAAAATGAAAATTATTTGATATCAGAAAGACATGCTTCGTATTCAGAATGCAATTCGATAGGTCTGAGGTGCTCTCATGTCCCACAAAAATACTGTCGAAACGCAATAAACGCTCATTTTGGATCCCTTAAGGTGTCTGTCAAAATTGGGCAAAATGGGAGGAGTCTTCCATGTGAAGGGGTGAAGTATATTCTGCAATTACACCATATTGTAAAAGCCAAATGTTCAAGTTCTCAAGTATTCAAGGGCTCCAACACTTTAATATAATGGTGTTATAATTGAGTAGAAACAATAATTAATAAATTGAGTGAAATAATTGGCAATAATTGAGTAATGACGAGTACTTGCATAAAAGATTACCATTTTGATCAAAATGGTCACAGGTCTTAGTTTTACAGGTCTTAGTTTTGTAGGCAGGTCTCAGTTTTATAGGTCTTAGTTTTGTAGACAGGATCTTATTTTTATGGGTCTTAGTTTTGCAGACAGGGTCTTAGTAGGTCTTAGTTTTGAAGTCAGGTCTTAGTTTTGTAGACAGGTCTTAGTTTTGTAGAGAGGATCTTATTTTTAGTTTATCAATTACTACATCAGGGGTAGATATCTTGCACGTAGTTTATCAATTAGTACATCAGTGGTAGATATCTTACACGTAGTTTATCAATGACTACATCACATGTAGATATCTTGCACGTAATTTTATCAATGACTATATCAGGGGTAAATATCTTACATGTAGTTTATCTATCAATTACTACATCAGGGGTATATATCTTACACGTAGTTTATCAATTACTACATCAGGGGTAGATATCTTGCACGTAGTTAATCAATTACTACATCAGATGTAGATCTTACACGTAGTTTATCAATTACTACATCAGGGGTAGATAGCTTACACGTAGTTTATCAATTACTACATCAGGGGTAGATATCTTGCACGTAGTTAATCAATTACTACATCAGATGTAGATCTTACACGTAGTTTATCAATTACTACATCAGGGGTAGATATCTTACACGTAGGTCATCAATTACTACATCAGATGTAGATATCTTGCACGTAGTTTATCAATTACTACATCAGATGTAGATATCTTGCACGTAGTTTATCAATGACTACATCAGGGGTAAATATCTTACACGTAGTTTATCAATTGATAAACTCTTTGTCGTGTTCACATAGTAACTGATTCCACTTTTTAACCTGTTCTCCATAAGCAGACAGTGATAAACTGTGGATCACCCCACGTATAAAGAAACTCATATTTCAAAACGACAACTTGCATTTGAAGCTCATGAAAGCAGTTGCGTAATGAGGTGAAAAGAGAAATTGAGAAAGCTAAAGTGAATTATGCGAACAGAGTGAGAAAGTTGCAACAGACCGAACCGTACAAAATGGTGTCAACAAATCACGTGTATGCTTAAGGGGTGGGGTATGAACGTTTGGACAGTATTTATTGTGCGACATTAGAGCACATCAGACATATCGAATTGCATGCTGAATACGAAGAATGTCCTTAATAATTAATAAATAATTTTGATTTTTTGAAATTCGCAATGCAATACACATTTTATGGCAAATGATTAAAAATTGATATTTTTGATATTTAACAGTACTCGAAGTAAACTTTATAAATTTGATGATTTATACTTAAAGTGTATGTAGGTGGGATGAAAAGCTGACGATCAATTGAAAATGTTGACCTTTCGTATTGAAGATATGGATTTTTTGCCCAAAACACCAAAAAAAATAGGTCTTTTGGGGAAAAAAATCCATAACTTCAATGTGAAAGGTCAAAATTTTCAATTGATCGTCGGCTTTTCCTCTCAGCTACATACACTTTAAGAATATGTCATTAGATTTATAAAATTTACTTCGAGGACTGTTATATATCAAAAATGTGAAAAATATCAAATTTTAATAATTTATCATAAAATTTGTATTATATCGTGAATTTCAAAAAATGAAAATTATTTGATATCAGAACTTAGACATTCTTCGTATTCAGAATGCAATTCTATATGTCTGATGTGCTCTTATGTCCCACAAAAAATACTGTCAAAACGCTCATTCAAGATCCCTTAAGGTGTCTGTCCAAGTTTGAAAACAAAATTGGGCAAAATGGGAGGAGTCTTCCATGTGAAGGGGTGAAGTATATTCTGCAATTACACCATATTGTAAAAGCCAATGTTCAAGTTCTCAAGTATTCAAGGGCTCCAGAGGATGATTTAAGGAAGCCCCATCATGCACCGTAAAAGTGTTATCACTAGAGTTTCGACTGCCACTTTACTTTTTAAATCCCATTGAACTCTGTGCAAAAGATGTTGTTTTAGAATTGCCCGTGTGTCGTCATTACTTAGTCGATTTTAGATCTAAAGTGATGTATGCATGAAGGATACTTCACACCTTCTGTAGATAACATAAAAAGTGAAATCGACCAACCTTATGAAGGTGTTTTTATTGTAAATATATCTGTCCAAATTCAAATTTAACCATGCAAGTGTGTATGCAGTGGGCGGGCAGTGGTGTAATGTTCACTAGAGAGATTGCGAAATTTACGTGAAACGTGACACGGGAACGCGAACAGCAAGCTACATTAGTCGAAAATCGGTTATTATGCCCTCTAGAGGGTGAAATCTATTGTAAATTGGTCAATCGTGGAATTACCGTAAGGCGATTACGTTCCGGTTGGTTGTAAAAAATGACGTTCCAAAATGACAAAAAAACGCATTATAAAATGCAGAAAAATGTTATGTTTATCATGTTATGAAACGAATCAAAGTATCCTAATAGAACAAGTAGAGTCCGACATGTAATAAAATCCATTTTGGGGGTTAAAATTCGACGCAAATTCGAACGGGCAGATTGCCTATTCATTTGTCTGTGGAAAATGCCGTCCAAAAATCAGCTTGCGAAGAGGCGTTTTAGGCAAGATTGTGTCGTGTTACGGCATAAATGCGGTATAATTGTCTGTTTGGGACGGGGAACAAAAGTTCGTGCAACGCTATTTTTCGCCTTGCTTTTTCGTTCTGCATTAAACAGCTGTCAAAGTGTTTTGCTTATGGATACTATTCAGCAAACTCCAAAATGTTTTTAAAACATGATAATGCATGTGTTTTTGGTTTTAGTTAAAACGTTTTGATAACATATCGATGTATGTTTATATAAAAATCATGAAAACTCGTGTTATACTGAAAAAATAATACAACAACATTTTAAGCCAAAATTCGAAATGCTATAGTAAAATATCATTTGGCAAACATATTTAAGTGTCTATTGTGTTAGAACGTTTATCAGCAAGTTTAGAACAAAGGGTTTTTTTTTGTTATTAAAACTTTTAATGCCCTTGACCCTCACATAACCTTTAACGTTTTCTGTAATATATTTGTGTTTGCTGGGTAGTAATCGAACTAGGCATATTAGATTATCTATTTTCATTTTGCTTTAGAAAGTAAACAGGGTATTATTTATATGATAATGGAGTTTGTTTCTTGTTATTCGAATAATATACACCAAGACTTCCTAGGCATCCAACACCAAACTCTGTTTAGATTATGTAGACAAATAGCATACACGTGTGAACATAGGCCTATACTCATTTTCCAATAGCCCGCAAAACTCAAATATGGACTGAATGCTTAGAGCATTAAAGATACAGCCAGTCGTATTTGCATATCAATACCGAGGAAAGTAGTTCGATGAAAGAAGATAATCTTCTCTGGTTCGATGCACCCAAGGTGAATCAATGGGTGCTTCCTATTACCTTTAGATTATTTGTCTCAGCATAGCGCCATCATGATTGCAATTGCGTGTACACGTAGTCTTGGTTCAGACTCTATGCGGCTATCACGAACATACTAGGAACGACGAGCGTTAGGACCGACACAAACTGGCTGTGTAGGAGGCTAGTTTGGATGTGAACGGGACTATGACGTTCTACCGCAAAATGCAGAAATCCGTAACCCGTATGGCGTTTGCAGTGAACGCCTCTCCGCAATCTCTCTACTCACACAGCTGTGCTAACCGCAAGACTTCTGGGAAGTGCTTAAATCATCCTCTGCAAGGGCTCCAACACTTTAATATAATGGTGTTATAATTGAGTAGAAACAATAATTAATAATTGAGTGAAATAATTGGCAATAATTGAGTAATGACGAGTACTTGCATAAAAGATTACCATTTTGATCAAAATGGTCACAGGTCTTAGTTTTACAGGTCTTAGTTTTGTAGGCAGGTCTTAGTTTTATAGGTCTTAGTTTTGCAGACAGGGTCTTAGTAGGTCTTAGATTTGAAGTCAGGTCTTAGTTTTGTAGACAGGTCTTAGTTTTACAGGTCTTAGTTTTGTAGACAGGATCTTATTTTTATAGGTCTTAGTTTTGCAGACAGGGTCTTAGTTTTATAGGTCTTAGTTTTGTAGTCAGGTCTTAGTTTTGTAGGTCTTAGTTTTGTAGACATGATCTTAGACAGGTCTTAGTTTTGCAGACAGGGTCTTAGTAGGTCTTAGTTTTGAAGTCAGGTCTTAGTTTTGTAGACAGGATCTTAGTTTTATAGGTCTTTAGTTTTGTAGACAGGTCTTAGTTTTACAGGTCTTAGTTTTGTAGTCAGGTCTTAGTTTTACAGGTCTTAGTTTTGTAGTCAGGATCTTATTTTTATAGGTCTTAGTTTTGAAGTCAGGTCTTAGTTTTGTAGACAGGATCTTAGTTTTATAGGTCTTTAGTTTTGTAGACAGGTCTTAGTTTTACAGGTCTTAGTTTTGTAGTCAGGATCTTATTTTTATAGGTCTTAGTTTTGAAGTCAGGTCTTAGTTTTGTAGACAGGATCTTAGTTTTATAGGTCTTAGTTTTGCAGACAGGGTCTTAGTTTTATAGGTCTTAGTTTTGTAGTCAGGTCTTAGTTTTGTAGGTCTTAGTTTTGTAGACATGATCTTAGACAGGTCTTAGTTTTGTAGACAGGTCTTAGTTTTATATCCGGTTTTATAGGTCTTAGTTTTGTAGGTCTTAGATTTATAGGTCTTAGTTTTGTAGACAGGTCATATGTCTTAGCTTTGTAGGTCTTAGGGACCGTTCACAAACACTTGTAAAAGGGGGGGCTGATGCAAAAAGGGGGCCCGGAAAATGTTGATCTCTCTAAAGGGGGCCTTTAAATATATCACCTTAATTTCTCTCCTAGAACATGAGTTTACACTATTTTCTATGGGGTTGACGTTCATTTTTCATGGCCAAAAAGGGGTCCTGAAAATAATTTTAGGTCCGAAAGGGGGCCCCTGAAAAAAATTTGATTTTTTTTTGCATCAGCCCCACCCCCTTTACAAGTGTTTGTGAACGGTCCTTCAAGTTTTTGGGTCTACACACTTAAAAATAGGTAGTCAAAATCATTTGACTAATTTAGGGGGTCAATTTGAAATAACCCTGATGAAGTCAAATTTGACTACCATAGGGGTCATTTTCAGTTGTTGACATCATATTAAATTGACTCCTAAAAGGGTCATATTTAATTGACCCCAAATATAGTAATTTTTTGACCCACGTTCCGGGGTCATTTTCAAACCGGGACCCCTGAATGTAGTCATTTCAACTACGTTAGAGGTAATTTTCTAATTATGACCCCCGGATATAGTCATTTTTTGACACTAATAGGGTTATTTTTCAACTGACTCTGTTGGGGGTCAAATCATTTTTTTACCCTAAATGTAGTCATTTTTAACTACAATTTGGGTCAAATCATTTGACTTCATCTCCGGGTCAAAAATGACTTCAATGGGTTCGGTGCATAGTTGACCCTGCCATGGGGTCAAAAATGACTGCTTTAGGGTCATTTTTGACTACCTATTTTTAAGTGTGTTGACACCCAAATTTTATAAAGTTGAGTTCCTCTCCCCGAGATACAAATTTAGTCTCCTTCGCAGCCGGCCAGTTTGGTCCCGCTCCCTGCATAGACGGAACCAAACTGGCTGCGGAGGAGACTAATGCAAACTGTGTTTGTCACCAGGCCCTGGGACCAGGCCCTGTTTGTAGCTGTTTGTCACAGATGTTGTATCATACTTATCTGTGAAAAAACTCGACATTATTTTTTTACAGCCTATAATGAATTCGCCTTTCCCGGGGGGGGGGTTCTTCCTGGTTGAAGGTATACGGGGATGTGCCACGGTTTTGTGGTACCTTTTCAGCAATTTTGGTATATCGATGGGTGGGTTATCAGCGGAGACCAATGCGCCCAATTGGGCGCATTTTGGAAATATTGCACTTAAAGCGCCCAATTATGGCAAATTTGGGTGCTTTTTGGGTGCTTTTTCTTGAAAATTGGTATACTGATGGGTAGCAAAAACAGCAAAAAGTAGGTATAGAGAAAGTCAGCATCCGAAAGTCTGCGTGGCACACCCCCGTACAAATTTTTTCGAAGAACCCCCCGGGTCGCCTTTACGTTTTATTAAACGCTAGACATAAATAAATACATGTACGCTGCGCGCTGAATAGCCTATACTTTGTAATCAGATCCTCACTGTGAGTACCTCGGGCTAAGGTCATTCCATTCATATAGAGATACAGTAGGCAGGTAGAAACATGGCTGTCGCATTACCTGTGTGTGTTAAAGACTTCGAAGACTTTGCACAACGGAATTTACCGAAATATGTTTATAATTATTTTGCAGGAGGTTCTAGCGATGAACAAACTCTACAAGACAATGTAAAGGCATATAGAAGGTAAGACCACAATGGACTCAAAAGTGGAGTGAATTTGACACTGGCATGCAGTTTAAAAAGCTTTAAAACACGATCACTTGATTAAAAGCCGGTATTAAAAGTCTTCAATAGGTACCGGTAGGCCTATGCAGTAGACCAATATACCATGCCATAATATTATATAGCTCATAATAAAACAGTGAATAAACCATTTTTGTAAACAGTGATAACTTTCAAAGCATTTTCCTCTCTGATTTTTTTTCTCTTTTCCACTGAGCACATACTTCGGTGCCAGTGCTTTTATTCCTCTCTGATTTGATCCAGTGGCGTAGATTTCTTTTTGACATGGGGGGGGGGGGTGGGGGGGGAAAAAAATTCTTGAAGTATAGGCCTAGTGAATGAAGCACCTTTTGGCGACGGAATAAGTAAATAGTATACAAATGCAAGCGAAGCTAAATTGATGAAATATAAAAGTGGAATAAATTTGTGTGAAGTGTGCAAAAATTTGCACTTTGGGGGCTAACATGGCCAAATATGAGGTCAATTTGGTCAGAAACCCACATACAGGTGTCAACATTGGGGGGATGGACCACCCCCTGGCAAAATATTGGGGAGATTTATCCCCCCAGGATCTACGCCTATATTATTTGGTCAGACCACTTTAAAGTGGGGGAAGCCTGGTTCGCTGAACCATGCAACTGGGCAAATTTCAATGGCGTGGCAATAAGGCCGAATTATAGGCCTAAAAGGAGCGATTGCCAAATAGGGTGCAACTCCTCTACCCTAACCCTAAACCCTAACCCTAAACTCCGTAAACGCGGACTGGACTCAAGTCTACCAAGTTGCACCCTAATCGGTAATTGTACCCGATCAGTGGAGGGGTCTAACCTACCAGAAAAATACAAAATAAAAGAGGCCTCCTCCTTTTTTCCAGGTATCATAGATCAAATAGGGTTTTCCACCATTTTTCAAAAAAACAAAAAAGCCCATTCCAAAAAAATTTATCCTACATGACAAACATCCCACCCACACTACCCCACACAACATCAGCCATTAAATCACATCGAAAAATACCCCCAGCCACAAATACCACCCTCACACACACACCAGCAGAAGTTGTGCAATTTACAAAAAACATTGTTAATTTTTCATGCCAAAAAGGAAGATGTACATGTACATCAAGGAAATTTTGCTTTATTTTGTCTTCATTTAGGAATTTTAGGGGGGGGGGTCCCCCATGGAACAATTTAGGGGAAACATGTCCCCCTGCCCCCAACCCCACACTACCCAACACACAGATTTAATAGCCAGGCCTAAAATTAATGAGGGTAAACCATGAAACAGTGCCTATTTTTTGTTTTTTTGGATTTTAGTCTTTAGGGTGCTGGCATTTTCTTCGGAAGGGGGGGGTCCCAAATTTACAAAAAATCGGCATCAATAAAATTGCGACCCCCCTATTTCGGCGACAAATTTTATGACCCCCTCCCCCACCACTGATACACCTTCTGTGGTCATCTTGTGACTTCCTACATTTTAGTCATCAAAACTTTCATGACTCCCCCTATTTTTCTTTCCAAAAATTTATGACCCCCAGTATATTTGGTACCCACCCCCTTCCAAAGAAAATGCCAGCCCCCTAAAGTAAAATGCCACTTTTGCATTTTTTGCAACACATGATTTTTACCCCAAGGGTATCAGGAGATTCCTATTTACAGATGTGCACTCATATAGTGAAATAAAAATTCCTTTAAAAAAGGAATGGGGCGCCCAATGTGAGCTTGGACGTGATATGGTGAATTCCATGGCATGGTGTTTAGATTTGATATTATAATGATTTTTTCTAGGGAAGAGTAGAAGATGATCAAATGCAAATGTGTTTGATTGGGGAAGGTGTATCACAGGACCGTTTTGGATGAAATAAATTGAATTGGAATGAAACTGTCGTGTCAATTTGGGATTATGTGGGGTGGGGGAGTTCTGTTTTTGGGGCAAGTTGTAGTGATGATATTGCTTTGGATATTGAATATTGTTGAATCTCGTTATGCATGGGGGTATATGATGGATAGTATAGAAGACACAAGTAAGTAAGCTCCCCCTGCCAAAATATTGTGGGGGGGGGGGTTATCCCCCACCCTGGATCTACGCCTATGTTGACCAAAAGAAAAGTTTTTATGAATGTATAACGTCTGTGATACATATACATCATCTACTTGCTAATACACTGAAAATCTAATAGAGATGAAGGATAAAAACAATTACAGAACATTCATTCTTCATAAAAGTAGCTATGGGTATACAATGTTTACAAGATAAGAACGGTAATGTTTTGTACATGAACGTAACGTCTTTGATACATAGTTGTTAACACACTGAAAATCTGACTAGAGATATACAATTTGATGATATCCAAAAGAATACTTAGCATTGAAGAATTAAAAAAAGTTACAGAACTTTCATTTGTTGACATACACGTAGCAACAAATTGAAAATACAAACGTAACGTTTTGTTCATAAACGTAACATCCTCGACACATCTAGGATCCGCATAATTTGTTGATTAATGTCATAAAGAGTCACAAAAGATTTATGGTCTGATCATTTTATCATTTTAAGGGGGACCCGATATTGCATTTGGAAGAAACAGCCTTTTCAATAACTATCAAAACTGCTGGGTACCAAACTTTTTGATACAGCCTGTACATGTTGTATAGTAATTTCAATTACACCATGCAGATAGATAAGACCTTGGTAAGATAAGCATGTTAATTGTTATGTCACTATCACTATCTTGATCTTGATAAGATACCTACTCATACACTGTACCCTGCTGCCTGCGTATTAAACAAGGACAACTATACAACATTGTATACATGTGTACATTAATTGAATGACTTTGAAACTTTGGGTACAAAAACTCATACTCTGCAAGTTAGGTCAACTTTTGCACTATGATTGTTTATTTGAGGTTATTGGATTATGCCATTGAGATTAGGCTATTGTGATCCATAGTGTTGGTCACCGTCTATCGGGTTCTAAGAGGCGGTAAACTAGTTAAAGCCCGTACAAAGGTCACGGGTTATTTGGTGTTTTTATAAGTCCATTAATTTTGTATTTTAAACAAAGAATATACGCACAAGATTTTATCCCATCCATATCAGAAAACAATAATAAAATAAAATCCAAGCAAATTGTGGTTTTATTTCTGAGCTGGGCATAATTTTAGCAAAACAATTGCGAAGTAAATCTAGCAAGACTGAAATTAAAAGCTTTTTGCAAAGTCAAGCCTAATAATGGGGCCGCCGCCGTAGCGGGCGCCCCAAAAACACAATTTCAAAAATTTTTGTCTCTTAATGACATGTTCTTTTGTCTATGCAGAATATGGCTAAAACCACGCTTAATGAGAGATGTGTCTAACAGAGACTTATCAACAACAATATTAGGACAACGAATTGCATTCCCTATTGCTATATCACCCACTGGTGTACATTGTATGGCTCATCCAGACGGGGAGATAGCCACGGCTAGAGGTATTTAATCTTTCATCGTTTTCATAAAATTTTTGAGCTGTGAGAGAACAAAATAATGGTATACCACTTTCTCAAGTGGTGCCCTCACACGATTTTCTTTTGATCACTTAGTGACAGCCGCCTGCTGGATAAAGCATTAATATGCTGTCAGCAGGTGGTTGCCAGGTAAGTTACGGTACCAATTTAATGCAGGGACTGCCTTTTGAGGAGAGCGAGATGAGAGCGCTCACCTTAAATCTGATATAGAAGAGTGATTTTTAGCTCTCCTTAGTTGAACATTCTCTCCTTACATTCTACTGTAAATGTTCTAAACAGCTCTCCTTGAAGGCTCCAGAAGAGTTATTTAATGCTCTCCTGGAAATTTTAAAATACTGTTAATGGCGGAACCATTTTGTCCGAAACAAAAGGTACCACGTAATGAATAGCTCGTTTGCAAATCAATTTGGCATCAAAGAAACAATTTGTTACATAATATAATGTATTGCATCTCCATGTTTATTATTACTGTATCCTTGCCTATAACCCTATTCACTGTGACGTTGTAATTGGATTAACTGTCATAGCAATGATTTTTTTTGAATAGATCGCCCTGCACTACAAGCAGGTTGCACTCATCACCTGTGTATGTCTGCAATCATAGATTGAATACAATACCGCTCTTTTCAGAGATACTAATCTTACAGGTGTGAATGATTAGTATTTCTTTGACTTCTACAGTTCAATGCATAGGTACCGCGTGAACGTTGTGCAGGGTTATCTATTCAAAAATTGTATTCATCTATTGCTATAGTAGCCTTACGTCACTTCTACAGCGAATAGGTCGTAATTTACCATTTTGACGAATCATTTGAACCAATTTACTTCCAGCTGCAGCCGCTTTAGAAACTGGTATGGCAGTTAGCACCTATTCAACCAATAAAATGGAGGAAGTTGCAAGGTCCGCGCCTGAAGGACTAAGATGGTTGCAAATTAATGTCTTCAAAGATCGTGAACTGTTAAAGAATTTTGTCAAAAGAGCAGAAAACCTGGGGTTTAAAGCGCTGTTTTTGACAATGGATAAGCCTGTTGAAGGAGCAGGTCGTTATAATGTTCATGGGAAATTTGTGCTTCCTGCACAGTATAGGTAAGAGAAACCTCAACATGTATAGTAAAGTTTAGGTTAAGTTTCAATTTGGTCAGTTGCCAAATAATAAAATCTATTTTCATTTTTTTCTTTGAATAAGTAAGTTTGGAAACCTGATCAAGATGTAGACTTGAGCAACGTTATTTGCCAATAATATTCGGTTTGAACATTCCTACCTTCCTGAGTTGCATTGTATTCTTTGGTGGATCAGATCGTAGTGGAAGTTGAAATAAAACAAATGAGTTTTTTTTAACCAGCTTATTGGCAACAACAAGGGTTTTGGGATACCACTAGGGGGGCACTCAACTTTAGAAGTGACAGGTATGTGCCTACCAGCGCCATGAATTAGGGGCCTATTGGTACAAAAAGTTGTTTTAAAAAAGGTCATTGGGTACAAATAAAATGAAAACGGTGGTCATTGGGTACAAACAAAATGAAAAAGGGGTCATTGGGTAGAAAATTTTCTCAAATTTACAGAACAAATTTGCTGAAATAAGAGAATTTGAAAGTTTCTGCATTATTTTGTGGCATTGTGATGATACAATTCTAGAAAAAAAGGGGTCATTGGGTAGCCGCACCTACAAAAAGGGGGTCAAGCCAAAACCATGAATTTTGGGCATGGGGAGTGGCAATGATATCGCTCATTCTACAAAATCCGTGCCAATAGCCTTTTTTCCATTCTTTGGTCCACAAAAACTTTGTCGAGCATTTAGGGCATCAAATATGTTGTTTTTCTGGTAGAACTCAACGAGATCTACACGGACATATATAGTTTTCCATACTTTAAATGCTTTCTTCAGCCTGATTAACCCTTGCAAAGGCTCAAAATCGCTAAAAATGCGCTTTCCACAGCTCAAGTGTCACATCTAACCCTAAATATTTTCTTTGAATAAATGCGATTTCTTTACATATTGTTGTTTTTTAATTAGATAACGCACCATCATATTGTTTATCAACATTATTTTTTAGTGATTAAAATGTCTTTGTGTAATTCTAAAATAAATTGCACTTTCCACCAAAACGCTGTGAGCTACGTTACCCTTTTTAACACACGTTATTGGAAAGAAGTAAAACAGAGGTATCAATGTAATTTGCGGTTTTGAAAGGAAACACTCATAGGTTTTAAAAATCACAGTAAAAATCGTGATGCTGTAGCATTTTTGGCATAGAAATGTTGTAAACATTGAAATTTCGACCGACCATGTTAAGATTGGTGAGCTATGTTACCAGAATTCTATAGTATGCACTTGTATTACATGTACTTCCTAATAATATGTGAAAGCTACCAGTGGTCGAACCCCATTTATATTAGAATTAACCGACATAACGTTCTAACGTTCGCAAATCACATTAAAAACATTAAAAACCAGTGAACTACGTTACTGTGAGCTACGTTACACACTCATTTATGCATCTTCAAAACTTCTATGAAATGGTGAAATCTGTTTTACATTTCACTCAAGTGATCTTTAATTTGCTTTTTATGACCTTGGATTGAGTAAAAACAGCCCATTTTATAGTCGGTAACGTAGCTAATATTACATTGAGTTTTAATGTTAAAAAACATCATGACATCCTGAAAGAAAAATATGCAAGTGGTGTTGGCAATTTTTTACATCTGAAAGTAGTGATACATTTACTTTTAAAAACACAAAAAGCAGGTTTTTTTGAACAACTTTTATTTTTTCTATTTTTTTAGTGGATTGGCACCGGATTTTGTAGAATGAGCGATATACATTAGCATAGGCATATCTGGCTTTTTTGACTATGACTTTAGGTAAAACGTATACCCTTGCTCATCCAATTGTTATTGCTATTTGATATATTTGATATAGTTTAGGTAACTTTCAGGGGCTTATTAATGTTCGATCTTATGCTCAAACCGATAAACTGCGAGACAAGTCAGCAACATGGGATTCAGTGGACTGGTTAAGAAGCATTACCAGGTTGCCGATTGTTGCCAAAGGAATACTAACAGGTAAGATAGCAACCAAATTGGAATACTAACCAGTAAGATAACAACCAAATTGGAATACTAACCGGTAAGATAGCAACCAAATTGGAATACTAACCGGTAAGATAGCAACCAAATTGGAATACTAACCGGTAAGATAGCAACCAAATTGGAATACTAACCGGTAAGATAACAACCAAATTGGAATACTATTAAACCGTAAAGATAGCAACCAAATTGGAATACTATACTGGTAAGATAGCAACCAAATTAGAATACTAACCGGTAAGATAGCAACCAAATTGGAATACTAACTGGTAAGATAGCAACCAAATTGGAATACTATTAAACCGTAAAGATAGCAACCAAATTGGAATACTATACTGGTAAGATAGCAACCAAATTGGAATACTAACCGTAAGATAGCAACCAAATTGGAATACTAACCGGTAAGATAGCAACCAAACCCAGGGGGACTCAACTTAAATTTTGGTAGGGGCATGCGGCGCAGAGCGCCAAACTTTGGGAACTATTAGAACTGATTTTGGGTCAAAATAGGGGCTTGATGAACATTTTTGTGGAGGTCTGCAACCTAAAATTTGGCCAAATGATAGGCTTTGGAGCTAAAAAATTCAACATTTTTCAAAATTTGAGCTAAAGAGCTACAATTTTCAGAGTTTTAGGCTCCATGAACTGGAGCATGATGCAAATGTGGCTCTTAAGGAACCGCCGGAGAGTCCTAAAAGGGGACCCTTAACCGCAACACATACCCATACCATCTTTACATATGAGTGAGTGAGACCCCGGGCTGCAGCGGCCCGGGTCATTCAAGGTTAGACAAGTTTGAAGGCTGCTTTTGCTTTAACAAAAACTTGCTTAGCCCATAATGCATGTTTATAAAGATGAAAAGTATGAAAAGAGAAACTCATTATTAGTGAGTATATCATTGGCCAAAAACCTTATGACTCCACAAAATAAATTTTTAAAAAAGGGTTGGGGTAATGAAAGTATATCCTAATAGAGGCATGATCGAAAATAATATAGTCTGATAAATTTGAATCCGATTGGTCGAAATGCTTATAAATGTTAAGGGGGTACTACACCCCTCGATAGATTTGTGTCTATTTTTGCATTTTTCTCAAAAACTAATAACACAGTGGTAACAAAAGTTATGTTTTTTATAGGGGCAAGGTATCCAATTACTACACTGGAATTTCAGTGACCTAAGACAAGCGGTTCGTTATTTATGGTAAGAAATTAGGTACCGCTAGGATGTACCTCATTTCCGATCATATATGATCCTGTGCCATATACTGGGGTACACAAAAAGGTGGCTTTGTTACATTTTGATGTGCAGTTTGGATTTCAAAACACTGTCTCTTGAGTATTCCTTCACTTAGAAGATTCAATTAGGTCTTAAATTGAGGCTAATTTATTCTATATTACTCATGTTTTTATCCTGTTTTCAAATATTTTTCAATTATTTTCTTATTACGTTTGGCATGAAATGTGCCAAGGGTGGCTGAGGATTAGGGGGGGGAGGATTAGGGGGAGGGATTCATATTGTAAATTTGATTTAAAACCCCCTTTAAAAATTTGAATCTAGTAAAAAAATGTCTAAATGAACTCCCAGACATCTAAACCAAGTGAATAAATACAAAATTTCATTTAAAAGACCAATACTTGCTCAGAATGATTGTAAATGTGGAAAAAGAGGTGGGGTTACATCCTCCCTACTTTGTGATTGTTTTTGCCAAGCACTCTCTCATTTTTTAACCGATTTCCATAAAAAAGGTGTCAAAATGCTCAGAAGGATGAACCACTTCAAATGAGATGTGTAGGTAAAATGTATGAACCATTTCATTTTTTTACTATGTAACACAAAGGTACTCCAGGTTGTGACACAGGACCATATACTGAACCGCTATTGTCTTGAGTCACTGAAATTTCAATGTAGTAATTGGGATCCTTGCCCCAATAATCTACTTAATTTTTGTTACCAGTGTGTTATTATTTTTTGAGAAAAATGCGAAAATAGTCACAGATTTACCACAGGGGTGTAGTACCCCTTAATGTTAAATGATGGTTTATGAAATGTTCAAATTATTCTCAAACATCAGGAGAGTGTTTTTTTATAGTCCATCAAGATATATGCCCATTTAATGATAAAACTGAATTCCTGATGATCAGCAAGAAATATGGGAAAAAGATAGTTGCAAGAAATGCCTGGGGTTTAATGATTGAGGTCCAATAAAATATCAAGCTTGATTTAAAAACTCTCGATCATCTTTTCACATTAAAAATGTAAGTTTACTAATATTTTTCTTATAGTCAAGATTAAAAAAATATATTATCAGACTATTATTTATTATAATTACCTCCATCAAGCTGAGGACGCACGTGAAGCTGTGAAGCATGGAGTCTCTGGGATTTTGGTATCAAATCATGGAGGACGTGGCCTGGATGGAGTACCAGCAACGGTAAATAGATTATGCTAGTATAATACATTCAATATTGTGTATTGTGAGGCGCCACTTACGGAAGGTACAGTTGAACTATAACCGCCCAGTAGCAGCACAAGGATTTTTTTCTGGGGGTGGGAGTTAATATTTTGGCGGGCATATTTATATTTTAAACAGAGGCAGGTGTAGAAGAATCTGATCAACTTTGCTACATTTAAAGCAAAATTTTGAACTATGCACTGACCATAATATTAGCTAAATCAGTTTCCTAATACTTTTTGAAATATATAGATTGACTCTGCACCCTATTAAACAAAAAAATGTTTTTAAAACATTATAAATATGAAATAAACATGTTTTTATAACATTTAAATGTTGGGTTATATAAAGGTCATGAATTTTTTTTAAAATGTTCAATAATATGAAGAAACACTGAAACAGCATTTTAAAAATGTTGTCAAAATGTTATTGCAAAAAAGTTTTGACAAACTACTTTGTCACCCGAGCTTTGTCAACATGTAATAACATTATGTTGCAACGTTTTGCATCACGTTTTCAAAAATGCTGTAAACTGAATGTTATTAAAACGCTTTTATACCCTTTATATAACCTGACATTTAAATGTTTTTAATGAAACCTTTTGTGTTTGCTGGGACATTACTCATTTCAAAACAAAATGGAAGTTGGTATGCTGAAGAAGGTTTATCTGTTCTCTACTTAGATCGATGTTCTATCTGAAGTTGTTGAAGCAGTCAAAGGTTCTGGTGTTGAGGTGTACGTGGACGGAGGAATACGTATGGGAACGGATGTTGTGAAAGCTTTAGCTCTTGGAGCTCAAGCTGTGTTTGTTGGCAGGGCTGTTATCTGGGGATTAGCGTATGATGTAAGTTGGCTTTTATTTCTAAATTTACACTACTTTTCTCACTAAATTTCCATAATTTTCATGCTTAACTTTTATTTTTCCCCAGCTTCAAATGCAGCTAAATTGACATTTCTTATATTACCAAAGATATAATGTGCTATTCCAGTTGAACTCCATACACCCCCTATGGAAGACATTACCTTAATCTCACACACAGTGAGTGTAGATTTCAAATGGAGCCATCCATTCAGATAACCCCATTTGAAATTCACACTCCCTGTTTGGAAGATTAAGGTCATGTCTTCCATAGAGGGTGTATGTATATCAACTGGAATATCCCGATATCTGACATTATTTTGGTGATTATAGTTTGAAAATAATATTACAAGCTCAAAAAGTGATCACAGAATTTCTTGTTTTGTACAGGGTGAAAATGGAGTGAAGAAAGTTCTTGAAATCCTTCGTGATGAATTTAGTATTGCAATGGCTTTATCAGGTAAGTATGCTAACAAATCCCTAAAATTATTGTCAGAAAATCCATATGCTCCTTCCCTATAATATATACTACGCACAAAAACTATTCAAATCCTTGAAACAAAAGCAATATCTTTAAAAACTCAACCTAAAAGTACCAATTAAAGTAATCATTAGTTGGCTAATTTTGTTTTACATTTTTTGATACCCCAACCCCTAAGTTATACTGAATTGAATAGAAAAAGAGAGCATTTCAAAAGTGACGATTTGGGTTATTTCCTCCTTCAGGGTTAGGCAAAAAAAAAAATTGTTGTGTTGCCCTCAAGTGAGAAAATGGGAAAGTTGGGTAGGACGGTCGGATTTTTTTTTTTTTTTTTAAACCTCTAGTTTTTAAAATCCCCTCAAAATATTAAATAATGCTTCTTCAATTAGGGGACATTTGTCAATTTTGACTTCAGGATACCTGTTAAACATCAATTAAAGACTAGTCTTTCAATAAAATATTAATTTTAAGTGAAAAACATTGATTTTTTGAACAAGTCTGTAAAAATCACCATTCAAAAAAAAAAAAAAAAATTGCGACCCTGATTTTTCAGGATTTAGGGGCGGGCGGTTGAGGGCAACACAACAATTTTTTTTTTTTCCTTATTCTTAAGGGATCAACACTCACTCGCCGCACTCATAATTGGCATGTTTCGAGATCCCGCGAGAGAAAAGTATGTAAATTTTATCACTTTTTGAAATGCTCACCTTTTTATTCAAATTGTGATAACTTTGGGGAAAAGAAAGACGCATCGTGCCGAATGTATCAAAATATGCAGAACAATTTCTCCATATATGGACTACATCATTATTTTGGTAAATTAGATTTAGTATCTTTCAAATATTGCTTTTGTTATAGAAGTGTTCAGATACATTTTATGCGCTGTATACATGTAATCCTTGCGAGTCATTGTTAAACCCACTTTTCTCTGGGCTGTACTCCAATCCTTCCAAGTTTGATGTCTATATTTCCTTCCTACCTGTTCAACCAGCTTATTCTTAGTAATTTATGTTAATCTCAATTGTTTTAAAATAGTTAATAGTTATGATTTTCACATTTTTGATGGAACAGTTCTGTGACAGAAACATTTCGAAGGATTTTTCTTTTAAACAAAACAAAACAAAAGAAAAGTCTAATCAAAGTAAAACTGCTCTCAAAAAGCAAAATGTGCACACCCTTTCAGGAAAAAACTTTTTTTGTTTTCATTAAGCCTTCGAGAGCCTTGTTGAAATGGTGTTCTTTCTTATTCATTATAATTATATATTACAAGGACAAATTGTGTTCACTGAGTTTCTGTTTATTATGTTACTGTTCCAGGCTGCCGATCCCTAGACGAAATTAGTGCCGACTTGGTTGAAAAACGCAGTGCATATTCTTCAAAATTGTAACTTCTTCATAAGCTAACAGGTGTATCAGGATTTTTGTAAGCTCATGCTAAGGCCAAACAATTGCTCAAGGGTAAAAAAGGTGGAGCAGCTACCCCTCTTGGCTACGTCACTGCTGAAAATGATAGATGCAGTATCACTATTTCCAGGATACTCACTCAGGGGAGGGAAAATAATGTACCCCAATACTATTTTGCTAAGCACTTGGCAAATTTATATATATAGACCACGTGACATGTGACATCATTGCCTGTCAGTATGCGCACGAATTATGGCAATTTCCATCGTTCTTTGCCCTGCAGTTTGTTGATAAACAACGATGTCAAGTGGTCTATACAATAAGCACATAAGGTATTGGGGCGAATCCAGTCAAAATCCATAAACCCCTCTATGGAAGACATGGCTATAATCTCCCACACAGGTAGTGTGAATTTCAAATTGGGTTACCTGAATGGGTGACTCCATTTGAAATCTATACTCCCTGTGTGGGAGATTAAGGTCATATGTTCCATAGGGTGTGTATGGATTTTATCTGGAATAGCCTGATAATTGCCTGATAAGCACACATTTTGGCCCCAGAATTCTCTTTTGGTCCCTGTGCCTAACAATTCAATATAGGTTTATATCCGACTCCAGGGTTTAATTTCTCCAGTTAAATTCTGCTACTGACACTTTATTTGCACAGTCATCACCTTTTATCGCTTATGCTTTGCCTTGTTAGAAAAGACGCTGAAAGCATAAATGCACTTTTAGCGTGGATAATTTCATCTTGGGGGCAAGATCTGTGCAAAGGGTCACTATGGGATTAACAGGCTCTGGCCTATTTGGTTGAAGCTGAGGACATTTAGTATACATGATTAAGGAATCAGATAGCAACGTTTACAGTATTTTTTTGGGACCTGAGAGCACATCAAACATATAAAATTGCATTCTGAATACGAGAAATGTCCTTCTGATATCTGATATTTTTTTTAATTTTTGATATTCAACAGTCAACTTTAGAAATCTAATGATATGTACTTTAAGTGTATGTAGCTGGGATGAAAAGCCGACCATCAATTGAAAATTTTGATATTTTTCCCCAAAATATTTTGGTATTTTGGGAAAAAATCTATATCTTCAATACAAAAGGTCAAAATTTTCATATGATGGACGGCTTTTCATCCCAGCTACATTAAGTACATATCATTAGATTTATGCAACTTACTTTGAACTGTTAAAATTTCAAAAATATCAATCTTTAATCATTTGCCATATCATGAATTTAAAAAAATCTAATTTATTTGATATCAGAAGATCGTTCCTCGTATTCAAAATGCAATTCAATATGTCTGGTGTGCTCTCAATTCTCACAAAAAATGTGTGGAACCTTCCTATCCCAGCCATTGAGCACATCTTGACGAAAATAAAAACACAGTCACACATTGTATAAAGTCATTCTTTTGCAAGCCTGTCTATTATTTATTCCTTCATCTTGATCTTTTGTCATATTCTCTTTTTTTGTCAACATGATCTTTACTGGTTTAGTTCAGAATAGGTATTTACTGTATAGTGAATCTCAAAAGGGTGATAAAAAAGATGCAAAATAAGCTATTCCAGTTGAAATCCATACACCCCCATGACCTTAATCTCCCACACAGGGAGTGTGCATTTCAAATGGGGTTACCTGAATGGGTGACTGTATTTAAAATTCACACTCCCAGTGTCTTTCATAGGGGGTGTATGGATTTCAACTGAATAGCCTATGTGATATATCATAGCTGCCTTACATTACTTTTATCTTTATCTGATTATTATTATTTTATATTTAATTGACACAAACCCAGATTAGTACACAAGGCAGCCATTAATACTGCATTAAACCTCATTAGTAGCTACCCCAATCAGTGATTACAAAAGTATCCATTACATAAGATAACAAATGCACACAGCAGCCTTTTGATTGATCACACTTTTCATAACATATTTCTTCCCTTTGAACACTAGACTGGGCATGCAACAATGTGAATGGAATTTGCTCCATGCCAGAAGTGAGTAAGTGCAATAGCTGCCCTATGAACATTTGGCAATTTACACACGGTAATGCTGTCAGTATATTGTACTCATCCGCATGGCAGCTATTGCACTTACACACTTCTGGCACTGAGCAGTCGAATTGTTAAATAATGTTACATAATTGGCTATTCTGTTTGAATCCCATACACCCAATATAATCTTCCACACAGGGAGTGTGAATATCAAATGGGGTTCCCTGAAAGGGTGACTCCATATCGAATCTACTACACCCCCTGTGTGGAATATTAAGATCATGTCTTTCATAGGTGGTGAATGGAATAGCGCAATTTCTTTTCCGATTTCCCATTCATTTTGCTGTCACTTCCGCACCTCTATCCACAAAATATATAGTTTATTTCATCCATGGGAGGTGGTAAGTTGTATTTATTAATGGCATAATGTTACTTGGATGGAGGTAAATTGAGTTTTTGAGATACAGCCATATCGGAGGGCACTGTTTTCTGCTTATCCGAGTTTTTGGTGACACACAGTACTTCAGAACTGCCATACTGGGCCAGAGACTGGCCCAATGCACGAAGTATTGCAGATATTTAATGAATGGTACGCTTCAATATTAAGAGAATAAAATGGACTAATTGTGTATTGGAATATGTGTTGACAATTTCTTACACCAATGCCAGTGAATGATTTATGTAAAAGTCCCAAAATTTGAGATATTTTCTCAAAATATCATGAGCTATCTCAAGAACAACTAGGCTTGTTTGTACTTATTTTAATGCATATTTCACGCAGATTCCCAAAATGGTCATGGAAATGTTAAATTTTAAAATTTATTGAATTTTTAAAGAAAATTTGGACTTAATGTCATCTGCAGTCGACACATTGAAATCCAGACACAGTGAAGTGAATTTGAATAAACGCAGACGTTAGTGTTGGCGTGAGAAATTCCGATATCTCAAATAAGTTAAACCCACTGGCACTAGTGAAGAAAATATCAGGATTTGAAAGTTGACAATGAAAACTTACAAAATGTTTACCACTAATATTAGCCACTATGCAGAATAACTTTGTAATAAAGTGAGAATTTGTTATCCTATGTTTTTATTTCCCTCAAGAAAGTTGTTTACATTTCAGTTAAAATTTTACTTTTTCCCCTGTAAACTACCGCTATAATAAATCATTCTTCTGACCACATATGAAATTGAAAAGTATGTATTCTTCACACATCCAATGACATGATTATCTATATCTTAAAATTTAGCAAAAGATAATTTCACAAAATTGAACAAACATTTTGTAGTTTGTGAAGATCTTTGTAGATTTGGAAAGATAGTTTTGTAGAATTTAGTTAACCCCATGAGCACTATCTTACATTGCCTCTGATTGGTCAATTGCATGATATAATCATCTCAGTAACCAATCAAACTAGAGCTTTATAGTTTTATAGAAATTTTAAGCTTAATCAGCCCTACTGATTATTTCTTACCATATCCCTGATTGGCCCAATACATGATATAGCCTTCTTTGTAACTAATCAAAATAAAGTGCTCATGGGGTTATTATAAGCTTGGAGAATTATGTGACATGATTACTATCCAGCAAATACACCACTCTACAAAATATCACCATCTGAGAGCAGAATTACAAACAAAACATAAGTTAAACAATCCACTCAGGATTCTGGGTAACAATAAACTCATACCCACAATTTGCAAGATGCTTTATGAACAGTGACATGCATGTTTGAAGGACTCTGCTCTCTGGAGGTTGATGCTATAATCTGATCCATTTTTTTCTAGCCATTGTCATCATTTATAACAATACATAGATACTATTAATAAGGCTAAATTTCTTTTTAAACTGTTATATACAGCAATTTACACTAGACCTCACGCCTAGTTTTAAAATTAACACATTGTTTTTAAAGTTGTAAATTAGCATTAAATTTCTTGTAATAACATACTTACATACACAGCTATATAACAAGTTTTATCTCATATATAATATATTATATAGAGCCTTTGTCACATTTTGTTATAATAACATACAGAAATGATATGATACAATAGAAGAATTATAACCTACACACATTTGTTAAATTTATATACACTTTGTGCAGACAAATGAAAAAGAAATGCTATAATAATATTAATAATAATAATAAACAAACCCGTCCAGACATATATCTCTAAGACATTTCAAGAATATAAATGGTATTTACATCTGATATGGATGTATTCACCTCAGATAAACAGCATTTAATATTATAACCCCATGGGCACTACTGTTTTCCTTACAGAGCCCCTAATTGGTTAATTACATAATATAATCATCCAAGTAACCAATCAAAATAGAGCTTTTAGATCTCTCAGCAATTTTAAGCTTAATCCCCCTTCAGCCCTACTGATTATTCTTACCAAACCTCTGATTGGCTCAACACACGATATACACCTCTTTGCAACCAATCAAGACAGTTCTTAGAGACCGATTAATGGCTGGTAGTGCCCATGGTGTTACCAGAATACTTAATTACTATTCTTTGTTTCCAGTGGGAGGTAGGATCAACAGAAGCCTCCTACTGCAGGCTCAAAAATAGCCCCTATGATACTATCATAAGTTACAAAGCTCTTAGTGATTTTTTTTCTATACCCACCTGCACCAATTGGTTTTTTTAAATCCTCCATGTAAAAATCATGTTTGTTGCTGAACTTATGATTAGTATGGTATGTCTATAGCTCTATATATAGCTCTATATATTTCTATATTATAGACCTATGTATGACTACATCCCCCAAATGAGCAGGTAATTTTAAAGAGTTTTAAAGCAAATTTTAATTTTAACATATAACTGAAAATAAAATTTGATGGACTGTTTTATTTCATTATTAAAAGCAAAATAACAACACGATACAATTAAACAAAAACATATTTCCAAACTATTGAAAAAGGTGACCTTTTTTTCTTAAAGTAGAATAGTTATTATTTATTCTCACTGGTCCAGCTTTCACAACTAGTTGCCGGAAATTTGTGGAAAATCTTTAAAAACAGAAATTTACATTAATTGCTGTTAAAAGGGTGTATTTGCAGAAGAAAAAAAAAACAATCCTTGAAAACTCATTATTGATCTAAGGAAAAAGCGTTAAACAATCCTAGTTTTTGTGTGAGGCATGATGATCCCCAAAACTGTTATGGGTCAATCTACAAGCACACATTACCCATGCTAGCTCACTGAATCGAGCCTTTGGGTATGAGGATACTATTCTTTATAATCCGCAGCCACAAGCTGCACCACTCATTGCACTGTTGTTGTTATGGTAACACAATAATAATAATAATACAAAAGAAATGAAATATAATAATCTACTTTACATGTATAGAACAGAAAAGTTAATTGCATTAATTTACAAAAGAGTTTCAATGAATACTTATGTACAATTTTACATATTATATAATGATAGTGCATTCTATTGCTTCAGGAGAGGGTAAACGTGGTATAAACACAGAATTCATCAAAGAAAGATGATAGACCACCTGTGATTGTCTTTCAATCATTTAGGCAGAAAGAAAATAATGAAAGTACCGGGCTATTCCACTTGAAATCCATACACCCTGTGGAAGACATGACCTTAATCTTCCACACAGGGAGTGTGGATTCAATAATTACCCGGGCAACTCCATTTGAAACCTACACTCCCTGTGTGTGAGATTTATATCATGTCTTCCACAGGGGTGTATGGAATTCAACGGTAATAGCCAACTGTACTCAGATTTGATCAGAAGTGCACTTTACACAATTTTGAAACATTAGTTTGATAGTGTTGACATGCATTCACAAACACTAAGCTTGCATAGTCAATGCATATGCCGCACTTCCCAGTGGACACATGTTTGAATTCCCAGGGAGGCGCAGGGGGGGGGGGTTCTGAGTGGTAATGTAAGTTGGGTACGTATACAGGGATGTACGCCAAATTGCGGTGCATTTTCAAGCTTTTTGGTATAGATGTGGGATGCAAGTTGCAGAAAAAAACTGGTTAAGAGATGGGGTGGTGGGTTTTTTTTCAAAATATTTATCAAAACAATCTTTAAAAAAAGTGCACATTTATCATTGTCTTTTAGCTAAATGTTTGAAATTTTTCCAGAATCCACTGTAATTTTGAACAGAAATAACAGAAAATTAGTACACATATATTTGTGGGTATGTTTTTGGAATCTCTGTTGCACATTCATGCACAAATCAAAATGAAGCTCCCCACCTGAGTTAAATTTTAATCATACATTGTAAGTTGAGAGAAGGGACCAAATACCTACTATTTCTTCCATGGTTGACAATGCCACTGATAGGGGCAAATGAAAAGGGGACTTTCATCTTCCTTTATTTTGAACTCTGGTACAATGGTAGTGAGATCAGATTTGCATCAATATTAGAAATAAATGTGTAAAACTTTCAAGCAAATTGACCATAAACACAGATGACTCACGATATAGCCAATGAAAGGATTTGAATTTATTTCTAACACCGATGATTATTCTCAGTCTCGCACTCAATTGTTGAGACACAAAACATTGTGCTCAAATGCATATCTTATAATTATCGCAATGAATATGGTACATCTCGCCATGGATGCCTTGATTATACAACAGACTTGTAGTTGACTCACCAAACTCGTGTCAAGTCGAGTCGATTTGAGTCATTACAAGTCATACATGTTATAAATGTCTCAATGACTCAATGACTCCATAACTCAAAACTTGACTCATCACCATAACCATAGCTTAACACTGAATCTATTTACAACATGACTTAATTCAACCAGATTGCATATTAGTCTATGACACAAAAACTCATGATTCAAAGACCTATTTCTTGATCCAGACAACTTGGGTCACCGTACAGTGTTGCCAGTCTTCAGGAAATTTCCTGATTTCAGGAAATTTTACTTGGAATGATCCTGTACAAATGTATAGGCAAAGTACATTTTTCAGGATTTTTTTTGCCATTTCAGGATTTTTTGCCATTTCAGGATTTTTTGACAACACTCTGTCAGGGTGTCATGTTCATCAGCTTAATACCTACTTGCCAAGTTTTAACTGACTTTACTGAATCATGCTTAACAGATACATGTCTACATATTCACTTCCTGCTAATTCCCATTCTATCCTGACACAAACAATTTACCAATATATTACATTGCCACTTCTAGCTAAGATGTACCATCCATTGCAACATATTTTCATTCAGTAGTATAGGCATAGTTGTATAGTAATCTAAATCATGTAAAACATACTACAAACATTGTGCCATAATTTCCATAGTATAAGCTGCACCATGCATGTGCTGCGCAAGTTGTCCACAGAACCCTACACTTGCGTTTACCTTTGTACAGAGTGCCTTGCATAAGTTGAGATGGTTATTATAATAAATATGGTATAATTATTGGCAATACATGCATGGGTAAGTGTACAACACACCAAATTAATTTCCGTTCCTGACGTCACCGGCAACAATGGCACCTGTAGGCACCAACTTCACCAACTCAAAAAAGATATTGATGCATATCTGTACCAACACCTATGAATCCAGCTTCAAAGCAATGCACATTCAGTAATTTGCAAAACCAAATTTGTTCATTTCATTTATATTAATCAAGATTAGGGTATGTTTGGAACATCCATGGATGAGTTACATAAAACCAACTTAATCAAGACCAAATTAGTCAAATGATTTGAAGATGGAATAAGTTTTATAAAACAAGAAGAAAAAGAAACTGATTTGGCAGCAGAAATTCCACACCATTCACAGAAACAAAATGTGTGCATTAAATTGAGATGCCAGAATCTAAATATGACTAGATCCAACATGTTGTTTACAGTCTCTGTCATAATCCTTTTGCAATTGCTGACTTGCATCCTGATTATTGCACAGAATTGAGAAATAGCTGTACCACAACCTCAACCTGTTTTGGTTTGTGTAGAATGCTGATATTTCATGATCGAGTCCATTGGTTAATCAATTCCCACTACTGTACGTGCACACTCGCACGCTATCAGAGTGGAAGGATTATAACATGACCAAGGGTCCATTTCACTAAACTCTGAACCTTTTTCAACACCAGTGACCGTTCATAAGTTACGAATACCCTTTTACTAGAATAAAATTTACGAAGGGTCCCTGTAAATCCATATTACTTCCGATCGTAAGTTACTTTGGTGACATGGAACTTGTGATACGTTGTAATTAAGTTACGATTGATTATGAGACTTACAAAGCTTCGTAAAGTTTTTGTGAAATGGACCCCAGATATTACCTCAATATTATTGTATTGTACACTAAAAATAAACACAATTTTTGCCTTCTATAGATGTACAACTTTCCTTTCGCTCATTTTAAACTTTCCTCATAAAAGTCTGACCAATTGTACAAATTTGCAACAAAAATGTGTCATCATCAAGCTAGCCAAAAGCAAATTGTAGCACCATCCACTTGTCACAAACCTCCTCATCTCAGTGTCCTTGAAAGTCAGAGGCTAAGTGACCTGATAAAAAGAATAGTATACAGTATCTGAAAGAGCGCAAAAAGTCATGAATGAAGTGAGCGTTATAGAAAAGTCCCAAAACAGTCAACATATCCAGTATAAAAAATCTTGGCACTCAAAAACAAATCCAGAAAAAATAGATCACATTTGGCTTATCCATTTCAATAACACATTTCAGATGAAAGTAAGACGCCATATTTGGCACTTTTTAAAGACTAGAAACTAGAAAAAAACATAAAAGGAACTTTGTTTTATATGAAGAAACAAAATCGTAATTAATAAATTACTCTAGTCATAATAAAATTACAAATAAAAAAGTATAAATCAAGCACAATTAAATTGCTAAAGCTAAGATAGAGGAAATTTTACAGAGAGCAAGTAATTGTAAAGTTCATTTGCATTCACTTGGTGAGAAATCACTGCCAAAACAAAATCAGCCATCTTGAATTTTCTGTGCAATTGTCCAAAATGGATCATTCCAGTTGAAATCCACACACCCCCTATGGAAGACATGATCTCAATCTCCCACACGGGAGTGTAGATTTCAAATGGAGTCACCCATTCAAGTAACCCATTTGAAATGTGCACCCCTGTGTGGAAGATTAAGGTCATGACTTTTATAGGTTGTAGTTCTCAAGTTAAGAGTACCACCATGCTAAATGGCGCAGTTTCAAATTGTGCGCTAACCTAATCCCACAGGTGTATACACACGTATAGAAGTGCTGTTCGTCCCTACGCTCACGATGCAACTGCATAAACGCACACTGACGGTACTCTCAACTTGAGATAAGACACGGTATAACACAAAAATTTAAGATAGAACCCTGATGATGTAAAGAAGTAAAAAATTAAATCTATAGATAATCATCAAACTGTGCAATCAGTTCCTCATTTAACTCATACTGACTGTGAATACATCACCAAAGCTTTCCTTTTCTCGACTTTGCTCATCAAACACATTCACTTCTTACTGAAATTCTAGATCAAAACTACCACACCATCAGCATTGTAAATTTCTTCAAAAAGAAAAGTATACTATTTACAAATAATAACAAAATCCAATCCTTCTTCTTAATTTTTAATGTGTCATCACATTGTGGTAACACCACTTATTGAAAATAAATTGCACATTATAGCATAGCAGAAGGAAAAACAAAAGTGATTGTTTCACCATATTCGTCTCAAATCAAGCTTTCCAATTCGACAACTTTATAATAGACCCTTTGCGTGGATCCACCATCTTGCTACCAAATATGGTTCTCCATTCAAACATAGGGATATTCCAATTCAACTCCATACACCCCCTATGGAAGACATATCCTTAAATCTTCTACACAGGGAGTATGAATTTCAAAATGGGGTTACCTGAATGGGTGACTCCATTTGAAATCTACACCCCCTGTGAGGGAGATTAAGGTCATGTCTTCCATGGGGGTATATGGATTTCAACTGGAATAGTCCATATGCTCTGCAAAAGTCCATTTTTACACAATTCTCGTTTAAATTTATGCAATGCCCTAGAATGAAAGTATACAGCATACGCATAAACACACAGCTTGTCAGTAAACTTTTTGAGATGACTGACTGTGCAAAGGGTCTATTAAAAGCATGGACTAATGTTTTTACGACTTTCTATCCTTCAAATAGGCAAACAAATTCTGCTGTCACTTTTTGACTATTTCTCTTACGTTTCTACAAATGGCACAATTAAATTTAAGTAGCATGGCACTAGAACCCATTTCTTGGCACATTAGTTGCTACATTTGTGACTGTGTGTTTATAAATAATTATAATACACAAGAAAGAAAAAAGAATATACAAAATCACTGTTTAATTCCACCATAGAATTGGATCGTCGGTTTATGAGATCAAATAATACCTTTTAAGGACATGTTCATACCAAAATCTGTGATTCAAGTCAATGCAGGTGTTTTCTTAAAACAATCAATAGCTGATTTCTTGTTCACACTAATTCCATACCAAAATGTGATTTGCATCAATCCACATTAAACACGATTCATTCACCATCAACAATACTTATACATGTACACCACTGTGACATATAGAGGTTGTGCATATGACGTATCATACCGTAAAAATATGTCGGACTACTCAAATGCATTCAACAAAAGCATGATTGCAATATACCGTGACAGTTTGTCTCACATGCACACATAACAAATGCACTACGATCAAATAGGTTGATGACAACATCTGATTGAATGGACTGCAATGCGCCATGATTACGGTGAAGGACATCGGTTCAAATCCTTTGTTTGGAGCCAATCAATAATAAGTTCACGCACAATCTCTATTGCCACTGGGGTGTGTGGTGGTGTGCATATTTATATTCAACAGTCTGCCATGATTCATATAAATCACAAGACAGCATGTTCACACTAATCTTCTGAAACACATTGACCCGGGTTTCATCTGAGATGTGGGACAACATTGCTTTTGGTTTAAACATGTCCTTACTGTACTGCTTAATTCGTGCTTATAATGACTGGTCCAGGCATGTAACCAGCCTAGGCATTCCAAGTGATCCAAGGAAACATTTTCGAGAGGGGGGCAATCCGCCCCTTCCATCCCACTGGTTACCCCCCTGGACTGATCCCCAAGCACCAAGACTCTTCATCGTATGTAATACGTTTTTTTAAAACTGGCCATGCAATCTTAAAAAGCAGCTTTTAAGTTTTACCAACATAAATGCGAATGATATGTGAACTTCTATCACAACAACTACCACAACTACTAGAATATTACAATGGCACCGTGTGTCAAAGGTCACATTCCAGTCACATTATAACCTACAGGTATGTGGACAAGCTCTAAAATTTGGCTAACATACCCTGACATAGGGAAATAATTTGGCTGTACCTTTGCAAACGTTTGCAGAAATCATTTCAGTAGTGTAATATGTATTGCTGCTAACACTGACAACATACTATTGTCACATTGTCATAATAACAATTCCAATTATAGATACGAGACTTTATAATGAGGTAGCATTCATGTGCTTAATCATTGGAATCAAATCAAATATTCTGACTTGCATTCACAAAAGTGCACTAACTTAGTTTCTGTAACTGTTAAGGACTCTTAAAAGTTTACACTCTTGGAACAAAAAGTTTTAACAGGATTCTAAAGTTCTCCTGTGAGAACATGCACTTGAATGCGCAAGTCCTCAAAGAACCTTGAAAGAACCATTACAGGTTCAGCAGGTCTTTAGAGAACCACAGTAAGTTCCTCTAGAGTGCCTGAAGATCGATCATTTCCTAGTTCTGTAAGACTCATCTAGGAAAGAACCTTTTTGGAACCTTTTTATTTTCTAAGAGTGTATGCTATCATGTCACATACTGCATCCTTCACATGTTTGTTAATGCTACTCTTTGCTTTTCTTTTGCCATTGAGTTATTCCATTTAAAATCCACACTACCCCTGTGGAAGATTTTGGAAATATCTTCCACAGGGGGAGTATGAATTTCAAATGGAATGAACACATTAACAGCTCCATTTGAAACTCACTCTCCCTTTGTGGAAGATTCAGGCTGAATCTTTCTCAGAGGGTGTATGACATTGAAATAGAACTGCTTAATGTGTTCATTCCATTTGAAATTCATACTCCCCCTGTGGAAGATATTTCCAAAATCTTCCACAGGGGGAGTGTGCATTTTGAATGGAATGGCCCAATTTGCTTTGCCAAGAATTTTGTCCAAGAAGAACATTCTATTAAATAAGCCGATCATTCCCTCTTAAGTCTTAACTTAATGTTAGTCAGGGTTGCCAAACCCGCGATTTGGTAGCCCAATTGGGCGACTTTTGAAGATTTTTCCCGCGACTTATGACAATTTCCTGTCCCATAGAAACCAATGGTTAAGAAAAAATTTGGGCGACTTTTCAACATTGGCTCCCGCGACTTCCGATAGTTTCCTGCCCCATAGAAACCAATGGTAAAGAGGTAAAGAGAAAATTGGGCGACTTTTTCGATTATTTGACCCGCGATTCGGGCTGAAATCTTTTGGCAACCCTGATGTTAGTCCACCTTTCTTAATACAAGCCCTAAATTTGATAACAACAAACTGAAAATTCAACAACCCGTTTTTAAGAAGAAATTTTCACTAAAAACTGAATTTTTTCAAGTATCAGGAAAAACTATAGCAACAACAACAGTTCTTAGTTACAAAACAAACTAAGTGGAAAAAAAAAGAGAGTGATATTTGTATAAAAATATCCACATTAAGTTATTCCAAACTTGATAAAATAACTAAACGTATTGATTGTGAATTTATAGAACAGGTGAGGATTTCATTACTATGGTAACCAATGGGCTATTCCAGTTCAAATACATACACCCTCTATGGAAGACATGACCTTAATACACCGCATAGGGTGTGTGAATTTCAAAGAAGGTGTTACCTGAATGGGCGACTTCATTTGAAAGCTATACTCCCTGTGTGCAAGATTAAGGTCATGTCTTCCACAAGGGGTGTAAGGAATTCAACTGGAATAGCACTATGCTATGGTGGAGGGTGCAAAATAGTTTTGCACTTATCAAAGTTTTTGTGGTTTGTTGGGTATCAAAGGCAACTTGTTTTGCCAATGACGATGAAAACACAAGATGTACATCTTAGCACACACATACACACAAAATTTTAACTTAAATACAGTCCACAGCTGGGGCAAAATTATACAATTATTTAACTTTGTCCTTCAATCAAGATTTTTCGTATGGAAATTCGCTGTCGTAGTGCACGTTAGTAATGGTTACTGGTTCAAGCCTGGGCTCATACACCTGTTCCGAATTTTGATATGCCATAGGCTTTGTGTTGTGATCATTTCGATCAGTGGTTCGTAACAAAGAAAGCGTGAGCCAGTTGACCTAGCAACAGTAATATTGTAACGTACACTACGACAGCGAATAAGCCATACTGTATTTGTTCTATGAATACACAACCAACTCTTCCACAAACACTCATGTGTTTGCTTCTTCACAATGCATATTTAATCATAGTTTGCAATCAACAGGTATGAGATGAGGAGTAGTAAAAACACACACAAAACGAGGCATGCACTAGTGCATGCACGCTGCCTTCAAATGTCCGTTTCTCTCGTCGAACTGTGTGTGAGATTCGAGAATGCATAGCTGCTCTCGTCTTTGCCCTCCTGACTGGCTCTTCTCTCCTCCGTACTGCACCCCTGAATATCACGCTGATTAAGTTCTTTCGACAGCTTTCTTACTGCCTCGACTGCCTCTTTGGCCTCTATCCTCTGCGCTGCCTTCTCAGCAGCCGCCTCTGCCTCAGCGGCAGTTTCACCTTCACAGTCTTCTAGTGTCAGATCAAACTGATCCTTGTCGCCAATAGGCGTGCAATCCTTGTCCCTTTCCTGTTCGTCCGGCGTCGGACTGTTTTCTGTTTGCGCATAATAGTAATTCCTGTTTTCCTCGAGATGTTCCAGGAGGTCCTGTGCATCTGGGAATACCAGATCTGCCCATGTTTCCCATAACGGGTGCACGATGTAATCGATGAAACCAACCTAGTAGAAAAGGAAATACAGACAAGTTAACAGACTATCTTTGACAACAATTTATCTTTGATATGGTTCATCTTGTTTCCATTAATTAGATCTTCAATTTGCAGCATCAAGAAGCAAACATGAAAGTTGTTTGTACTTTGATTTGGTACTGATATACCATAGAATTCTGTCCGTCTACAAGCATATATATATATGCCTCTAAATGAGGGCTTTTTGATGAAAAAGACAAAAGGCAGATACCCTTAAACATTACAATACATTGGTCTTACAATAATACATGTTTGTACCAATGCCTGTATCAGTAATAACAAACTCCAAATTAAAATTTTTGTGGCGGGTGTCTGCCTTTCGTCAAAAAAAGGCATATATGCTTAGGGAGCAAACCAAAAGATCGATGACGTCCTATAAACGTAACTGGTTTCGTTTCTCAGCCGACCCCCTCCCTCCCTGCCTGAAACGTAATAAAGAAATGTTGAAAATTTTGACATAATAATAATAATGACACATTCTTCAGACCGATGTTTTTGTACAAACGTTTATAGGACGTCATCGATCTTTTGGTTTGTTCCCTCATAGATGGAATTCTATGTTATTTGAATATGCTATTTGATGACTTCATTGCTGTATAACCAGCAGCTTAATATATTGAATCATTTTTAAGTTGGCATGTTCCTACATAAAAAATGAGCGCATTGCAAACGCGTCATCACCTGAAAGCTTGAAATGTACTTTATACAGTGCAGTGAATTGAGATAAAAAATGCCAAAACAATGAATTTAGGGAACATGTTAGAGTGATGCAAGTCCGTATAAAGTTGTTTCTTGTTGTTTATTTTGGGTAGTAATTTATGCTAAATAATGGATAATTACACATGAGAGCTGGATCTGCATTAAAACACATCAACGCAATCTCCTGGGATGTGCATCCATGCATCAAAAGAAAGAAATAATAAAGATTTGTCTCAGCGTAACATGTACATAGCTTTTGATTTTGGCATTTCGGAATTTCTTCTTTTCTTCATGCTCTTGAGTTTCTCAAGGTATTTTTTTAATAATCAAAAGAAAAAAAATTAGGAATGTGACTGTGAAATGGCCAAAAAAGTAACCAAATAATGCAATCGAAAATTAACTCCTGCATATCACATAGCCTTGTTTGACTACCTCACATCCTAAATGAAGCTAGCGCTTAGGCCGAGACAAATCTTTCAAAATCATACAAACAACACAGAAGTTTTCATGCCAGGGCGTTTTGTTAATATACCACCCGCAACCGCGCCCTCTATCCCTACCTGCGATTTTGGGATGGTAACGTTATACCTATCCATCAACGGACTTATCGGCCAGTCCATATCTCTCTCCTTGTCCCCCTGACAGAAGTTATCCTCCATGATACGGTCCACCCATTCATTGTATATATCTAACGGTTTAACCGGATTTCCCAAATCTGCGCAATGCAACAAATTGGTCATGACCTGCAAGGAATAACACACAACACCACTCGGGGGTTACAACAACCACATGCACCACACTTAAAGGGTTTACACGTCAAACCATACCTGCGATTTCTCAACAGAGCTGGACGCATTCTCTCTGTCTGCCATTGGGCTGATCTCCAAGCCCTTTTCTCGCTCCAGGTCGCCCTGACCGAACGTCTCGTCTGTGAAGCGTTTCACCCAGTTTTTGTAGATTACAAGCGGTTTGCATGGATTGCCAAGATCGGCACAGTGCACAAGATTCTTTAGGACCTGTAATCAATCATGCGTATATCATGCATTAGACATGCCCATAGCCCCCATGATAGCTCAATACCATAAAATCAGAATAAAGCACAGATAAAGAAATGAAATACAAGAAATAAATCTGTTCAACCAGAAACTATGCTAAAAAGTCTCTTTACTTTTTCTGGTAACAAAATTTGTACCACTAATTTGAAAAAAAAAATCTTTGAAGAGAAACGCTTAGAAAAGGCAATGAGCATGCATTGGTATTCTTAAACTGCTTTTTGTGTTGTTGTTTAATTTTAAGTAGGTGCTACATAAAAAGGACAAGTCTAATACTTAAATAATGTGCTTTGTGCATGTTCTCATCAATGCTTTCAGCATTTTTTTTTTTTTTTTTTTGAGATGTAAAGCTCTAAAAAGGTAAAAAGACTTTTGGGACATGTTGCAATCCCATTTCATAAATGCTACTTCTCACCTAGGCTAAGCTGATCAAATTTATTTCATGACAATTTAGGTTAGCATCATTTATTTTTTATACGTTGGTTCGCCTCAAGTAAGGTAGCGAGGTAGATGCTTATTTCGCTGGTCGCAGAATTGCGCACATAAAGTTAATCGTGCACGTAAAGGTAATTGTGCAGAGCATCGTAAGAACACGTGTACGGGGCAGCTTGTCGGCACGCTTGAGGCGAAACCACAAAAAGCACTGACCTCACTACCAAACTTGAGATTAATCAAAGTATATACTCAATGTTAGGAGGTAAAATAATCATAAAGTAAAATTTGGAACATTTCAATGAAGCCATAACATGTTACATAATCACAATGTCACCTGAAGGTGATACAATCTTGAAGATTTTGGCCAATTTTTTGACCAGAGCCATTAGAAAATGGATCATTTTACAGCAGCACAATATCATGTGGCAGCCTTTATTGGTTGAAGTGTAAAAAATGTTTGAAATTGTTTGAAAATGTTGGCCTGGACTGCATGGTGCACAGTCCTATACCATAACTTGTGGCCAGAATCTTCAAGTTGCGAGGTTATCTCCTCTGCCCACAGTTTGATTCCGCTTGTCATCAAGCACAACTTGAAACAATGCTTTTAATAGGTTAATTGGCTACTTAATATTAATGCTTCCTGAGCATAGTCCTGTAGAGTGATTATATACTTTTTAATATCAAACTTCAGATCAGAACACTGGAAAAGTTTCCGGATATAACTTTTTTTGTGTTAGATCTTTATGGCCAATCAGAGGATGGTTTGTGCAGAAGGCGAGCAGAATACAGGGCAGAACCAAACTGGCAATAGAGGAGATAAGGAGTCATTTTCTGACGTACAACTTTGAACTTAAATGTAAATAATGCACTCAAATTTAACTGAATTAACACTAGACTTTGCATAACTTAACATGACACAACCTTTGACTCATTATGACCGACCTTCAACCCATAGCGAAGTTCAGTTAGTCCAGTTTTTAATTGCAAACTTTGACAGAAAATATCTCCATATTTGTATGCCATCTTTTGCAATCAAGATAAAATATGAGCCTTGAATACCCTCTAGTTTCATGCAACAAGCATATCATGCAAACTGAAAAATAAATCTAAAATTCTACTTCAAACTTTACCCAAATGCTCAAATAACCATTTTCATTGCATTGTGGACATGAAAGTTTAAGAATGAAGTTTTTAGAAAGATTCAAACGTAAGGCAATGGTTTGCATGCTATATGCACTTGGTCACCTCTCAGAAAAAAAGGTGACACAAGAAAATGGATATGAAAAGTTTGATGGCAAATTCTTGAGTAAATTTCTCATGGTATGATGGAACCTGGGGGGCTGCACATATCATACTATGCAATTGCAAGGAGCCTTATCTTTTAAACACAACTTCCGATGCTTATCGGTAAAGTGATTGCCGATATCTGACCGATAAATTGCTAGCACACCCTAGCATAGCAAATCACAAGTAGCTGACTTGAAGGCAACTTTGTCAAAATGTCGCTAGCCACGACTAGTAGCGACTGAGAAACTGTGAAGTTGATTACTCATGATTTAAACGCTGCAATTGCAAGTATGACATGGCGTTAAGTGATACGATCAAGCAAAATCAATACTTTAAAAATCTACATTTATTGTTGGAAATAAGTAAAATTATTCAAGCTCCATTTGGCCCTAAAAGTCTGCAATCTACAGGTCTGTCACAATGGTCCACATTTTGTGACACCTTTTAAAACCAATTCGCTGTCGAAGTGACGTAATAAATCAGATTAACTACCATAGCAATGGATGAATACAATTTTGACTATATCGCCCTGCACTACAAGCAGGTTGCATTCATCACCTGTGTATGTCTGCAATCATAGATTGAATACAATACCGCTCTTTTCTTACAGGTGCGAGTGATCAGAATGATATGGTTCAATGCATAGGTACCGCGTGAGCGTTGTAGTGCAGGGCGATATACACCAGGCACAAAAAGAAACTCGTCAGTTATAGTCATCCTTGCTGTTCAACAACCTGATAATTTTGATTATTCTGAAATATACATTTTGTTAATTGGACTTTGCTTTCTCATTTGACACCCTGTTCAGTGAACATCGAACAAGAATTGACAAAGATATGCGTTTCCAAACCGTCAAACCCCAAAATCAAAAGTTGCAGTTTCAGTTATTTTCAATGGGAACGCACCGTTGTATTGCACACAAGCACCACGGGCCAATCAATAAAGCACACAGTGTAACAGGCACAATTGAATCCATAAAATTGCAACTTTTGATTTTAGGGTTTGAGGGTTTGGAGGTGCATATCTTGGCCAATCCTTGCTCGATTTTCACGAATAGGGTGTCAAATGAGAAAGGCAAAGTCCAATCAACAAAATGTATATTTCAGAATAATCCAAAATTATCAGGTTGTTGAACAGCAAGGATGACTATAACTGACGAGTTTCTTTTTGTGCCTGGTGTAGTCAAAATTGTATTCATCCATTGCTATGGTAGTTTATCTGATTAGCAGGTACGGATTGCTGCTGTGAGCCCATTTTAATGTCTTTCACAACAAAATTTCAAGGGTTCTGTATCGAGGGCCTTGTATAATTGAAGACCGAATTAAAAAGACTAGGTGCGGCACGATTGGTTGCTGACCTGCACAGTACAGCATTTTTGGTCTGGTTGACAGGACGTCATATACAAACTAGTCTTTTTAATTTGGTCTTCAATTATAGGCCTATGGTCATGTTTTTCAAGTTGGGTACCCATAAATGGTGGGGCTGTTACATTTTGATCTCATGATTAGTCTTTAGATGCTTGTATTTTAGTAATCCTGTATCTGACTGATACTCTTGAGGGCTTATTTTAAAGGTTAGTTATTAGGCTTCAAATATCACAAGAGAAAAAAAAAAGTAACTTGTTTTAATTAAAACAGTTTGTTAAGCATAATTAGTCAGGGGTATAATTGCAATTGTTACCGGTACCCCCAATGCCAGCTTTCCTAACTGTTATTCATCTACTCACATGACTAACATGACAATGCTAATTATAATATTTTAAAACTTGTAAATATAATTTCAAAACCTAATTAGTGGTAATTTATTAATAACATTCCTCAAATATAACAAGAACATGGAATTGAACTTGAAATGGCAACATTTTTCCAAAAAACAAACAAACGCATAACATGATTCATTATTATAAAAAATAATTCTGTTTTAAAACAAAATTTAAAAGTTATAAACAAATTATAAACAATTTGCAATCAATTTGAATGTAAAAAGAAATGCCATTGTACCCAATGCAAATCTGATTTATACTCGTGATCTTCGTCCTGCAAATGGAACAGAACGATTATACACTTTCAAATGAGGAACACGCAGAAATACTGTGCAACATTTTTGAAGCAAATTACTGAATGTGGATATCTGGTAGAAACACAGCTAACTTGTAATTTATGCATGTAAGTTGAACAGGTAAATTCCATACTTTAAACAAGCTAATATAATTTGACCACCCTGTATGTTAAATAGCTAAACCTAATGCTTTGATATCCACCCTGTATGCATGACAGAATATGAGTAACTTTTTGAGTATATTGGTTTAATTGCAAAATTTCCTGAAAATACACATGTAACACAATTGGATCCCAGGTTAAAAAAACATGACCCTATATGATAATGTATCCGAGCAGGCCTGCAGTGACTTTCATGACCTTGTTTCCAACACTGAACATTGTTCACATTACTACATAATATAAATTTGCATTGAATTTTACCAAACCATCATTTGAGATATAAACTGAGCTCAAAAAGAAACTTATAATTTTTTACAACTTGTGAATCACAAGGTCATATCTTAAAATAGTGTCAATCAAAATGAACCAAAATAACATACAGGATTACTTTAATACTCTACTCAAAACACATGTCAGTTACCAAGCAGTTGTCCAACTGACACAACAGCAAAATGCACTGTCATGGGACAGCTTCCTGGAAGTTCCTCCACTTTCACAGCCCAACATTTGGCACCCAGCACAAAAAATCTGTGAGAATGCACGCAAGATCCTTGCACAGATGATAAAACGGTGCTGCTTTCTGCTTTTCATACACTTTTTCATGAAACAGGGCTGGGCTGTGAATGTGGTCCAGGAAGCTGTTCCATGTCAGTGCATTTTGCTGTTGTGTCAGTTGGATAACTGCTTGGTTACCGACATGTGTTAAGAGTAGAGTATTGAAGTAAACCTGTGTGTAATTTTGGTTCAATTTGATGGACAGGATTTCAAGATATGACCTTGTGAACAATTATAAGTTTCTTTTTGAGCTCAGTTTATATGTTATCTACTTGTTTTGATTGCAATAAATATATCCAGGGTGTCTCAATCAAAAGTTAGTTTGTATCAAAAATTCCTTCCCACAAGGTAATTAATTGGCATATTGCATAACAATAGATTCAGTTTGGAGGTTAATCTATCTCCTTTGTTATGCCATGCGCGTATTTTGGGGTGAGCTTTGGGGCGCGACCCCACCAAAAGCAGGGTGCTGCCAAAAAAAAGGGGCGGCGGAACATGAAGGGGTGGCAAGAAAAATAATTAAAGAAAAAAAAAGGCAGGGTAAAAAGAGGCGGCAGGAAGAATTATTAATGAAAAAATGGCGGAAAATTATGGGAAAACCAATGTAACTATACCCTTATGATCACCAGCAGGGCTTGAGCGGTGGGTGTAATTGGGGGTGTAACACCTCTAATTATTTAATATTAAAAAAATAGTTAAGAAAAATCCCCCCACTCTTTAGATTCTTTAGCGCCATCATGGCTGGAAAAAAAATCGGGTCAACCTTTTCGGGCTGTTGCAGCATGCAGGGGGCGGCAAAATTTACATTTTCTGTAGGCCCCCGGGTAGAAGCAGCCACAACACTCCACTGTATGCAATATGCATATATATTGTAGGAAGGAGTTTCAGTACAAATTGACTTCTGAAGGATAAACCCAGGATCAAGAGGAAGGGAACAAAATGTCAGACTATACTAGCATGCTAGTCTTTACAAGTTATAAAGTGCCTGTACATTGGTTCATTTAAATGCCACACTCCCCCTGTGGAAGAGTTTGGAAATACCTTCCACAGGGGGAGTACGAATTTCAAATGGAATAAACACATGAGCTGCTCCATTTGAAACTCACTCTCCCTCTGTGGAAGATTCAAGTTGAATCTTTCTCAGAGGGTATATGAAATTTAAATGGAGCTGCTAAATGCATTCATTCTATTTGGAATTCATACTCCCCCTGTGGAAGATATTCCCAAAATCTTCCACAGTGGGAGTATGGATTTTAAATGGAATAGACCATTTACCTGTATTCTGTCATTGTAGTTGTCTAGCAATAAGACCCCTGAGCCAGCTACTTTCTTCGTTTCCACCATGGTCTTCAAATCGGCTAACAGACCCATGTGCTTTGTCATGTCTGTGGCCAGAACCTAAACACATAGATGAAAATTTGATACGGAAAATAAGTTACATTCGGGATAATATCAATTCAAACCCTGGCTAACAATAATTTGCAAGTTCTTGTCAAGTTTGTAATGAACAATATGCGACAAGGGGGTTTGAGTCGCATGTCGGCAATTTTCAATTGGAAGTTGTGTGCACCATTTTCTGACAATTTACCAATGCTACATTTTGATGTAAACCCCATCAAAATCTGACATCTGGTTACTGAATTATGAGCGATTTATCAATGGCTGAAAACAATATAAAACAAGAATTTTAACACTGTTTTTGCCAATATCTCAAAAACAATATTTGCAACATTCGACTCATTCCCATTGATCATGTCACATATAGTGACATCATTATCATTAATTAGGCTTCTTCTTTACAGTCACTGTTACTGAGAAATTACAAGATAACTTTTTGACATACCTGAAATTTAATTAGACCAACACCCGACCATTTGGATTACTGTAAAGTGATTAACAAGTTTGGGAGCCATTTCTTTTTTTACAAGTCTTTGCCTGATTGTGCACAATACCAGGCATGTCAAGTCTTGCTAGGCAGATGTTTCTGGCACCCTGCTTCCTCTTTGGTGTAATTGAATTTATCAACTTGAGATGAATTTACTCAAATGCTTGAAAATGTTGGCCAAACACAATACTATACACATGTATGCCCAACAGCATTGGACAACCACATAGGAATACATATGCAATTGTTTTCTCCATGTAAACCAATTTAATTCAGGATGGAAAAAAATCCTAGGGTACAGTATTTTCCTTCCATTAGAACACAACCATAGCATCGTCTGGACAACCTGTCTTCAGATTATACATTATTGCCAATTACAATCCTAGTTCAAGTCCTTGGTAAAGTGCTATACAGTATTTTGTAAGGCACAATGTCTAATTTAGTCCTAAAGTGCTATCGGTACCCCGATAGGTACTGATGGCTCTTTTTATCGTACCCTGAACAATTGCATAGCGCTCTCATTATTTATTTACATGCAAAATATAAGTCATGCCACATATTATGTTAATATTTACAGTTGATACAATTTATTACATCACCAAGGTATGACAGAAAGAGTCATCAGTACCTAACTGGGCACATATAGTGCTATAGGGCCAAATAATACATGGTGCCTAAGTAACTGTTTTGTATGCCCAAAGAGCAATGATACATGTAATATACCTATTCCTGAAGATGTCAAAGTTCACTTAATCCTCAATGGACACTGTCCAGGGACTCCCATATAACTCAGTACTCACCATGTCTATTGACATCTTCCTTAAGGTTTGCATCTGTTTCCGACTCAATGATTCAAAGATGTTGCAGTTCTTGTCCTGCAGTACCTTGAATGCTACCGCTAACGAGTGAGCCTCCAATACCGACTCGTCGTTATACATTATTGCCAATTCAGAACCTGGGATGGGGCATAAAAGTAAATATTTGGTTGCTTTGATCACAAAATCTATGTTATCTGCAACTAAAGCTGCACCTTAGTTCTACTAGTACTCGCCCCCATATCTGTGGCAGGTAACTTCACTGTTGGGTATATAAATTGTGTAAGTACCCAGCACCAGTGCAGCATATTATGCCCGTAATGTAAATACCCACCTTTCTAGATAAGTGAGTGATAACAATTTGACACCAGTAATTCAAATGTTAGACTGGTTATAGGGCATGTGGATTGGAATATCTGGGAATGTGTTTTACCAAAGAGATTAGTCCAGGACTCATGGAGGTTAAAATAGTGTACTTATTATTTCACCTATGCACCCGCCAAATTTTTATTTTAAGTGCACACATTGCATTCTGCATGTAGTGCACTCAGGGATGTACTTTAGCACCCGTCCAAACGCCAGGGGCGGGCAACTTTGCTGTCGGGCAGGTAAATTTTCAAAAGTGTCCGCCCGCCTGGGTAAATTTTTTTCTTTGCCCCCCTGACAAAAATTCCAGGCATGCCACTGCTTATTTGGAGCTGGACTTTATGTCTAATCTCATTAACAAAATATAAACATGGACATTTTTTTCTGTTTTGCGCACAGTCTTCTCATGCAGTCCTATTGCCTCACCTACTCCAAGCAACTACGGCAAATTGATCTACTTTTTGTGACAGTAATTTGCAGCTTATGTCAAAGGTCATATGACATGCTTGCTATAATATGATTACTTGAATGATTGAGAATATAATTTGTATTGACAAGTTATTGATTACTGAATTGATTGATAGATTATTGATTAATTACTTACCTGTATTGATAAGGAATTGATTGCTGAGACCAGGATGGTCTACGTCGTGTATTGCAGCAGAAAACAGAGCAGCCAATATTTCAAGATCTGTGAATACATTCTGCAAAGGAAAAACAAATTAAACTTACAAATCAATTTTTTGGCTAGACAAACAATCTGTTCTCTAAGGCCCTGTATCCATAGGCTGTTCCCTTGTGGCATGTGCCCTTGTTCTGTGTTCACTTGTTCCCATGTGACCTGCCACACAGACAACGAACCTTTGTTTTGCTTAGTGGCTGCAAAGGTTTGTTGTCTGTGTGGCAGGTCACATGGGAACAAGTGAACACGGAACAAGGGCACACACCACAAGGAACAGCCTATGGATACAGGGCCTAAAAGCTACCAGCATGTTATTAAATAAATTTAATTTTGTGTTTCGGTTCAACACAATGGATTAACATTTTTCTTGAGCAGAAAGTGAGAGAATATCAAACTGGACGATATTTTGCAAGTTTGAACTGTTAAAGAAAAAAAAAAAGAAAAGTTTGAACTGTTTCAAGAAAAGATAAGACTGATGTTTCAAATTCTGTTTACTTTCCCAATCACAACAATTTTGGCCTATTTAAAGAACATTTTGAACAATTTTCACCCTCATCTTTTTTTTACAAAAATGGGTACAAACTGGCTTTAAAAACTCCACGTTTTAAGTTCATTTTTTCAAAACTACCCCTATGTTAAACATTTTAAGAATATTATCAAAAAACCATTTTGCCAGATTCATCTCTAAGTAACACACTACTACTGGTTTTATTCATATTAGGTATGATTAAAATGAAAAACAATTGAGTTGCAGAAGATCATGTATACACATAGTCAATGTCAGGGGTGCGATTCAAAGCTTGTGAAATATCCTTAAAGTAGTAGAAAATCCTGAAAAACGGTGTGAAATTAGGCAAAAACACCCCAAAAAGGGGCTGAAAATCAATAAAATTGCATCAATTTTGGCCACAAAAAATCCTGAAATCAGGAAAAATCCTGAAGAGTCACACCCCTGGACTAAGAACACCAGGGTCGGCTTGTACTCACTTCTAGTGCGGGTGCAGAGAGAAGGAAGTGTGTCGAGTGTACCACATCAGCTGCGTGGATCTGGTTGTGATATTTGACGTCTTTGTGATAGTGATCTTCTATCATCATAAGATATGTAACCAGTGTTTTCTGCGGGATCTCAAACTCTTTCATTAAACCTCTCAGCTGAAAAGAGACAAAGTCAAACAGTTAGCAACACAATCACATAGTGTATCAGTGGAGAATCTTGCAAGTTGAGCAAAATAATATCAAACAAGGCGGTTCTCGAACCACGAGTCTCGCCTGCTTTTGTGACCGCCTGCTTTTGCGATAACTGTTGGTAGAGAGGTAAATGAATTTGGCGGTTATCGGCTGGGCACGATTATCTGGCCGATGGTAACTGTACCCACCAAGTTTCATGCCCATGCAACAGTTTTTACTAATATGACCTCAGATGACCCCTGGTGGCCCTGAAATGACCTAAAATTTTGGCTCTAAATGTTGACTGTACCTCTCGTGCTAAGTTTCATGCCCATACGACAGTTTTTACTAATTTGACCTCAGATGACCCCTGGTGGCCTCGAAATGACCTTCCAAAATTTGGCTTTAAATGTTGACTGTACCCATCAAGTTTCATGCCCATACGAGTTTTTACTAATTTGTCCTCAGATGACCCCTGGTGACTCAAATTACCTTCCAAATATTTGGCTTTAAATGTTGACTGTACCCACCAAGTTCCATGTCCATCCAACAGTTTTACTAATTTGACCTCAGATGACCCCTCAAATGACCTTCCAAAATTTGGCTTGAAATGTTGACTGTACCCACCAAGTTTCATGTCCATACGACAGTTTTTACTAATTTGACCTCAGATGACCCCTGGTGACCCCAAAATGACCTTCCAAAAATTTGGCTTTAAATGTTGACTGTACCCACCAAGTTTCATGTCCATACGACAGTTTTTACTAATTTGACCTCAGATGACCCCTGGTGACCCCAAAATGACCTTCCAAAAATTTGGCTTTAAATGATGACTGTACCCACCAAGTTTCATGCCCATACGAGTTTTTAATAACTTGACCTCAGATGACCCCTGAGTGACCTCGGATGACCCCGTAATGACCTTCCAAAATTTGGCAAAACCAAAGAACTATTTCATCAAAGTAATAAATCAAAACAGAAAGATGCTTCCTTTACGAAGTTATCACTCATTGAAAGTGCTACTTTGCTATACTTTACATGGAAAGCGACTATCTTAAAGTCGCTATATTTCCTTAATTACATGACCGATCAAGCTGTTATTGGGATATGTGATGCACAGTTGAAAATTAATTGTTAAAAGATTTGGTGACCTCAGTTGACCTTTGACCTTGTATGTGACCTTTGACCTCACGAAATTGGAAAAAGTATGTTGCGCTGAAAAATCAAATTTGGCAATACCAAAGAACTATTTCATCAAATAAATCAAAACAGAAAGATGCTTCCTTTACGAGTTATCACTCATTGAAAGTGCTACTTTGCTATACTTTACAAAGAAAGCGACTATCTTAAAGTCGCTATATTTCCTTAATTACATGACCGATCAAGCTGTTATTGGGATATGTGATGCACAGTTGAAATTTAATTATTAAAAGATTTGGTGACCTCAGTTGACCTTTGACCTTGTATGTGACCTTTGACCTCATGAAAATCTAATCAGGTCGAGTACCTCTGGCCATGCAACTCCCCACCAAGTTACGCCACTGTACCCCATACGGATCTCCAGATAATCTGTTCACAAGGTATTTTGCTTATTACGCATATATTATGCAAATTAGGTACTTAATTACCATATTTTACGCTCAAAATCTAATCAGGTCGAGAACCTCTGGCCCCGCTTACTCCTCACCAAGTTACGCCACTGTACCCCATAATGGATCTCCAGATAAGCTGTTCACAAGGGTTTTTTGCTTGATACGCATCAAATACGCATAAATTATGCAAATTAGGGACTTAATTAGCATATTTTGCGCTGAAAATCTAATCAGGTCGAGAACATCTGGCCACGCTTACTCCCCACCAAGTTACGCCACTGTACCCCATACGGGATCTCCAGATAAGCTGTTCACAAGGTTTTTTTTTGCTTGATACGCATCAAATACGCATAAATTATGCAAATTAGGTACTTAATTAGCATATTTTGCGCTGAAAATCTAATCAGGTCGAGAACATCTGGCCACGCTTACTCCCCACCAAGTTACGCCACTGTACCCCATACGGATCTCCAGATAATCTGTTCACAAGGTATTTTGCTTATTACGCATAAATTATGCAAATTAGGTACTTAATTACCATATTTTGCGCTCAAAATCTAATCAGGTCGACACCCTCTGGTCATGCTACCCCTATAAAGTTTCATCATCATAGCACTTACGGTTCTCAAGATAACGCGCTCACAAGCTTTTTCCAACACACACACGCACACACGCACACACCCCCTCTTGTAAATGCCGCCAAGTGTGGAGGTGTGTGTATATTCCAACTGGGGAGATTCACACACCCACATTCAAACTGGGGAGATTTTTTTACACAAATCTCACAGCAACCGCCATACTGTGGAGGTTGCTCTAATCAGAAAATGACAGGTGGTATACCCCCTCTATGGCCCAAAAACCCCATTTTTGAGCTTATCTTCAACTGTGGAGCTCCACGGTTGTTCGCAGACTCCACAGTGTGAATGTGACAAGACACACACACCTCCACAGTTGGAGGCATTTACAAACGCACGCACACACACACACACACACACACGGACACACACACACCATAGTGATTACTAAGTCTCTCCCTGAACATTCAGGCGAGACAACAAAAGCAGCTCACCCATTATTGGCACAAACTAGGATATAGAAAATTTGGTGTAGTCTACAGTATTTTTGGTCATGTATAGGAAACCTAGTGTATTCTAAGCCAAATATTTGGTGTAGTCTACAGTATTTTTGGTCATATACCATAAAATTCCGTCTACAAGCATATATATGCCTCTAAATGAGGTTTTTTTGACACAAGAGACAAGAGGCAGACACTCTCAACAAAAAACATTATTTGGAGTTTGAACAACTATATTACTGATAAAGGCGGCTGTACAAACATGTATATTTGTAAGACCAATCTATTGCAATGTTTTTGAGAAGGGTATTGGCCTTTCATATCTTTCGTTAAAAAAACCCTCGTTTAGAGGCATATATGCTTCTAGACGGAATTCTACGGTGTATTGGAAACATAGTACAAAAACACTTATTTTTTAGCTCTTAATTACAAAATTTAGACATACTGTAGAGCACACTAATTCAGCTGCATGACATTTTTGTGATTAGGAAAGAACTCACATATTGGCAGCATGAAATTTCGCAAATTCAGAAGTTCTTTGGTTGCCTATAGGAAAATGATTATTTGCTAGCATGAAAATTTCATGAACCAGTCACAAAATTCATGAAATTTTGGAAAAATTGGTTCCGCATATTTCTGGACTCGGGAGAAGTTTATTTTTGTTGTACTACTTACCTCAAATATTTTATATGTTATAGCTGTTAGCGACCTATTGTGTGATAATTCATCTATCCTGAAGACATCTATTGACCATTTGTCTATTGTCTCCATTTCCTGGAAAAGAATATGCAAATGTGATTAATATCATTATGTAAATGAGGTGTGTTCTAGATGTGTAACATAATCAAAGAGAATTAGGGGTTCATTCATATATTGTCATGACTAAACGATTGTTTATGCCCGTTCATACATACGCATCACTCACTTGCTGTTATTTTCCTCCACAACTAAAAATACCATCATTTTAGACTAAAACTACTACTTCCTTATCATTTTTTAAAGGTGTTTCCATCGCTAATTGTGAGAAAACGTTGTGTTTAGACGCGCGCGAACATCGCGTACATCACTTGCTAGTAAATAGCTCGCAAGCAGAGGCGCATAATATCCTACTCGCGAGCGTTCATCAGTTCTCTCGCGGCTTGTTTATGAGCTGTTATATAGCGCGTATGCATGAAGTACAGTTTACACACACCTATGTCTGTGTGTTATTCATGGAGATGAAAACATTGAACCTCTGACTATTTTGCTGATCAGGCTATTCTATTTAAAATCCACACACCCCCTGTGGGACATTTCACTGGCACCTCAATGCCAGTTGCAAGTTATGTTCAATGCAGTTGGAAAACGGTACTTGTTTACGTTAAATTCCTGCAGAAACTTGTTGATATTCCTATTATAATCTAGTTGAATTTTGCACAATTTGGAAGACAGGAAAGTTAAAAATCTTTATTTTTATTTTTGAGTTATGGGCAAGCTCATAATTTCTGATATATAACTGGCCAGGATAGCTCCCTATGTTGGTATTCAAAAGCTAATATTTTAGAGATTTTTTTTTATTTCCTATTATTATCTGGCATGTTCAAGAACCATATCTTCTTCTCTTTACTGGTGACTTTCCGCTGATTTTGTGAGAAAAGGGTCCATTTCACTAAACTTCGTAACTCAAGTAACTGTTCGTAAAGTTACAAATACCCAATACTAGACGTAACTTTACAAAGGGTCCCTGTAGTACATCCCTATTACTTACGAAGAGTACTGTTAGACATGTCGTAAGTTATGAACGATTTTGAGACTTACAAAGTTTCGTAAAGTTAAGTGAAATGAACCACAGGTCTCATTTCCGCATGAAGTTATCAAGTCCTGTGACATAAGCCCTGGGGAAAAAACTTGCCATAATTATGCACAGTACTTTTTAACGTCAAAAAAGCTAAAAAATGTGTCAAAAACATTCTACCTGCTCCATTCTTACCTTATCTACTTCCGCCTCCTTTTCAACTTTGACCCCATATTTGGGCATTGCATCTTCTTTGATGCTGTTTACATTAACTAGTGTACTCTTGGGCTTAATCGGCTTGACCTGAGCCATTTCTGTGCCTTTCTTCGTCCGACTTGCTGTTAATGACGTTGATGCTGTTTTTGATAATGGCGACTGTGTTTCTTTAGGCGCTTGATGTGACGGTACATCCATGTCTTGTTGCCTGTCTGAAAGTGGTAAGTTATAAATAAAATTTATCAGTTAAATTTAGAAGAATTGTATGATTAACACTTTCAATTGGTGAAAATATTTCATTATAAGAATCTAAGTTTTGAAAGTTTGGAGCTTTTCAAGCTTAACTGTACAGGTTGAGTGAACATGAATAGCCAGCTTCGTAGTAACCAAAATGATGTGACAGGAAAAGGACTTGGCTATAATGTGCTGACATTATATCAGGATTGTTGATTCTTGGAATGTAATGAAACCTGCATTTGGCTATTCCAGATAAAATCCACACTACCCCTGTAGAAGATTTTAGAAATATCTTCCACATGGGGAGTATGTTTTTCAAATGTAATTGGTCAGGGTTAATCATTTTGAAACCTATACTTCCCCTGTATATGGCTTTTATATCTCCCACAACTGGAGTGAGTATTTCAAATGGAAGCTACCCAATTGTCTATCTATTCTATTCAAAACTCATACTCCCTCCGTGGAAGACTTTAGACAAATCTTCCACAGGGGTAGTGTGGATTTTTTAGTGGAATAGCCCATTCTGCATTGGAGTTTAAAACCTTCATGTTCAAGAAGATATCTTGTCCTCTTAAACTTATTACTCTAATCCTAGTGCATAAAATAGACATGCATGAGAATGAAAAAACCTGATAAGTTTGAAAAAGTCTGGAAAAGGGTGTGAAATTAGGATTAAAAGGCAAAAAAAACCTGAATTCAGGCTTAAACCTGAAAATTCTCATGCCTGAATAGAATATCTGGTGTGCCTTCCCTTCAGCAGGGAAGGGGTTGGCACAC